>NC_085974.1:19386856-19691877 GCF_910591565.1 Cydia splendana
GCCACAGACGTCATCCTCTCCCGTTCGTTCTCATCGTGCTCCTTCTGAAGATTGATTGACAGCATAACTTCAATTGTTCTGGACTTCAATTGTTTTAACAGCGCACTCTATGACGTCTTGGCAGAACTGCGTCGAACGCCACTCAGGTGTACGTAACACCCTAGTTTGTCAAGGTTTGCATGATAAAACGCCTCTTGAAGGCGACAGATGGCACATTTCAGCCATTCTCCGACACGGCCAACCTGACATTGTACGGGGCCCTCCGTACATTATCCTCCTTTGTGATTCTCACTGGTAGACTAGAGCGAAGATCAGATTTCTTCTTCTTCCAAAAGAGACTGTAGAGCGCAGTTCATCTGCACCACCACGGCATCCTGACATTGTATGCATCACTGCATACATCTGCGGACAGAATACAACAATCTGAGGTATCTAAGCTCATTGCTCGGCCTACCTGACCAAAGTAAGTTCTTCCATAACTTTTGAATACTGACAAGCAACTCTTTCAATAACACGCACATAGATCATTGTCGTGAATGAACAAGTTCAGCGCCACCTTCTCAATAACAGTACCAACAACTTGTCTTTACAACATCTTGGTTCCAACACACAGCTAACCTCATCGCCTGGCCGAAATCCCGCAATTGCAGTTACGAATAGGACTGTGCCCTCCAGCACCCAGCCCTCAAACGCCCTCTGAACAACTCAGGATCCGGTTGCGACCGCCAACTTATGTGATGAACCTCTCAACTAAACTATTCTCAATGGTATCATTACCTACTGTTATTTTGAAAGGGGTGTGAACTTCACGTTTTGTCTCTTATGTCAATATCATAAAACCCAACTGCTTACTTAGCTATTATTATTCATGCAATATGCAAAACTGACAGCAAAAATGACTACAAAAGGATTCCATCAGCTTCTATGGGGTTAAAGTCACCTTTTAGGTTCTTCAAATAGAATCACACCATTTTAACACTTTTCAACCAATACAGTTACAAATCATAAAATAACGGAAGCAACTCACGTGATTTCCAACTTCCAGTGACAGTCTGGCAATCAGTAAATATGCAGCTCATCTCGGTTTCTGTAAACAAACTAAGGCACCCACGTTTATCCATCCGCAGCTCCAACCCGTGCGAGACGGGAGATCTCGCAGCAACTATCTTCATTCTTCAGGATGCAAATGACTGTAAACGTATTACTTAGAGTAACAACATTAACAACAACATTTTTACGAAAATTTCACACAACATAACACAAAACGTAAGGCAAAACTGGATCACAATTTATAAAATATCAAATATGTCAACTGTCATTTCACTTCAAATATTTTCCATCACGATACTTCTTTATTTTCCACCAGCGATAGCATGAGATTTCTTCATTTTCTAAGGCCTTTAAAACTCTTGAATTAAGGAATGCCAGGGATTTTCAAAATCAGGGTAGATTTTTGGGACCTTCAGTCCACCTTCATTTGGCAAATTTGAGCTTCCAAGAGGAATTCCGTAGCGAATTCCGTGTGTTCGGCCACACTTCTGATGTCGGGAATCGTGGGCGTATCATACTATCGGCAGCATATCAGAACCTTCAATCGTGGATGACGAGGGCCTTCAATGAAATACGATGTTCAGCTCACAATCTTTACTGCACAAGACTCATTACAAATCACAGCACGCGATACGTTTCTTATCTTAAGCAAACCAGTGGATTTGACCCAGGAACGGCCACAGACGTCATCCTCTCCCGCTCGTTCTCATCGTGCTCCTTCTGAAGATTGATTGACAGCATAACTTCAATTGTTCTGGACTTCAATTGTTTTAACAGCGCACTCTATGACGTCTTGGCAGAACTGCGTCGAACGCCACTCAGGTGTACGTAACACCCTAGTTTGTCAAGGTTTGCATGATAAAACGCCTCTTGAAGGCGACAGATGGCACATTTCAGCCATTCTCCGACATATATTTGAACTTATTGTTAGTATAACCTAGCAGTAAATATCAAATGGCATTCCCGCACAGGAGTAATCTAAGGAACGCCCACTGCGGGTTCAAACCTACAACGTCCTGTTAGAAAGTCATACATAGGTACGCTACATGTGACATATCTTCAAAAATTATATAAACTAATGCGAAATTATGAAATTAACATAAAACCAGAAGACACAAATTAATAATAGAAATAAAAACCAAAAATAAAAAAGCTGTAATCTCTAGGTGCGTGCGACAGAGATTTGAACCCGCGGTCTCTGCTTTGAAAAGCAAACGCCTGTTACTGAGACCACAACGTGCCTTGACAATTGGGTCTAAATTCGGCTTCAGCTTTCGCTATGTGTCATTCGTTTTGACGATTCTGCTAAAAGAAATAGTTTGTAGTAAGTTGACCATGAGCGAGAGGCCCCTGTCAAATGGTTGAAGGGCAAAACGTGAGATACATGTATGTGATGACAAGACTGTACTGCTTTCGATGATTGTCAAAATGCTTTACCTGAAATTAGCATGACTATTTTTCATTCAATATTCGACCATACTTGTATGCTTTAAACGTCTATTTTTCTATATTGTTCAGATATATTTGACACGTTGACCGCTTAGATACCAGTGGTTTTTTGACAGCTAAGGTACCAATGACTTGTTGTAAGTGTAGAAATTAATGAATAGCGACTGTTAAGATATTTGTGACACGTTGAGCGCTCACAAGTAAATACTACCATGACAGTCAACAACTTTTTGACAGTTTAAACGTTTACCACTCTTTGAGCACCTGGAGTGTATAGCGACTTCTGCTGCTGACTGTACTAATGGCGAATTTAGGGTACTTACATATTTTTGCCAACCCTGATTTTCAATTAACAGCAACATTACACATTCGATAACGCGGTTTGGTGACTACTATTAAATATTATTATTATTAGAAGAATCTAATAAGTTTGGGTGTTAAGTTCTTTGTAAAACCCTCTTACAACTACGAAATAAGAACATTATAAAATAATAGAATAAATAAGAGCGTCGTAAAAAAGACGATGACACTCAACTGGTGCAGTTTAATCCGATTATCTGGATTCTTTTGCTTGTTAGTAGGTACTTAAATAGATTTAAAAGTTCCCTGGATTTAATTACACAACGAAACGCTTTGAGGTTTTACAATTAAAAGCTGGAGAGCGAATACTACAGTCGCGACAAGTGGTACAGAAATATATAATTTATTACTGGGTGTTGGGCAATAAAGCGTTATCTTATTACGAGTGAACTCGTTATTTGACGATATATTATCAAGCTTGCTGAAGATGGGGATGTATAATAGTTTTATGCTTTTCAATAAAATCATAGTAAAAATGTTGTATAGGCTTAAAAATACGAAAAAACAATTATAAAGTTATGTCTTATTTAAATGGCCTTTTAACCCACAAAAATAACTTTATAGAAAAACTTTCGAAACCACTTGTTTTGATGCAGTTTTTTTCAGTTCAAGATTAAATTTTACAAGTCAACTGGATTTATACTAACCGCCTGATAAACTCAATATTTTACTTGACCAAGTTTGTAAGAAAAGCAATTTAAATGAATACACAAATTTCGAAATAGACCACCAAAACCTTCATTTAAAAAATAGGTTGATTAAGCCTGAAAATTAAAAATGTACCCCCGCAACTGTGCACATCCCAAAAAATAAGCAATAAACAATTTAACCGAGCAACCTTTAATTTCGGGTGAAAGTACCTAAACTTTTTCCGATCAACCCTTTGTCGAAGGGCCCTATTAATTATTTGAGGAAACAGACAGTTGAATGAGGAACAGTGGGGAAACAGTGCAGGGAGCCGTGACCGTGACAACAGACTTGCAATAAATAGACATCTCATGCTCCTACGCTGTCTTCATAAATTACTGGAAATACTACTTATACTAGGATTAGTTGTCACCTGTAATAATATCTGACAACCGCCAAAAATATGATACAGGCCTATTCGGATTTCGAGATAATCACAAAATCTTGAGACGATTTAGAAATCAACTAGATCTACATTAGATATCGACTAGATGTGACTTGGATATCTAAGTCATAACTTGTCGAAATCGTTCAAGAGGACCTCCAGAATCGCGCTAACGTCAAATTTGACATATCTATCTTACAAATATCTTTAAATTATCCGTATCGTAACTTGTTGAAGTCTAGTAAAAATCTAATTCATTTTCCGAATCGAGCCGATAGTCATTGGGGGATAGTAGATTTTACTACGTATTTTAATATTTGCAAATTTTAACATTGTTAAATGTTCATATTAAGTTGTCTTTCACTAAACATTGTAATTTAATTAGACTACAAATCATGTAGATGCGTTTGAGTGATCTACTTAGATATATATCTGCTCACATGACCACTAAGGGTGACACGGGGAGAATAGATACGCCATAAAATACACTTTACCGTTGTGGTACAAGAGTGGTACTATTATTCTCCAGGGAGCTATATAAAAGGGTTACAGTGAAAGGTTGGATGCGCTTTTCGTAAATTCAAAGAGTTTGGTTCATATACTACCATTTAGAGTGAGTGGCCTGAGCAGCAGATAAACTGGTTATGAATTTGAAATGCTACTAAATTAAACTATACAAAAAGTGCTTTTATTGAACACGATACAATATTATAGGAGAATACAATTAAATAAAGAGACAAAAGGAGAATACAAGAATAAATAAAGAAAAACTAAACTAGCATTAATTGTTTAAAAATTAAACTAATTCTAAATAAAACTAATAATTTATTTGATCCTTTTTCAAGTCGGTTTTACTTTATTTTTTAAAAGATTAATTTTATTATTCCATTTTTAGTTTTTCTTATGTTTTAAATTAGTAAAATTTATGTTTTAAACTAAAGTCATATTTTTGTATGCAATTTTAGTTTATCGCAGATGAAATAAATGATTTTTGATTTATAACTATTTCAACCAGTAGGTATATTTCGCTACTGCGCCACGGGGTTACTATGAACGGTACAAAAACTCGATAAGTGCCCCAGGACCGAAATAAATTAAGATGCGATGTTTTATTCAGCGAAGGATTATAAGAAGCAGCCTTTATTTAACTTCGCGGATTTTGATTTGAGATTATTTGTCTTTTTTGCTGAGATTTAAATAATATTCCAATCGAACCAAGATACCAAAAGAAATTGGTTCAATTCTCGTTGATACGATCGATTCCATTTTCATTTTCTGAAAGTGTTTTTAGTAACGTTAATTTACGCGTAAGTAAAACCATAAAAGTAGCATTTTTACCTAACATTCACCATGAATAAATATGTCAATATGCATTTGATTATATTTTATTATTCTTTGTATCCGATTTATTTTATTTTTTTAAGTTGACAAACGCTTAGTTACCTACTAAATTAATATTATGCCGAGGTCTTCCCGAGTATGTGGTTCTTCAAAACAGGAGTACTACGAGTACCTACATGTTTTTAAAGGGTCGGCAACGCGCATGTAATGCCTCTGGAGTTGCAGGTGTCCATAGGCTACGGTGACAGCTTATCATCAGGCGGGCCGTATGCTTGTTTGCCACCGACGTGGTATTAAAAAACTGGACAAGTGCGAGTCGGACTCGCCCACCGAGGGTTCCGTACTTTTTAGTATTTGTTGTTATAGCGGCAACAGAAATACATCATATGTGAAAATTTCAACTGTCTAGCTATCACGGTTCGTGAGAAGACGGACGGACGGACAGCGGAGTCTTAGTAATAGGGTCCCGTTTTAGCCTTTGGGTACGGAACCCTAAAAACTGAATCGGGCTCCTGTTGCCAACTGTACATATATTAGCCGACTGCTTACCATACATTCTGCCGCACAAAAACAAGTGCACTTTGAACGATCGCGGTCAAGTGCCACAGACTCACAGCATCGCTCACTGACTCACTGACGCATTTGTCGCCGTTGCGCGGGTGGAGAGGAGACCCGTTGTTGTGATTGTGTGGGGGATTACACGTTTTTAGTGAACGTTAGTCAGTCAAAATACTACTTGCAAAGTAGGGACTTGTTACTGATGTTCGTATAATAGTTATTTACAGTTAAAAATAAAGTTCATTAAACACGTATGCTCTTCATCATCATCAGTCGTTCCCTCAATGCTGAGGATCGTGACATCATGTCCTAATGTTGCTGACCAGTCTCTTCCATAGGCTTCTGTCACCCGCCATATGTACGGCTTCCTGCAGATGTAGATGCAGCGGTGTAGTGACTTGTGCTCTTAAATACTCTAAATTAATCATAAATTCGTTATTAAATTCGTAAAAACAATTAAATATTTACCTACGTCTCAAATCACATTATTTTAATTACTTATTCGTAATTGTTTTGCATAATAAATTAGGTAGGTACTCGTAACTTAGACCAAAATCAGACGGTAAAATGTGTTTTCTATTTGCATTTAGAAAGTTAATACTCTTTTAGGGGAATGTCAAAGGTTTCAATCTAACTTTAGAACGACTTACCCATTCAAAAATCGACGTTAAATTAAGGAAGCAAGGCTTATTTCGCCTTGTGTGGCATTTGAGTAAATTCAGAAAATCAAGGTTAATGCTGGAGTAATAACTCGTACTGAAGCAATTACTTGTAAGCTCGTGGGTGAGCGGTTGTAGTCGTAACCCGTCCACGAGGCTGGCGTAGCTGTCGCGTACCACCAAAAAAAGATTTCTTGTGACCAAAACTAAGAGGCCAATTCAAATGCACATTTGACATCAATAACGATATTGGATGTAAATGATGCCAGTTAGTTATCGTCTCGCTCGCGGTAATGCATATGTACTTACCTACAAGGACAAATCCGAGCGAATTGAAAGCGCAAATAATAATTAAAATGATATTCAAATACTCTAATTCCTGACATCACAACGATAATATATGAATGTCACAGTTAATTGGCCTTGATCATACATTTTAATATCTAATTGATGATATTTAGTTATCATTCGCGCGTGCATTTCATTAGTAAAATATATTCATAACACATTACATTTAATGTATTACCGCGAGCGAATGATAACAATGTAATAAGAAATACAAATTATACAGACATGCTTAAACAAGGTCAAAATTGTATTAAAAAGTATTGTCCTTTCGTTTGCCCATTGGGCCGCTAAGTCTCAGCAAAACTAGTAGCCTCTGCTATAAGCAATACAATATACATATATTATGGATTTATGGCAGTATATCCCATTGCATCATTGTATTCAAACTTAGGCTCCCACAAGAGAACAATCGTCTTAATGCACCTCCGGCACATTAGACACGAAACAAAGACTCATTTACCCATCCCAACCTGCTAGACGATTTGTAACCTTAAGCTTATAGATTTAAGAGTCTAAGTGTCGAGAGTAAAAGCATCTGAACCAGCCAATGGATTTTAAACCTTAAGCTGTTAAGCGTACAGTCCTAAATGTATAGGAAAGCGCTATACATCAGTCAAATCTTACAAAAAAATGTCCTAAAAAAACAATGCGTGATGTAGTTCTATATTTTTTGTATGTTGTTTGGAGTCCTTGGAGGAATGTGAAACTATGTTTTGCAAGCAAAAAGAAGTTGTGCTTCCTGCGTAATTTGCAAAAAACTGCAAAAATTTCGGAGTTTTTTCAGTTTTTGCACTTTTATTATAAAACTATGGGTTTTTGGTCAAAACTTGCTATGTAACGTTAAAAGAACATTAAATTTGGAACAATTTAAGCCCATGTACAGCGCCGCATGTTAAATAGTTCATGAGATATGGAACTTTAAAAAAAGGGTATTTTTTCCTTAGAATGAAATTTTTAGTTTTTCCTATATTTCAGGACAAATATCGGCACAACCGCTCATGCTATGAGATATATTGCGATTAATAAAGTTGTAGCAAATTTAATTGCCTTTCATTTAAGCGCAAAAAAAGGTCAGTAAGTTCTACAGTTCTCTAGTTATCGTAAAAAAATGAAATTGCTATAATGAGGAAGGCAAGTAATGTATTGTTTAAGGCATTGTCAAAATCCGTACAAAAGGGATGGTACTGCCTGTCGAGAGTGACATCTACGATTAGCTTTTACCGGTCTTCTCCGATAGCAGCAGAGCGATGTTAGAGATCAACCATTTTTAAAATGCACTCCCCTCTTAAGCACTTCATTCATTCAGTAATGAAATCAAGATACAAACTGTAGTTTGGCTTGTTTTTAGGCTCCACTTTTTGGTCGTAGCCATTGATTGTAGTCTACGATACCGATTCTTATTTAAGAATTAGTTCTTGTTTTGTACGACCTTGACGATAGTTCACGGTGATTGGCGTGGTGTTGGCGAAACGCAGCAGAATCACTGGAAGTTGTGTCAATAGATATCTAGCTGTCGCTTTTTGGCGCTCTTGAGTATACTGTGAGTCGTGTTAAATACAAGATCACGATAATATCCTAACCACAACAAATTGATACATCAGAATCAGCTACCATTACCCACGCTAAGTATATGTTTGTGCTATAGGCATGTATGTGACTCAGTCTTGTCAAGTTACCAGTATATTATAACTTCTTCAGTGGTTTACCGTATTTACACGTAATATTGCAAATTCTTTTCCAATGGCTGTTAAGGCTAAATGTATGTGGAGCTACTGCTCAGTGAGTTGTCAATCCACGGGTTGTGACTATAAATACCTATTTCAGTCTTTACTGTATAAATGTATTTATAGTCTGGACCAATTAAAAATAAAAATAATTGGACTAATTTGTCAATAGAAAATACGGCAAATACATATTGAAGTTTTTGAGTTACAAATTGGATATTTAAGTACCGATAACTAAAAATTTGTAAATTATTTGGCATAGTATGTGTAATTCGTAACCAAATATATCTCAATCTTAACATGATTAACTAATTATGCCAAAAGAATGTCTCATTGCTAGAAAGTAACAAATGTATGCAATCTGCCCGGCTTGGCAGAGCATGCATCATGTCAACACACACTTATCTATACCTTACTGAATAAAAACTAGTACATAGTACGTGTTTCGTTTAGTTCTTCTTCTATTCCCGATTTAGTTTGTCAATCTATACACCTATGTATGTAGTTAAGACTCGTAGTAATAGGATATTGCTAGTAAAAACCCGTGGTTTATAACACAAACGTATACCTAGAGTGGGTAATGGTAGCTGATTCTGATGTATCAATTTGTTGTGGTTAGGATATTATCGTGATCTTGTATTAACACGACTCACAGTACACTCAAGAGCACCAAAAAGCGACAGCTAGATATCTATTGACACGACTTTCAGTGATTCTGGTGCGTTTCGCCAACACCACGCCAATCACCGTGAACTATCGTCAAGGTCGTACAAAACAAGAACTAATTCTTAAATAAGAATCGGTATCGTAGACTACAATCAATGGCTACGACCAAAAAGTGGAGCCTAAAAACAAGCAAAACTACAGTTTGTATCTTGATTTCATTACTGAATTAATGAAGTGCTTAAGAGGGGAGTGCATTTTAAAAATGGTTGATCTCTAACATCGCTCTGCTGCTATCGGAGAAGACCGGTAAAAGCTAATCGTAGATGTCACTCTCGACGATGGTACTGCCTTTTGTACGGATTTTGACAATGCCTTATACAATACATTACTTGCCTTCCTCATTATAGCAATTTCATTTTTTTACGATAACTAGAGAAACGTAGAACTTACTGACCCTTTTTTGCGCTTAAATGAAAGGTAATTAAATTTGCTACAACTTTATTCATCGCAATATATCTCATAGCATGAGCGGTTGTGCCGATATTTGTCCTGAAATATAGGAAAAACTAAAAATTTCATTCTAAGGAAAAAAATACCCTTTTTTTAAAGTTCCATATCTCATGAACTGTTTAACATGAGGCGCTGTACATGGGCTTAAATTGTTCCAAATTTAATGTTCTTTTAACATTACATAGCAAGTTTTGACCAAAAACCCATAGTTTTATAATAAAAGTGCAAAAACTGAAAAAACTCCGAAATTTTTGCAGTTTTTTGCAAATTACGCAGGGAGCACAACTTTTTTTTGCTTGCAAAACATAGTTTCACATTCCTCCAAGGACTCCAAACAACATACAAAAAAATATAGAACTACATCACGCAATGTTTTTTTATTGTAAGATTTGACTGGTGTACTAGTGGTTTTAGTTGGGTAAGTGCGGGAGTAATATCCGGTAGGGACTCGGTTGATGTAAAATGTTATAAATATGTATGCAATTTTTACCTTATTTTCAATGAAGGTGAGAAAATGTGTACATTTTAAGACCTTGACCATGCCAAGGCATTTAATATAGGTACCTTGCATTTGTAATCTGTTGCAATTATAAAAATTCTTCTCGGATTCTGGTTCTTCGTATGAATAAAATTTGAAATGAGGATACTCGGAAGAGAACCAAGATAAAAACCGCTGTAAATAATAATTATATTTATACCAAATCAATTGTTCAGTGTCTGCCTCAATTTTTTTTGTAGTTATCATCATAATTGATAATATTTATACGTGTACAAATACAAATTGATTTTTCCCCTTGTACCTACAAACACAGTGTACCTAGATATTAATGTAGTAAATGCAGATGCATATAAGCATTACGTACATTCCTGTAAGCTTTCCCGCTACCATCGGAATGCCTCTTTAAAATGGTAATTCCCAAAGGGTGACATTATGCACCGTGATTCATCAGATATGGATATGAATAATTTAGCCTGACTCATGTTTAATGAGAATTTTACTAATGTAAGGGCGAGGGTAGGAAGTGTAGGGTAACAATGCACAGATACACAGGTGCAGTTGTAGGTAAATATTGCACGAGAGTCTGAAATATATTATACGTTTAACCGAAAATGCGCAGTTATACCGTATAACTGCGCATTTTCGGTTAAACGTATAATATATTTCAAACTCTCGTACAATATTTTACTTACCCCCCCCTCGCTGCACAATGTACTCATGCAATCAAGTAGTATGGAAACTAAAATGTATACATATTTAGTTTATATTTATATTTAAGTTTAGTTCTTAATTCGTTTTATGTTTAGACTATTTGTTATTTTATAGATACTAAATAATAAATAAAATTCTATGTAATGATGTCCATCAAATTAGGTGAAAATATTTTCAAAAATGTTAGTATCCAGAAAGTACAATGGGGACCAGTTTGGAAAGGTGGTTTCGGGCGGTCGTCCACTTTCGTCTTAAATCCCACAAAACAACTTTCATACATCTCCTAGAGAACCATCCTATGTAGCTTCGACGCGGAGTAAAATGGCCGACTTTGATGGCTCTGTTAAATCCTCGGCCTAACAGACGGCCATCTAATACGGTACTTTCACTGGACATAGGCAATCTCCTCAAACCATACGATCTTCAGCTTTATATCGACGTGACAGGAGTGGTTTTTCTGTGGCAAGGATAGTCGGGCCAATAAGGCTGCATGGTGCAATCTCGGAGACTCTCAGGTGACAAAGATTGGATCGTGCTAACCTTGTTCGAGAGCTTTGTGTCTGCGTGTATATACATGTACGGACTGATATAAACATAAGTATTTGGGAACACCAATGCGTTGAAGCAAAGCCATATTGATAAGTTTGACGTTAGTTTGGGAAATGTGGAACTAAATTTTTGATACAAAGATTACAAAGTCTATAATTTGTTCTTCCTTTTTGCTTCTACGACGGCGGGTATAAATATAAATAAATAAATTTATTTATATTTAAGGAAAAATTTTAGAAAACATCCATAACTGAAGATCAAACATTTGTGATAAAACCACAAAAAAAATCTTCAAAGATAAAATATGGCCCTTTAGCCCAAATCCTCTTGATATATAAGAAGAGGTATATACCTAGTATTGGGACTACCTTCATGTCACATATGCCAGGTAATAGAGAATATGATTAAGTAGGAAAAATTCGCGTTCAACAAATATTTACGCTTCAAAACCGCTTTAGTTATCACAGAAGGGATTTACATTAATATTCACGATTTTTTCTAGCGGATTTTCAAAATTCTAAATGGCGACCGGTGTAAAATTCAAATGAAGCATAAACTATTAAGTAATGAATTCACTGCGCTGGTAATTATGCTGAACTCATATTTTATGAACGGGAATATATTATGTTTACTTTGCTCGTAATTTGACTAATTTGGTAACGCAAATTTAGTTTAGAAATTTTGCCTGTAGTGCCGGTTACAGGGAGCTTAGAATGGAAATTAATATTTATGTTACACTTATTTAAACTGGGTATTATGTGAAAAGTTACGACTGAGAACGGTATGCTACATATTATTTTCATCTTAAATATCGTGCGCTCGAATCACATACAATCATTAGTTTTAAATTTTTTTTAACATAAGAAAACTTTATCTAACAATTTTTTTAACCTTAACCTACCAAATATTTTTTATTTTGTTAGGGGTGTAATTTACCGAAATATTATAATTTTGACATTGGAAATGTCTTTTCGTTCGCTCCAGTATACGGTCCGATTTCACGAAAAAGTGCGATCCCCTTATATCTCGGAAAGTTGTGAAGATATGATATTAAAAAATAGGTTCAAAAGACGCATAATCACGAGAGCTGTAAGGTGCAAAAATAATTCTTCGAGAAAGTCAAAAACAAAAAAAGTTATGGTCGAAATAGTGAAAATAAAATTCAATTTTTTCCGTATTTTTGATTTTGGTGCTCGATAATTTGGAAACGAAGAATGATATCAAAAATTTGAGAAAAATGGCTCTGGACAATTTAGTCAGCTACAATTTGAGCCTAAAACAAAGACGATCGGGTTAAGGGTTTGCCCTGTAGCCTAACCTTAAAATAGTCAAAAAGTCAGAACGACATTTTTCACAGGACATTTATGACTTCATGTTTCGCAGAGTTCGTTATCGGTGTTTGTTGTGAATTATCGGGATTATGACGGCAGAATAACACTTGCACTGCGTGGGCTTTCAAAATCGCTGCAGATTTTTCTTGGTCTAACTCTATCTATCCTGTTTGAGACGGGCGTAGATAACGCACTATTCGACAATCTATGCATTCTTGTGGTGGTGGAAATAGAGATAGAGGTAGAGGCAGAGGCAGAGGCAGAGGCAGAGGCAGAGGCAGAGGCAGAGGCAGAGGCAGAGGCAGAGGCAGAGGCAGAGGCAGAGGCAGAGGCAGAGGCAGAGGCAGAGGCAGAGGGAGAGGGAGAGGGAGAGGGAGAGGGAGAGGGAGAGGGAGAGGGAGAGGGAGAGGGAGAGGGAGAGGGAGAGGGAGAGGGAGAGGGAGAGGGAGAGGGAGAGGGAGAGGGAGAGGGAGGAGAGGGAGAGGGAGAGGGAGAGGGAGAGGGAGAGGGAGAGGGAGAGGGAGAGGGAGAGGGAGAGGGAGAGGGAGAGGGAGAGGGAGAGGGAGAGGGAGAGGGAGAGGGAGAGGGAGAGGGAGAGGGAGAGGGAGAGGGAGAGGGAGAGGGAGAGGGAGAGGGAGAGGGAGAGGGAGAGGGAGAGGGAGAGGGAGAGGGAGAGGGAGAGGGAGAGGGAGAGGGAGAGGGAGAGGGAGAGGGAAGAGGGAGAGGGAGAGGGAGAGGGAGAGGGAGAGGGAGAGGGAGAGGGAGAGGGAGAGGGAGAGGGAGAGGGAGAGGGAGAGGGAGAGGGAGAGGGAGAGGGAGAGGGAGAGGGAGAGGGAGAGGGAGAGGGAGAGGGGAGAGGGAGAGGGAGAGGGAGAGGGAGAGGGAGGAGAGGGAGAGGGAGAGGGAGAGGGAGAGGGAGAGGGAGAGGGGAGAGGGAGAGGGAGAGGGAGAGGGAGAGGGAGAGGGAGAGGGAGAGGGAGAGGGAGGGAGAGGGAGAGGGAGAGGGAGAGGGAGAGGGAGAGGGAGAGGGAGAGGGAGAGGGAGAGGAGAGGGAGAGGGAGAGGGAGAGGGAGAGGGAGAGGGAGAGGGAGAGGGATGAGGGAGAGGGAGAGGGAGAGGGAGAGGGAGAGGGAGAGGGAGAGGGAGAGGGAGAGGGAGAGGGAGAGGGAGAGGGAGAGGGAGAGGGAGAGGGAGAGGGAGAGGGAGAGGGAGAGGGAAGAGGGAGAGGGAGAGGGAGAGGGAGAGGGAGAGGGAGAGGGAGAGGGAGAGGGAGAGGGAGAGGGAGAGGGAGAGGGAGAGGAGAGGGAGAGGGAGAGGGAGAGGGAGAGGGAGAGGGAGAGGGAGGGATACGCGTGCGGAAATTTTGCAATTTGTTTGTTCACATGCGTTATGTCCAGGATACTTGTATTAGTCTAAGAATAAAATAATTATCATTCAACGTTGTAGTTTTATTTTGTCACTTTTTCCTTATCCAGACTTTCTCGTCGCTCAGCGACAATATTTTTTCGAATTCCGTAGATTCATTTCCAATGTGCTCGATAGTCGTGTGAGGCACGAAATCTGTGAATTTTTTCATGCAAAATATCAGAAAATCATTTCCACATACCTGCTACGTTTACGGTTTCAAACGAATACGCATCTATAGGTAATATCATTCGTTATTGACTCGCCTATCATCTCAAGTAAGCAAACGAAAGCATAATGCAAAAACGAAACGCGGCGAAGCGTACACTCAAACAGCCTAAACAAACTCAGGTACACTCCGCGCCGTTTACCTACGGTACGGAGTCAATACCTCTTTTATGCCGGTTTACTTGCGTTGTTTAATTTTATTCTTTTGTTTTGTTAACTGTTTTGGGGAGTAAATGAAATGACGAGCGGATGAGGATAAATTTTACTTGGCGTACCGGTGAGAAGAGCCGTTTATTATTTGACAATATTTTTCTGTTTATTGATTTTTTTAGAAATGCACCTACTAACTAGAGCCTCGGTAGAGAGTACCATTTTGTACCATTTGGAGTTTAAACTCTAGGTCCATAGGGTCCCAGGGCGCATAAGTTGTTCACAGAAATCGCGAAGCGTCTGGTTGATGTAACTGGTGACCGAAGAGCTGGCGGCTACCTCGCACAACGTATCAGCATTGTGATACAGCGAGGAAATGCCGCCAGCATCCTTGGTACAATGCCTGAAGGGCCTATTTTAGATTTGAGTTAGTTATTAATTTCTTTTAGTAATACCACTGTATATATCTTGATCATAAAGATTACTAACTAAAAAATAAAATAGGTACACCCGATTTGTCATACCGCATTTTTATAATCCTAATATTTTGCGTAATTAAAAATTGTAGTCTAAAGCTCCGGCGTCGATAAGTATTTGTAAGCTTTTGTAAAAAAAAAACATTAATTACATGCATGTACCTACATGTAAATGTAACTAAAGTAATTTTACATGTACAGTCGCCACACGGGATTGTTATGCCATTTAGGGTTCATGCTATTGGAAATTGTATAACGTAAGTAGGTATTGAACAACCAATTTTAGCTAAGACCCTAAATAGCGCAACAATCGTGGAGCGTGATGGTACGAACTTACGTTTCACAACACAATTACACAATTAAAATAAGACTTACTTTTCCAACTCTCCACACCAGATTCTTTCGTTTTTATGTTTTTATTCTCTTTATAAAATAGGCACTTTCAAAGTTTCAATCTTAAGTCTCAAGTTGTTAGCAGAGCACTAGTCCGTCTGTCTATCGTCCGTTGTCGTCTGTCGTCTGTTTTTATCGTCTGTCGTCTGTCGTCTGTCGTGTCGTTTGTCGAGGAGCCATTAGCGAAAAGCATTAAAATTCATTCGTCGCGTAAGGACTGCGGGGCTGGTTGCACTGTGGTTTTAAACTGCGGTTAATTTAATTATGTCTTGCATAGATATGTATGACAATAATGTTTTGAGATAACATGTAAGACAACGAATAACTACACAAATAATAACTGTTTTTTTTATTACATGTAAAATATTGCAAATAAAATAGAAGTTTAGAATTCAATGTAAACCTCTCCATTAGCATAATTTTCTTTGGCAGTGATAGATTTTACAGTTTAAGCCCTTTTTATTAAAACATTATTATTTTAGTTAAACCCCTTTTTAAATAAATAAAAAATATTTTATTGTTTAAAAGTTGACCTTCAGAACGCCAATAAAAGAGTTTTAATAACTTCTAAACTAACTTGACCTTCTAATTTCCAAAAAGTATTATTGTAACACCACGCTTACGATTCAATAGCTTCATACCTAGTTTATTCATCTTATTTTACTAGTTTATTCATTCTAACGCTGTTCGGGCTAAACTTTCTGACTCTCGATACGATATTACTTACTTAGGTCTAAGTTCTTGACACCTACTCCATGAGAGATGAAAATCTAGACCTACATATGTTAAATAGATGTCGCATCTGCCTGCGATTTGTGGGTACAACTATTTAGTAGGTGCCAGTATTTAAAATATAATTATATGTATGAGGTCCTTAGGGTATTTTAGTGATAGGATGAGGTCATGGGCTTTTCTTTAAATAATTTTCATATTAACATATTTTTAATTCATTTTCGAATTGACTGAAATTTCAAATGTGTTTTCAGATGTAGAAAGGTGTTTTTTTTATTATTAATAAAATTCCTCAAACAAGCCATTATTCAATGTTGAAAAAATTAAGAATTTGATTTGAACAGTATTCAATAATATCTAAATCTGCGCAGTGTGAAGTACAGTCAGATCCCTGACACGAAAATTAACAGCGTTTGTGATTATCGTCATATTTTCAGCTAAGAAAAGTTCACTTTCAAATATAGACCTCTTCTGAATCTTTCTAACAATCGAACTTATACCGCTTTCATCGAACGTTTTCCCACTATTTAACCAAATCGTTGATCATTGGCACTCTTGCGTGGTCCATTCGAATGTACGTCCGTGGCACCTATACCTACTACTTTTACGAGTTTTTTTACGACAGGAGTGTATTTTTACGACTAGCCTTTACGAGCACTCTGCGATCGAATCGTGACGTCATTTAGGCTAAGAGCCTGACACCTATTTATGGTAATGATGCCAGAGATTTAGTACATTCGTCAAAACACATCAAATATTATCTTGAATTATCGACTTCGGGTACGCGTCTTATGACCCGATAGGAGTAAACGGGTAATAAAATTGAAGAATATTAGGACGTCAGTAAAAATTATATTTCAATAAAATGATAATAAAAAAATGTTGTTGTTTTTATGTCGCGGATGAAATAAGGTAATGTTTTCCTAGTTCCTTCTAACGGTCATTAACCGACAGTTACTCCTTTCCCGCGCCACCGGTCCCCGAAAGCACGCTAAACGGCGTTTGTCATACAAATGTATTTCCTGAATAAAACCGGATCCGGTAATTAAAACGGCTTTATCTTTACGCGCCTGGCGCGGGGGGGAGGGGGGGAGATGCCACTTCGCATAATGAGTGAGGTTGTAAACATGGACCTCTATTCAGTTCGTGACGAAGGCGTATGCAACACTATTAGTCGAGGGTTTTAAAGAAAAGACGGGGAACACTTTAATGTCACAGGTTTACTAGCGCTAAATATGTAGGTACAATTATTTGTAAGGCAGTGTGAATAAGGCAAGTGTCCATGGGAGACGGTCAATTTTTAATTTCCAAACATAAATTATTAAATTTATGGTAAAATTCTGACTGACCGCAGTTAGAGTCACAAAAGTAAGTATTTTTAGCAAAATAAATAAAGTATTTTAAGCCTTAAGAAAAGGTTTAAAATCTTAAAATAAGATGGGTTCATTAAATAATATCCCGAAAATGCCTTTATTATACTTTTATTGTACCTATGTGCTCAGGTGAAAGATTTCAACATATAAAGCTACAATTGGAAAAACGTAAAAAGGCACGCGAAGAATGCGGAGTTGTATGAAGGTTGTTTGTCTTGAATATTTACTAGTCTCTGGTAAATACTAACCAATAACTATTTATACCCCAGTTCTGATTTGAAACGCTTAAATCCCCTCGAGGACTGCGTCGGCATCGCTTTGCAATGTTGCTACTCAAACAGGAATAATGTTCCATGTATGAAGTTGGAGATTGAAAAATGTTTGTTTGTGATCGGTAAGGAGCCTGCGGCGTCGCACAACGTTAACTAACTTATTTTGAGCTTTATTACAAACACATAAGGTCAACAAATAGTCATTTAAAAGTTCTGTTCTTGGTGCCATCGTCCCAAACCGTTGAATTACTATTTGTTTACTTAACAGTTATGGATACATAATAATTCAGCCAATATATGTCCCATTGCTGGGCACAGGCATGCGCAATTGCGCAAGAGGGCTTGGACTATACTTAGGCCTCACGTTAGCCCAGTGCGGGTCGGGGAAATCTTATGCACTTTTAAATCATCGCCGATGTATGTAGGTATGTTTTGCTTATCTTTACCAAAAAGCGAATGGTAAATATCAAATGATATTCTGTGCATAAGTTCCGAAAAACTTTTTTAGTACCTACGATTGAACCCGCGGCCTCCGGATTGATAGTCGGGCGTCAGATCATTCGACTACACTACCGCTTTTAACTGTTAGATTAGTATACTTTATTGCTTACTACATATTTAGTATCTTAAGATAAAAATGTCATTTCTTTAAAGAGTAAGCAATTTATTAGTGAAAGCTAACCTGCAACAAAACAATTTATTTGTTAAAAAAGCAGCTTTAAAGTCTAGACTAGAAGACACAAAATATAACAACGGCGCTCATCCGATACTAAATTTCAGCTGCATGTAACAAGTTTTAACAAGCGGTCTAAGTCAGGAATGTCCATAGACTATCAACAGTAGACTCCGTTTTATATTTTTTTTACTAATAATGTAAAGTCACCCCTCATTGGCGCTCTTTTACTTGTAAAATATAACATTGCATGCTGTGCCACTTGGTTACAACAATCCATCTTTGGAACAAATTTTTGGTCATATTTGTAATTAACATGTGTTATAAATGGGTCTCTATTGTTTCCCTAATAGTTTTAAGTCATAATGTATTGTTTGTCCGAATTTTCGTTAGTCATATTTGGTTTTTCTCAGAAACGCGTAACTTTTCAGGATTTTCATAAAATAAACCTATCCTAACCTAACCTACCTATAGAATAACCTTACGAAAATCCTGAAAAGGTAACGGTTTCAGTTTTATGACTAACGATAATATGACAAAGAATACATTATGACTTAAAACTTTATGGGAAACAAAGGGACCCCGTTATAAATGCGTAAGCAACTGAAATAACTTATATCTACTTGGACTTCTAAGCAGTAGGTACAAAAGCACTCTTACAACGATATCTTGCATTTTAGGTAATACAATTATATCAACGAGATTATTTTCAAGCAGGATGGCGATAGCTTTCTTATCGCTGTTATGTAGCTCGGTAGTAAATTAGTATGGGAGCGCCAAAAATTCATTGTACCTACTCTGTAGTTAGCTATATCAATTATTCCATGCAAACTCACATTTATTAACGGGTCTACCGCGAATTTATATATCGGTAAGAGGCCTCCGGTGACCAGAGGGCTGGCAAATATTTTGCCCAACGGATCAGCATTGCCATCCAGCGGGGCAATGCGGCCAGCCTACTGAGCACCCTACCTACGGACTACGACTTAGGGCAATTTTTTTATTTATCGGTAATTAAATAAATTCGCGATAGACCCGTCTATAAATGTGAGTTAATATGTGTGCAAAACGCGAAAGTTTTTAATATTATATTCCATGCAAGTTCTTTAACCATGTACTTAAATGGGGCTGTATAATCCATCTAGTGCGTGTGATCCGTCGCAGACCGTCGGCCGAAGATTGCGGAGTAATTTTAATCCGTGAACAATGTAATAACAGCGATATGAGAACCACAACCGCCCTGCTCTATCTATAACAAGACAAGTTTAAGATACCTACTTGTAAGCATGGGATGAGATACAATATAATACATACCTTAAAGAGATACCTTACACTCGTCTTGTAACATATCGCAGTATGGATGCATCTGTCTTTAATTTAGGTACCTTCTTATAATATCTGTGTGCGCTAAAAAAATATTTTTTACACTGCCTCTAAATCCAAGTATGCTGGAAAAGGAATCTAAAGTATGTACCTATTAGGGTCAAACACATTTTAGAAAATGGCCACTTCTGTAGAAAATACATTAAAAGTTATACACAGTTGCGTATTTAGAGGCTACCGCAAACATCACAATTTGTAAATCGTGCATCTGCCTAGCTATCACTCGACTAACGCAAAAGTAGACTATGATCCTCAAAATATTCTCCTTTTATGCACATGTGCTAACATTAGTGAAAATTACTTATCAAAACTATGGTGCACTAGAAATTTGTGTCAACGAATTTTTGGGCCCCCCAGTAATTTTCAAGTTTGCCATTGCTCCTTTCGCATAGATCAAAAAATCTGGCAATTTCACTGTCAATTTCTGGTAACTAAAATATCCTTATTTTATATTATGCAAATATCTTTCTGATTACAACCTACTTTTACTTATTTAATAACCAAATACAACTCATCTTCAATCATTCTATAATTACTAACAAAATTTAACAAAGCACCAAATAACAGCTGTATTCAAAACAATAGCAAATGTTTACTGCAACAAGCAACATACATTATCCCTCACTATTTGCAGAGCATACCCAATACTGCGCTGAAATACTACAGGATTAGAACCACATTAAATAAATCCGCACACCCAAATATATGCCCTAAGCTGTGTATTTAGAATTGAGTTTAGGGTGTACAGTTGTGTAAGTTTTCTGTGTAAGGGCCTGATCAAACAGTTTGCCGTCCAATTAGAGTTGTATAGTGCCGCTGACACGACAGCCGGAGCGCGAAATGCTCAAAGAATTCAGGAAGAACATTGGGACGTCACCAAAAAGGATCACGGGTCCTTAGTGCTGAAATAATACCTTTTCAACTTAAATAAAGATAACAAATATATAGCCATTAAATTGTCATACAAAAATTCCGTTTTAATTTCTCTTAAACTTATGACCACGAAACAAACAGTATGCAGTTCCATAGTCGGACCAAGCTAACAGGCCTATTCGGATTTTGAGATAATCACAAGATCTTGAGACGATTTAGAGATCAACTAGATCTACATTAGATATCGACTAGATGTGACTTGGATATCTAAGTCATAACTTGTCGAAATCGTTCAAGAGGACCTCCAGAATCGCGGAAACGTCAAATTTGACAAATCTATCTTACAAATATCTTTAAATTATCCGTATCGTAACTTGTTGAAGTCTAGTAGAAATCTAATTCATTTTCGGAATCGAGCCGAAACAATACATAACTCTGTACATGTTTTGCAATAACAAAGTGTGGGAACGGAAATATGACGTTTTTGGTGCCACTTTCCAACTGTTTCCAAGTCCAAGAAAGTGCTGAGATAGCTTAGAATCTAAGCCTTAGACGGACCCTGAAAGCTTTGAAATTAGACTACGGCAATGACTATCGACTATTATCCTATGGCATTCTAATTTGGGGTTAACTCACGGACACTCATCTCTGCTAAACGTTTAAATTTTCACTTAACGTACGTACGTAATATTCACTGTACATACTCGACGTTTTCATGAGACCAGTACAACGGAAAAACAAACCATATTTCCTATAAAGCCAGCGTCGTTCATATAACAACTGACTCCGCCAATTACTTAACCTCAGTAAATTCTGTCCGGAAATAATTGGTCGTCGCAGGTGTATTTATGTCACGGAACCGTTAGACCCTGGCTTATGGACCCTTTGTCCCCACACTACAGATACTCTACGCAAAAACTAACCTTAAAACACAAGTATTACAGTTCTTGTTACATTGGCAAGCGTATGATATACTATAACGGTTATTATAAAGATAGTTTCGTAAATGTAGTCTTTAAGTGGATAGTTGAGAGTGCAATTTTGCGTGAAGACAGGATGTTAATTTGTCGTATGCTGGTCTAATTTTACATTCGTCTTGAAGGTAATGGAATCGTCTGCACCAATTAAGGGTATCCTTAATAAGACGCTGGTTGTGAAGGATTTTAATAACTATGGTTTAGTTGGAGCTGTGGAATTTAATCAGTTTGTAATGGCTGTTTCATACATATTCACAAAATGCTTGTATATCTACCGTGATCCTTAGACAGAATAGATTTCTTTAATAACTGGTTCAAATAACTGTCACTAAAAATTAAAGTTAATGTAATTTTGAGAAATCCTTTGAGAGCCAAACAAAAATTTTCATTGAAGACAATTTGTGTAGAGTTTTCTAATTGATTCATTGTTTTACCCATATAAATACTTAAACATAGGTGTTTATAATACCAGCAAATAAACTAAAATAATGCTTATTTTAAATATAACTCCCTTTCTGCACGTAGATACGAAATACGAAAAAGTACGTATTATAAGAAAGCCCTCTCGCGCATGAGAGGAGGCCTGTGCCCAGCAGTGGGACGTATATAGGCTGAGATGATGATGATGATGATGATGATTATAAGAAATACTAGTAAGTTTTGTAATATTTGCCTCATATCCTGCCTACCCATAGTACCTATGAGACACGTATCTCAACTAAATCTCTCTTAGGTACTTCTACTTTTACTAAATCATAAACAAGTCTTATAAATAGGGTCTAGATAAAACATAGGCGTCTCGGGCCCGTATTTCAGATATAATACTTCAACTAGATCTCCCTTAGGTACATTATACCTACCGAATCATATACAATGCTCAGTCCAAAATAGATACATCTTACATAAAGGTTGCATAGATGTCCCGTGGCCGTATTTCAGAGGCGACGCGAAAATCCTTTCAATGATGACTTCAGCCGCGTCCCATTCGGGAAACCGCGTCCGACACTTTGTTTTATCGCCTGACGAATGGTCGGGCGCAGGTGTGATACCACCTTTGTGACACACGATGCATTTAACACCACCCTTAGTTTACTGGTAATAGAGTTCAATACGGGTTAAAAATTTAAATTTTAAGTTTGCTGGTAGTGGACTTTCTGAAATCTGGATGCGGTCAACATGACTTTATAGTTATGCCGTTTGGGTTGCTTTTTGCACCAGCAGTGGATTTTTGTGGTTGGCTTGATTGAGTTACAAGGTGCTACAGTATTGACATAGGTAGGTTGGATTTAGGTACTCCGAGATTAAGGCTCTCGTTGTCGATCTGATAACGGGGCACGTCTATTTAACTGACCTACTTGGCCCTTCGGTTCAGTGATTTTATTTTAGATGTTGCGGCTGGCGATGGAGTCAGTTTCCGAATTGAGATTGAAATTGATGGCTTTATTTATTTTACTTCTATATTGACAGGTATTTTAACATCTGGTCCTGCCGAACTAAAATAATATCTTTATAGTATTTAACACTTAATTTGGGCACACAAACCTTGGGATAATATTATAATATAATTATGAGATATGACTTTTTGTGAAAAAAAATTACGGAACATTTTATAAAATGAAAAAGTAACGTTAGAAATTATCTTTACTTTTTCAGTTCCAATCAGCAGAAGAGTATATACCGATATACCTCGATTTAGATGCGCCACTTTTTTCAAGCGGTTACAACTGCTTCGATATAACTCCGGGCGTCTGTAAGTATTTATTGAGGTATCGGCATGTATTTCGCTAGTTTTCTTTGTCAGATATACAGAAACATGATACCTGTCCCGGCCCTCACAGCCCCGTCACTCGCAGCTCATAACTAATGCCACGACTTGCCGAGGGTCGAGGTTTAGGCGCCTGGTTCCCAGGTGGCAAAAACTATTGCTTACTGAAGTGTCCGTCTGACACTTGACACTTCACGCTGTTTTAGGTTATTACTTATTATGCTACTATTTAGTTTAATAAACGTAAAAATAATTTATTTATACAAAAGGTTAATGGTATTTTTGTATGATTGTTTAATAAACTAGTTTTATAAATATATTTAGTTTAATAAATATGAAGATTTGTTGAAAGGGATCGTCCAGAAATCATGTGATCGTTGGGGGGGGTGTAAGAAAAATATCATAAATAGGCCAAATATGATCACATGACTTCTGGACGACCGCTACAGGCGCAACTGCCTAACGCTCACGGCATACCGAAAGAGACCCTATATCTAAAACCCCATCTGTAAACCCAACCATTTATTTTAATCAACCAGTTGTCCCTTCCTTCTTAACCCATGGCTCTGACCTGTACAAAAACTGATCCCATAGTAGTATAATACTTCTTTTGTATACACACAAGTCCAAAACGATTGAC
The DNA here is from genome assembly GCF_910591565.1 of Cydia splendana. Taxonomy (NCBI): domain Eukaryota; kingdom Metazoa; phylum Arthropoda; class Insecta; order Lepidoptera; family Tortricidae; genus Cydia; species Cydia splendana. The sequence continues at coordinate 19,411,023 of NC_085974.1, forward strand.
TACCAAAAAAATATCTAAAACTCATCCGTATTAAATTAAATGTGATGAATTTCACCTTCATTTCATTCGGCATCATATCATGATTATTAGATTGAATATAACTAGTTCTTCCCCCTTTGCTTATCCATCTCACCAGATCCCCAAACCGTACCTCGGTCCTTATCAAAAACTATTCCAAGTGTAGTTTACAGCGAACCCAATGAACACGTTCGGCGCACGTGCCGGATCTTTCAATCGTTATCTTTTATTCGCCGTTCGCCGTCTCCCGCGGCGGCGGAGGCGGCGGCGGCGGCGGCGCGGCGCAAGCGACACTTTTATGACGGTAAAATATGGATCGAGAAAAAGGAAAAGTGGACTTTCTTGAAATAATGTTTACTTACACGGGAAAGGGATTGACGAGAACTTTAAGATTTGTTTTGTTTTTGTCTTCAGAGATTAAATTTTAAAATTTAATTTTTTGTTTGGTCCCAGTATAGTAAGTAGGAATCTTTTTGGACTAGTAACCAGACGCATATCGCTATATTTTTTTATTTATGTTCAAAATTCTAACTCTGTACATTATTTGCTTGATTAACAAAAGTAATCTTAACTAATTCAAACACGTCGTCACTATCACTAAATAATTTATGCCCGCGGAGCGATCAATCATTAATATTTAAACTTCACTCGTCGTAAATGAGTTTACCTACTCTACTGATGTCGCCATTTCAGCTTTGGCAAACATGTCCTATGAGCATATGTTCTCCTCTACAGGTCGCATTTCTCAACCGATTCTCGGGAAATTTGGTGAGCAGGTTCAATAATTATTGGAAACTTTCCAAAATTTTTAGTCATGGGGATTCGTGAGGTCTACAGGTTACAGATCCACCAGTATGTATATTAATGACATACCGACTTTTTAAAGTTAACGCTTCCGCTCGATCCCTTACGCCGCGGCGCCAAATTTATGCCGCCGACGCATCTGCGTGAGATTTATGAAACGACGTCGCTGACACTCGGCAAACTTACGGTTTTTGCTAACCTCCCCCCTCCACCCCCCAACCGACCGCTGACAGTGACTAAACGACAGCCGAGTATGACTAATTGTAATGTAGCACTTGAACAACACTTGAATTCAGATTTTTTGGGGTGAGAATGGATTTTTTGTAGTGACTAGTGATGATGAATTTGTGATTGATGTCTAAATGAAAATAAATGCTTATATCAATTTAATTGTGATGCAAATTTTAACAGAATAAAAACAGATCGTTTAAAAAATATTAATGCAGCTACAATTGACATCCGAACGGCACCTTTACAGGCGCCACAGTCAAAGATGAAAAGAAAACTGCAGCATCCTGCATTCCCCGTTTTGACACGGCCAATAACAACCTAAAGAACTAGGGTCGTAGTTTCGTGATGACAGTTATGACAAAACGAATGACGAATGTTATTTTTCCTGTTTTGTTTTGATTTTGGTACAATAAAGTGTTTTACTACTACTACTACTACTACAAAAGTCACGTGATGATTTCCATACAAATACAAATAGTTTATTTCCAAAAAAAAAACATTAACAGCATTTACAGTTTATACTGACCCCCACACTAGGCATAAGCCTGTCCCGTGACCGTAAAGATGCGATTTACTTAAAGGAATTACATAAGCGGCTGTTGCACCATGTTGAACACATACCATGTTGATACATTATTTCAGTTTCGGTGAGAGATGTGGTACATTTATATTAACTTTCTATACAAAATATGCCAGTTTTGCACAACATTAGCTTTCTACGCTATGATACTCGTATGTAGGGCACCCGACAGCCCGTCATTGTAAAGCCGCGTTCCCCTTCGAGTTGACTCGAGCATTAGCCGCCTCGTTGCCGCTGCTGCGAGGATGCTGATTTATTACTAATGCCATTTAAATACGAAGCTTGTATTGCGTCTGCATTTATAGAAATGAGTGCCACTGTCATGATGAGTAATTAGCAGAATAATATACTTGCATAAACCAGAATATTAATGTGTTAAATTGTTAATCACTTTACCACATGAAAAAATCACAAATTCACTTTGTGTAAATCACATGAAATAAATAATTTTGAATTTGAATTTTGAATTTACCATACAAACTTTCAATGCACTGTAATTCTCTTTAGAAAGTCATTTGATCCTCATTAAACCAGTTTTAACGAGCCAGAACTTAATAAACATATGATGTTTCACTGCAAAGTATGATAATCTTCAGTCTCAGTGGCCGAGGCTGAATCGAACCGACGTGTCTTCAGCTTACGCACCTAGCGCCCTGGCTTCTAGACCACCCAATCACGGCAGTACCTGTCTCAATCAATTTCTCTAGTAGGTATATGCAATCTTTGAAAGGCTAGGCGCCTTTGAATATTTATTAAAAATAATTCTATTTGTTGTCTAGTTGTACAATGTACACTTAATATAACTGTAACCTCTTAACCTTGATGTTATTTTCTCAACAACGTCTCCACGCTCCAATTTAGTCCACTCGGAAATAAAAGTTTTGCAGAAATAATTGTCATTAGTCAAGTTAGATGTGTGGATTATCCCGGCCGAATAATTCTGTAATGAAGTTGGTATTATCTCATTTTGAAAGCTACTCGTAAAGATTAGATTTTTCACTGTTTTTACAAAATTTTAGCTCTACTTGGAAAATTATGCGTATAGATAGAAACGCGTCCGAAGAAATCACTTTTGTGTAGGTATAATAATCATAATATAATACATAGAAAAACTTTTGCCAGCGCACTGACATTTCACTCTACTGTAGGTATTCTGGCTGGAAAACGGGCCATTACAGAGAAATTGGGGTTTATTACCTTTTAATTTGCTGTAGTTATCTAAATAGGTTCCTGTTCAAGCAATAACAGACAAACAGGCAGATTTACTTTCTTTCACCGAAGTTTTGTACTTAGAATTCTTCACGTTCAATATTTGCCTGTAATATGCACGTTCGATCGCGCATGTCAAACACGCGCGTAGATCTCAACGGGCATTCGATAATTCACGAAGATACCCCGAGTGCTCCATCTGCTAATGTGCCGGTGACCCAACTTCGCCCCACTTCCCTAATCTACGGATCGCCAATCAGCTAATGCCGACAGTGCCGATAAATTCACAACAACTTCAAAGGGAATTCGCGCAAAAAAAAACACCTTTTTAGTGAGTTTTTGCGCCTTCGGTATTTTAACAAAACAGTCAGGGATTTGGGTTGACGGAATTTCTTGCTATTATTCTGTCGAGTAGGAGACAACATCGTAACAGTATCTTCTAAAGGAGTCACGATAATATTAATCATTGTAATAAAATTCTTAGGAATCAACTATACACAGACAAAGCCAAATCAAATACCCATAAGAGTTGAAAATTCTGCTTTATACAACGTTTTACTCGTTTTTATTGATTTCGTGTTTGTTCTACGGTTTAAATTATATTAAAACGGATCACTCACATACTTTAAGTTTGCTTTATAGACGCATAAAGTTTTAGAATCATAAAACTTCTAATACTCCGTGTATTTGATTAATCAAATTAGTATTAAGTAAAAATGTTGGATTCAAAAACAAAATAATTTCTAACCAAGATTTCAATTACCTACTAAGCTTATCATCTTGCAACCGCATCTCACCGAGCCTCGCAAACAATCCGATAACTTTACAACACTATTTCATATTTAAATCCACAAGCTTTCCCTAAAGTCAAAAATATATCTTATTCCATGAAAAATAAGGTTGAAAGTTGGGTGGAGAAGGTTTGTCATGAAAGCAAAACAAGATGCGTTGCATCGTTTAATTAAACCGTTCTGGGTGGTTATTCACAAATAATAAATCGCATTCCTTAGGTGCCGCTTAACCAGTATAACTAAATAGTTTTTTAATACAGCGTTGGTAGCAAACAAAATAAGATCCAGTTGATGGATGGCGGTCACTGCAGCCTATGATTTAGATTTAGATTTCTTTATTTCAAGATGAAAATTACACTATAAATTTGCTACATTCGTCAAAATTATGTTTATCTTCTCATCATGATCGTCAAAAATTACATTATATATTTAAAAATAAAAAATATTAAGATTAATAAAATGGACGACTGCAACTACAGAGGTGGGTGTTGCTGTCTGACTGACATTTCTTTCGACTAAAAACTTCACTTTTGACACTGAAATTTAAATTTATTCTAAGCTTACTGACATATCAGATCCATAACTAACCCAGATCTAATTCATAACCTGTTATGAAAATCAGAATACGACTGCAAAACATGGTAATTTTTTCTTAAACATAATATATGACATCTATTTCAGTTTTCAATTGATATATTATATTATGACTATTTAAAAAACACAAATCAATACCTATACTTATTATATTTCATAAACCCGTGGGTCAAGATAAACCAGAGTCTAATTCATTGTCGAGTTTAAAGTATTTTGTGAAGTTATGGGCTCAAAGCAGCCGCATACTCTCCGGAATCTGAGGCTTGCTAAGATTTGAGCGGAATCTTGAGGAAGTATTAACAATAGTTCCCATATTTCATAACGTGAAGTGAGGGCCGACACAGATTTAACAACTTGTTACAGTTTTGACAGTTTATTTCGCATGCACCAATCAGCGTGAGCGATCTTCAAGGTCGTGTCAAAATAAGATTAAAGCCGTGACAAGTTGTTAAATAAGAGTCGGACTCTAGGTAACTATGTATTTTCCTGCACAGGTAACACTACCAGTACCTACCACCGCCCACGCTGTTAACTGCCAGTTCGTCAACCTTATTACAAAAGGCATAAGGTCATTGACGTATAAAATCTCAGGACTGGCCTTATGGGCAATAAGAATGGGGCCAGTACAGCGATGTGACACCGCTACAAGGCGATTGGTTGATGAGTTCGCATCACGCACGCGATTGGTTGATGAGTTCACATCACGCGCGCGATTGGTCGCAACTAGCTGCGTTAGGTTGCGCGATTGGCTCGAATTGGTGAGTCACACCGCTGAACTAGTACCATTTTTAGTGCCCGTAAGGCCAGTCCATAGATATAATACGTCAATGCATAAGGTCCACCGATCCGATCCGAGCTGGTTTGAAATCGACCACCTGCCTGGGAAACCTTAGCTGAAGACAGTGATGGATGGCGCAAGCGTGTTGTGGAGGGGAGAAGGCTATGCGACCAAGCCTGGTTTAATTCTTTAGATAGCAGAAGGTGTCGCAGAAAGCAAACCGGGACTGGAACCTCAGGTGGCATGAGCTTTCTCTGCCAAAAATGTGGAAGGTCGTGCCACTCACGCATCGGTCTCCACAGTCACCAAACCCCGTGTCTAAACAGAAATGCATAAATCGTCTGCAATAGACGGAGAGGCATGTGATGCTGATGAAGGTCCAGGTGCACCGATGGACAGTTAAGAGTGGTGCTGTTTGTACAATATGATCAATTCATAATACATTATTTGCAGATGGCGCTATTACTTAATTAAAATACGTAGCTAAATTAAAATGAATAAAATACGATATAGGTACCTAACTGACCCAATCTACTTTACTTTTTTACCCTCTCAGTGAAGCACGCGTGTACAGAAGTTGTCTGTCTCTAATTACGGCATGAAAACTTGTCGCTTCAAAATAAAACCGATGTCGGAACTGGAGCGCGTAGTTTCAACTGCGCCTGCCGGCTCGATTCGGAAAATGAATTAGATTTCTACTAGACTTCAACAAGTTACGATACGGATAATTTAAAGATATTTGTAAGATAGATATGTCAAATTTGACGTTTCCGCGATTCTGGAGGTCCTCTTGAACGATTTCGACAAGTTATGACTTAGATATCCAAGTCACATCTAGTCGATATCTAGTGTAGATCTAGTTGATCTCTAAATCATCTCAAGATCTTGTGATTATCTCGAAATCCGAATAGGCCTGTGCGACCCTAACGAGCGATATTCACTGGTATTCATACTCGAATCTAACTAACTGTAGTTTTTTTTACCATTAAGAGGTGGGAATGTACACCACATAAATGGGGTTCGGAATTAGGGCAGTGTCCTATAGTATTTATTATTTATTTATTCATTTAATCCATTGAACCCTTTTGTAATCATAAACTTCGTTTGATAATTTTCTTATCTTACCCAAAAGTTGAACACCGATAAGGATTTTTCTAAATTAAGTACTTGATGGGCTGAATAAGTAGGGATAGGGTAAAACACTTTTGCTTGACATTTTTTTAAGTACGAGTAGGCGTACGAGTGTTTAATGTAGACTTAAAGATAATTTACGGCCGTATTCGAACAATACTATTAATATGTCACAGCGATACGATACCGATTATCAGTGTCAAAAGTGACGTTGTTGAAGAAATGACACTTCTGACTCTGACAGATATCGGTATCGTATCGCTGTGACATCTTATTTTAAGCATTGTTTGAATACGGCCGTTAGGCAACCTATACATATAATGTTTATATTCCTCAAGCCATTTGGGTTAAATTCGGCCTGAGTTGATGCGCTACGAAAACAGATAGTGCTCCGAGCGCTACGGCGTAGAGGCTCTACGCGAATCGTGACTTTAGCTTAAATAGCCTTGGCAAGGAATATACTGACCAGGGACAGGAACCGGTTACCTTAACCGGGGTTTTTCATAGGGTTATTTTAGAGGTGTTTATAAAAACCCCTACCATAACGGTAACCGCTTAATAAGGTAACACTTTGATTCGGTAACCGTATCAGATCGAGTTAACCTCTGTTACCGGTAACCGAAATAAAAACCCAGTCTATTCAGTTACCTCATTATGAGGTTTTTGACCAGTTCAAACGATTGTAATCTTTACGCACACTTAAATTCAACTTATTATTGAATAACCGAGGTTGGCATGGGCGGTCTATGAAGCCTCCAGCACAAACAAGTTTTTTTGCCTTTCCTTTGTTTATCTTTATACCTACTTGTGTGGTGTGTTCTTATTATAAATATTATTATATTATAACTAAAATAATTAAAATAAATAAATTAAATAAGTTTAATAAATAAAATAAATAAAATAAATAAAATAAATAAAATAAATAAAATAAATAAAATAAATAAAATAAATAAAATAAATAAAATAAATAAAATAAATAAAATAAATAAAATAAATAAAATAAATAAAATAAATAAAATAAATAAAATAAATAAAATAAATAAAATAAATAAAATAAATAAAATAAATAAAATAAATAAAATAAATAAAATAAATAAAATAAATAAAATAAATAAAATAAATAAAATAAATAAAATAAATAAAATAAATAAAATAAATAAAATAAATAAAATAAATAAAATAAATAAAATAAATAAAATAAATAAAATAAATAAAATAAATAAAATAAATAAAATAAATAAAATAAATAAAATAAATAAAATAAATAAAATAAATAAAATAAATAAAATAAATAAAATAAATAAAATAAATAAAATAAATAAAATAAATAAAATAAATAAAATAAATAAAATAAATAAAATAAATAAAATAAATAAAATAAATAAAATAAATAAAATAAATAAAATAAATAAAATAAATAAAATAAATAAAATAAATAAAATAAATAAAATAAATAAAATAAATAAAATAAATAAAATAAATAAAATAAATAAAATAAATAAAATAAATAAAATAAATAAAATAAATAAAATAAATAAAATAAATAAAATAAATAAAATAAATAAAATAAATAAAATAAATAAAATAAATAAAATAAATAAAATAAATAAAATAAATAAAATAAATAAAATAAATAAAATAAATAAAATAAATAAAATAAATAAAATAAATTAATTAAATTAAATTAATTAAATACATTCAAAAAAATAAATAAATTCAACAAATTCAAAAAATTAAATCAATTAAATCAATTAAATAAATAAATTAAATTAAATAAATTTAATAAGTAAAATCAATAAAATCAACAAAATATAAATAAAGTAAATAAAATAAACAAATTTTTTAGTATTTTTTTTTAGTTCTGACGGCACATAAAACTACTTTTCTCAAAAATGGACGGCAAAGTCGACTTTGCCGTCTAAAAAATAGGTCGCGAAGCGCTTAGTTTATGGTCAGTCAAAAATTAAAAAGTTAAAAACATTGCAGTCTCGATTTTGGGACTGCAATGTCGCATACAAATTCCATTATTTGTCGAGTTCCAAACTTTTTAAAAGTTGAAATGGCCATATCAATTGAAGGCACAGGCCCTTTGAACAGCCAAACAGATGATTAGTGCCGCGACTATTTAGTTGTCTCAAATAGGTTGGCGTATTTTCGGCAGAAAAATACACTTCTATTTTTTTATTAAAAAATAAAAAGGCGGCAAGGGCTTTCTTCTGTGAAAATATATACGTAACAACGTTGCTTTTGTAAAATATTTCTATGATATTTATATTTCTTCCACCATTTTTGAGAAAAGCACTATATATGACTCAGCTGGAAGGCTACTTGCTGGCTTCGGATTCAATTAAACGGACTCCCAAGGTCGTCCGTTTAAAACGAATCCTCAGCCTGCAAGTAGCTACTTCCGAGCCTCGACAATAATGTACTATTAATGTAGCAAACCAGTAAGCAACCGATAATAAAGGTTACCATAACTGAATGAAAACCTGTTAAAAACCCTTAACAAAAACCCTATCGCGATGGGGTTTTGAGATTAACTCGGTTAAAGGTTAGGGTTACCGTTTCAATAAGGTTACCATTACAATCAGGTAACAGTATGATAGGGTTACCGAATGATACGGTAACCGAATCGATTGGGTTAGGATTAAGCGTAAAGAGGGGTTTTCCGGTCCTTGATACTGACAGGCCAATTCGAACGTACACTGATATCAGAATAATATTTGAATCAACTGAACACGCCTATACTGTCAAGGCGTTAAAGTGAGTGTAGAGATATTTTTGAACACCTCAGCCATTCCTATAATATACCTTCGGAATTGTGTTCAACTGTTTATATACCTAAATATCAAGTGGAAAACTAGATTTTAAAAGCTTTACATACGGATCTTATCTTCTTATGCGTGGTAGTGTATTTCATAGATATAAATTATATTTGTTAAAGTGTAACATACGAGATATATTACACAAATAATATAAAGATATTCGTAGTGTATTGTATATGAACGACGTGGAGTGGTAGTCATAAAGTAAACACTATTTTAACATCATATAATATAACACAAACCCTCAAATACAAATCGTTCTAAAAACCAATTCCATCCCAAAATATATCGTCCTCAAAATGCCCAAACATATTTAGGTCGCAAACAAATAACAATGTCAATCATACATATCGCACGCAAAATGCCAATCTCGTACCACAGTAGAGAGGCAATGACAGTAATCCATCGTACAGGCCGTATTCGGGTCGATTTTTTTTAGTTTGATTTAGACACATTTGGCTGGTTTGAAGAGCTCCTCATTCTGGTCGGAATAAATACAAAATGTCAACATGTCCCAAAAAAAAATGTAATTTTTCACTGACAAAAGTACCATGCCATACGTTTTCGTAACTAAGAGGGAGCCATTTTTAGGGCATATATTGTACATAATTCCCTAATTTCCTCCTCCTAAAAAAGCTCCTCTCTCTATCTACCTTTTGTCGAAATTTGACATTAATAAAAATTAACAAAAAAATCGGCCCATTTAACAACTTAACTCTAAATGATATACCTAACTTTGCTGTTCTTGCGAGAAAATATTGGCAATCACAATACAAGCCGTTTTGATAGAAGGTATATAATTATAGATTTTTACTTGCCGTAGTGAACAAATTCCTTGTCTGTTTTAGCACGACCTGCACAATATTATGATAATAATATGCTTCAAAATGGATAACTTTTTACGTTCTCCTCTACTCTGACGGAATCACGCTGTCGTGCGATGTCGCGCGTTGGAGTGGAAATATACTTCCGACATTTAGACATGCTAAAATATACCTTAATATAAACATATTAAGGGTGTTGAACTTGAAATGACATGGAAAGGAAATGGATATCCATATAACGTTATATGTTTAGATTTAAATCGGTTTTAGGAGAAAATAACGAGGGTTGGACAATAATATTAACACATTTGAATAACTTTTCTACTATTAACTCATTCACTGCTGCACTCATAGTACTAACTTGTAGTCTGTTGTCTGCTATTGTTAGTAAATTTATTCTTATAATAATCCCAAGGATATTCTAAAATTATGTCCTTAATTATTATTTTCTGCAATAAAACTCAGGTAAAATTTAAAGATCTTCTCACGCCAAAACGACAGACTTGAACTGTAGAGCGGATTTATAAATAGTCGGCGTAGCGAGTTTCTTAACAAAAACATCGTAAACTTGCGGAGGTTTTCCGGACTCGGCCATTACTTTTATCTTAAATAGTGCAGTACGGTATTTATGTACCAGCGTCCACTCTCCTAACTAACAATTCGTACCGCAACCCTTACCTTCGTGAACCTTATTGCTGATACATTAAGGTCCACCAATGGGCAGTTGAGAGTGCTACTGTTTAGAACAGACGATGGAGTACTAAATAATCACGGGCAGATTCTAGAGTTTAATAAAGTATAATTTACGTCAACTATAATGAAATGTTATTGATCAAAGAAAAGTGTAAAGTACAAGAAAAAAGCTTGCCCCGAGGATACCGCATAATGTACGAGGCCCTACACGGACATCTGTGAAATTCGACACGTGTTTTCTTAGGCTTTATAATAGTGTTGGCGATGCGCTCGTTATATTTGTACCTAGTTATGTTTTACTTATGAAAAATCATAGTCGTGTTAAATTAGCTTTTAATTCCTTAGTCTTAAGGTTGATATTTGTTTGTAGCATATCTAATGCAACCTGTTACTATGCGCCGCCAGGCAGTCCGCTGCTGGCCGCGAGCCTATGCACATACGCTTTCGTGACATTTTTGTAATTGTGTTTTTTCCGAAATACATCTTCGTGTTAGAAGTCGGCCTTTTCTTCATACGAACCCCATACAGTTAACAAATAGGTACACCTTCTACCGGGTGTGGCCTGTAATATGAGCAAAAAATTTAACTGTAGGCTGTACTCCTCATACTGATCAACATTTGTTCAGCAACTTTTAAAAATAACTTGTGGTTTGATTTTTAATATACTTTAAAGTTCATTCTAAGACGCAATGTATTGCGAATTTTGTTATGTTTAAGGCGTGACAAGCGACGTCAATCACAATGATATGGCGTGGCGATGGCGTCCATTGAAGATAATATTTATTTTGTATGAAAAATAGGGAGTCTAAATACTTCGTAACTTTTAAAAGTTGTTGAACAAAAGTTTAATTATTTGCTCGTGTTACAGGCCACACCCGGTATATTATAATTACTTAACTCTTTGACTAAAGTATATTCAGGTAACATCTAGCGTGTTATTTTAACCATAAATTATAGAATGTTTATTTAAGCTCGCAGCCAGTAACATAATTATTACTACACCAAAATACTTCATAAATGGCCGATGCATGTAGTATTTAGCCCCGCTAAAATAAACGATAATTTGAATACTGACAATGCGATGTTACACGTTCATTATTAATTAATTAAAATGCATGCCAATTGAACCAATGAGACTTAAAAGCCCTAACCTGTTATTCAAAAAAAGTATCCGCCTATTTTATCATAGCTTGACCAGAGTGACCAGTATAATAAGACCTCTAACGTGTACTTGTTATTAGCAATGTAAATATGTTACACACGTGATGTGCTCGCTAATTATGCTTTTCGAATAGCCAAGCCAACCATTGGACGGGTCCCAGTGCATCGCATCAGCTGTCATTCTGGTAATAAATCAATCAAATGTATCCTGGGCTAGGTTTTATTCATCATCGTGTATTTAAGAGCTAGATTTTTGTGGGTGGAAGAATTTCCAAGTATTTCTTTCCTATGCCTTCTGTTGTCGCCTGTTACGACACGACGTTTCATTTTTCTTTTACTTGGTCAATGTAAGTTCTTCTTGGCTTCCCTCCCTTCGTCTTTGCTTTCATTTTCCCTTTTAAATTTTACTACTATTGTCATGTTGTCTACTTGTTGTACTATTGTAAAAGGTGTCCCAAAATCTTTCCTCTTCTTTTTTGCGCGCTCGTCTCGCCTACTGCTGCGAGCAGTAATCGAGGCACAGCTTAAAGAGGGAGAAAGAGAACGATTATGCGTTAGAGAAGAACAACATGATGTCCTCCTGTTATCAAATATCGACATCGTTAGACAGCGAGTACGAATCTACGCTATAGCTGTCTGCAGCTGTCCCCAAAAGTTATAATCACCTCGCGCGAACTAAATTATTAGCTGTTAATTACTTGATCCAATTATAGTGGAGCTGCCGTAATTAATTGTACTTGTTAGGCGGTAGTTTACACTCAACGAGGGAAATGCTGTTAATTCAAATACAACTAGGAAATAAATCAATTCATTTTACTAAATAATTTGCTTTTAGAGTTTGGCGGCGGTGGAATCTAAGGGCGTCTATCTTTTCAAAGCATATAAGTTCATTCACACAACATAAAATGTTCAACAATAACTCCCAAAAGCAAGTTTCCTTCCTCGTTTCCGCCTTGTTTCCCTGTATTTGTGTCACTGCATTAATTAGTCTAATTGCCTATTTGCGTCGCACGGCACTCTAAGTGTGTGCAAATCACTGTTGCACATGCATTTAACTAAGTAAACACTTGTGCGCAGGTACCTACTCGACATGTTTTAGCAAGATCTGGTGATATGACCCTTAAATCGACTGAAAACACGGAAGGGCGTTAGTTCACAGTAGTTCTTCTCGGCACTCAATAGTAGCAATGATTCTGGTTAAGATAAAAATACAAAAAAGGTCAATAAAGGTTAAGTCCAGTATTTTGGACGTGGGTTTACGTGCATGAACTTTACAAGCGTCTAGAACTGACATCTTAAACCAAACCGAGTATTTTCCTTGTTTACCACCATAAAAACCTTTTATATTCAAAAAGTGCAGAACATAAGACGCTTCACGAATATCCGTGAAACTTACTTTAACAGATACTTGAACAAAATGGCGGCTCGAGCAATAAGCAGGACTAGAGATTTATGCTTCACTCCATGTTACGCGATTGTGGACCTTAACACAAGGTGTTAAAGGCACGTGTGTTGGCCGTTTTTTGCGTTGTGAGGCATGAAATATACATAAATCAAGTGTTGGCGGTTGGCCCAATGTTGGAGGTAACACGATACCTGAAGCCTGAAGGCATTTTATCTTATCTTTTTAGATATACTTTTGGAAATGATAGGTAATTGAAGTAATACGTTTAAGAATAAATACCTATTTTAAAACTGAATTTTATAATTAATTACGTACCTAATGTAATTATTGCAATGTATGGATCTTGTTATCCGAAATAAATATATGAAAATAAAAATCAGAATGGGATTTAAGTTAAGTACCTAATATTGGCAAGATTAAAATAAGAATATTATTTAGGTTAAAGTTATAATAAAAACCTGGCTGATGAAATATTTATCTACAATCAACTAGATACATACTGTGACCTCTGAGGCATATATAGACACCTCCATGTATAAAAGCCATCCAGTTATTATACATATTCTAGGAAAATAAAAATACCTAATAGATTAAAACTAATCAAAACCATAAATTCAATCTTAGTAACTTGTGACCAACCGCCTGAGCTAGGTGATAGACCTTTAATTATAATGTAATGTAAGTGCATTTTTTTAGGTCGGCCTTCTGGTTGTAGCCCAGACTGTCCAAATGTAGTGCGTGCACGTAACCGTTTCTTTTAGGTCGTTTGGCGTCTCCGCCGCGCAACAAATCAACGGAACTGCACATGAATGTAGTGTTAGGCCGAGTCGCTAATGCGAGTTGGCTCCGTGCCCCGCGCAGGGGTCTGGCTACACCCAAGGACACTGAAAAGAAGAATTGTATACACTTAAAAAAAAATACTATTATCAGTCTTTCTGGATTTTGAGATTAGTCCCTTTTCCTCGGGAGTTATTCCTTCACTGAAAAGCGACTTATGAACATCAAATAATGTTTGGTGTAGAAAGTTCTGAGTCATTGGTATTAGCCGTGGTTTGATCCCGCGACCTACGGTTTAAAACGAGCACGCCTTATCGCTTGTCTACTAACGCTCTCAAAATGAAGCGGTCCATTTTTCTATAACACGTACTAGTACGTTTTTTTATGTTGCCTCATTATAACATCAACGGTTAAAGTCTCTGTAACATAATATAATAATAATGCAACGTTTGCCTTCAGGGTCCTGCTTCATTAGTTTGATAGTTAAAATATTTTACACGTATTTTTCTTACAAAATAACATCATTACCTTATTAATTCCAATTGAAGTTTGTTTAGAAGCAGTCAATGTTTGAAACAATTAGATTTCGTTTATAAACTATCAAAAATAACTTGTGAGATAATTACCATTTTTTAAATTTTCATGATTATTAGATGGCTTTCTAAAAAACTTCCAAGTTAACACAACAATGGGATACTCCTTTTCGGAAATAAATGATAGGTAATACGAGAAATTTCGATCATCGCAGAGGCGGCGACCATTGGCAAGACGTGGAGCGAAATGAAGCGCGTAGCTCAAGACCGAACGGGGCCATCACTGCACAGCACTGTGGATGCCCTCTGACCCATCTAGGGGACATAGGATATTAAGTAAATAATATGAGAAATTTAAGTTTTATCCACTTAGCTACAGCTATATTTTAACATAACAGCTATATATTTAATTAAGACTTGAAGCAAAAAGTAGACTTGCCAGGACTATTATAAATGCTTGAATAGTATAAGTACCAATGTGCCTTTAAAAATTTAGATTTAATGAAATAAGAAGTTTCGGAGATTTTTTAAATTTTTTGGAAACTTACCGCAATTCGCACATCAGATGTGTAGGTCATTAGCACTGTTCCAAAAAGCTCAACAAAATCACAAGAAACGGAAGTTTTGGAAATCCTGTAGATGTCAAAATCAAAGTGTGTCGTTATTTTGTCCCACGGTGCAGTGTGCACGCTTGGCACGGCGGCGACATGATTGTTGCTGGGGATTAAATAAAACGCCTTGTACCGCTGCGGCTGGAGGAAAGGGGGGGGGGGGGGGACTGTTGGCTCCTGGATTACGACGCTGTGATATTAACTTGTAGTTTGTACTACCAGTTTCTTAATAGCTGTCGCCTGTCTTCATTTTGAATGTTCTATCCCAAAATTTTGCAAAAACATGATATCGTGTGAGTCGTGGGAGGAGCTTGCAACTCGGAGATCGGCCTGACGAACTGCGACCAACACTGGTCTCGGCGACTTCGAAAGTGCACGCCTCGAAGATCTCGACGCTAAACGCCAGCTTTGAAAATCTCGGCCCAAGCTCTCATACACTTACGACTCAAATGGCGAGCTTTACTGTATGTCTTGCGGCCGAAAGTTTAAAATAAAACTCGGCTTCGCAAGTCACTTTTGAGCCCATGCACGTCAGAATTTACTGAATACCTGATACTGATTTGTCCGGGTGTCGCCGTCGACGGATACGTCTGGGACGACATCGTCATCATCAAATCAAGTGAGACTGAGATGCACTATGACTGATGTCAGAATGAGAGCTAATGTAAAGTAGAAATGTCTTTATAGGTCACTTTTCAAGACTACCTACCTCAATGTATGTATGGCTATCAATTGTTTGAATATGGAAATTTACCTTTAATTGCAATTTGTGAGAGTGATAAAAATTATATGTACATCATTTAATAAAGTTCGAATATACCGAAGGGACAACACGATAATATTATGCAACACATTTTTTGAAATAAAGGAGAATACGTAAAGAGATTGGTTTTTAATCCCGCTCAAATATCTACGCGCTGAAAATTCAAACAAATAATCCAGACAATAGGTAGGCGAAACGCAATAAAAATCAGTGGAATAACAAAAAAGTGGTGAAAGCGGTAAATTGAAATGAAATCTGGTATTGCAGCGCCGGAGGAGCAACAAGAATAACAAGCAATAAGGCACCGGCGTCAAGCCAGAACCGGGTATCTGGCCGAGTCCCTTCAGTATATATTATTATTATTATTTATTGATAACCTTTAGTACACTGTTTTTATATTTTTATTTTAGTTAGGTACCTATGACGCCAAAAAATAAGCTAATAGTATTTAAATGTGATAAATAACATATATGATAAACATAAGGTGCATACGAAGGTGAGATATATACTACTAAATTCCCAAAGGCGTTTAATATTGTTAACCATGCAATACCTATACTAATCTGGGTTATCCTAGCATGAATCATGGTTAACTTTTAAGATAATATTATATTATGGTACATTTGCAAAATCAATTGCGATTTTTTTTCAAGGAGATCTTCTAAATGTTTTTTTTGTTTTTCGCCTCCAGTGTACCTTAGGGATCAAACTTGTGACCTCTGCTTTAAAATGCTTTAATCAGGGCTTCAGTGAATTGAAAACAGAATTGTTAAATTATAATATTAAAAGTACCATGTTCCAGGCCCCAATTTCACATCGGTGACAGGTGCGACGAATTGTAAAATCACTGTTGCTGACGTCACAGGCATCCATGGGCTACGATTACCACTTACCATCGGGCGGGCCGTACTCCTGTTTGCCACCATCATTGTATTATTTAAAAAAACTTTATTATATCGGATAAAAACAGATATTTCTCCTGCGAAGTTTCTGACAATTGTCAAAGATTTAGAAGAATTGTAGGTAATTCTTGACAGGTAATGAGTTATATGTCGGAATTTCGTGACAATTGTAGTGTTTCTTGTGACAATTGTTATAAACTTAGCAAGAGAAATATCTGTTTTTTCCGATATCATAAAGTTTTTTTTAATAATACAATGATGGTGGCAAACAGGAATACGGCCCGCCCGATGGTAAGCGGTAACCGTAGCCCATGGATGCCTGTGACGTCAGCAACAGTGATTTTACAATTCGTCGCACCTGTCACGTTGGTGAAACAGGGGCCAGGTGTTACTTTAAACGAACGTCATTTAAAAGTATTTAAGGTGTGGTTCCGCTAGGTAATAGGAAGTTCCCGCATAACTTTTATTGCGACAGTTATTCTGCTGTTTCGAAATATTAATTTGTTTAGATTTCGTTCCCGTCCCGTTCGCGGCAAAGTTTTTAATGGAGTCTTTATTAGTTCGGGAAGTCAGTGCAGCGAATGAAACTAACTTGTATATTCGCTGCATAAATGCATGCTTTGGTTTCGAAATGTAATGGTTTTCCATTGTTTTCATAATTTGCATTCTCGACATGCTTGCTAAGTAGGTACCTATCGTATTAATAAAGGCACAGCAAAAGGAATGTTATAAGGCAGACAGTTTTCAATTGTATAAATGTAAATAGGTACAAATGTTCCTTAGTGATAACAGTTATGTGACGCCTCTGTAATTGGAAAAAATGCGACTAAATTCAAACGTGACGAACGAAGTTTAACCTACGGTAAAGTCAGCAAAGGTACCAGAGCGCATGATCTATTCAAAGAGTTCTAAATATAATAAACATTGTTAAGATAATAAAAGCATGTAATTAATGTGAACACCTTGCCCGCTTATCTACCAATAATTCTTGACTTTACAATTAAAACACTTTGAGTGGCTTTTATGCAAATTAAGTAAGATTGTCATAATGAGTCTCCACTTCACTTCACAAGAGGTCTTGAAGGAGGATACCGATTAAAAGTCTTCTTTATTGTTTGATACCTATTACTTATTTTTGATGTTTTTTTGGGGTTCCGTACCCAAAGGGTAAAAGCGGGACCCTATTACTAAGACTCCGCTGTCCGTCCGTCTGTCTGTCCATCTCTCTGTCTGTCACATGAACCGTGTTAGCTAGGTAGTTGACATTTTCGCAGATTATGTATTTCTGTTGCCGCTATAACAACAAATACTAAAAACAGAATATAATAAATATTTAATAAAAAAAAGCGGGGCTCCCATACAACAAACGTGATTTATTTGCTGTTTTTTGCGTAGGTAATGGTACGGAACTCTTGAAAACCATTACCCTCCTTTAAGCCGAGTGATTGCAAAAATGTGCTCCTACAAAACCTTAGTGATCTAAAACTTGTCGCATACACTAATGGCGAGAACTCTTATCGCATTTACAGGAAAACTAGGTCGTATATCTCTCAAACGAACCTACCATTTGAATTGCAACCTTACACCTAAAACGTTAAAGACTAAAATGGAATAGTAAGTCTTAATGTATTAGCCTGATTAAGCCCAATCGAAAACCAAACTTGTGTGGATAAGACAAGGTTGGAAATCCAATGGGTTATGTTGAAAGGCAACGGGTGACTACTGAGCTTTGAGTTCGAGAATGGTACTAAGGCACGTGGAGGTTTAAATGTTAGTTAACTGGTTTCAACTGCATTTCACAGGTCACCGGGGCGATTGATTTACATTTGGATAATCCAGTACGTTTTAGGAAAGTTCAAGTTCTAAAAAGGAAGTCTATTTTTAAATCCTTTTATTAGAAAGGAAACGGAATGGAAAGTAGGTAATGGTAAAATGAAAATTAAGAGGGGCGTAAAGCCAGGAATTAGAAGGGGACAAAAGAAATGACGAATGGGAAATGCGACGAAAGAAGTGGCCATTGCACGGGGTTCTTCCTTTTATCTTATTTTTTCTGAAAATCTTGCATGAGTCTCCATTTTCAACAAACTGAGAGATGTCCGAAACATAAAATATGTCAGCTAAACCGTATTTCACTTACTTATAACAACAGTTGAAATTCTTATTCTTCGTTACTTTGATTTAATCACCGTGAACGTTTGCTTATTTTTACAGACACAAGAAGAAAACTAGCATGATATAAAGAAAACTATATAATTTGAAAGCAGCCGTGTAACAGACACAAAGCCCTCAAAGAAACCCGGACAAGGCGAGTGAAATGACGGCGCCGATCAAAGCGGACGGTTTGAGCTCGTGCTGTACCTACCTACCGTAGGCGGAACCTACTTTAAAATATGTTATTGTGTTTATCACAGTAGTTCATTTTGGTAAGAAATGTAGGTACCTACCTACCTGCTGTAACTCTGCTACCTCTGTAACTTCACCTAATTTCAGAAGAAGCTAAGGGCGGTTTCGTGAAAGTTGCGGATTGATTAGTAATAATGAACCACTGGCCTGCAGATTACGTACATTTTCAATTAATTTCGGAATATGCGGAAAAGGTAAGAGGAGTTCGTACCTCCACAGCGAGGGTTGATAATTAGATAATGTGATTTTGAAAAAAAAATAAACCAAAAATCAGTTTTCACAAATAAACGGATTATCTATCTATCTTTCTATAAATAAATAGTTTTAGTTTATACGTTTGAGTCAGACATCTTCCGTTGGACAACCTGAAATGGGTGCGTATCATAATGAATACGAACTTTTGATATAATTTCAATTTACAAACGTTCAAAACGTATACTAATCTTATGTATAATGCACTAAATCTATATTTTCAATTAGTATAACATAAAAATAATATAACATACAATATACATACCGCTGTTTGGTATAACATACAAATAAACTAATTACATTTAATATAACATTCATTATGCATATAAATTAAAATAATGAATAACATCTCATATAAGTATCTGAACAAAACATCAGTAAAATTATTTGGATAGCTTAGTATTTCATAGGTCATCGAAACTAATTACTGTCAGAAAAGTAGGTTAGGTTAGAACTGTGACCCCTCACAGAAAGAAACTGCTACCAGAAAAGTAGGTTAGGTTAGGTTAGAACTGTGACTCCCCAGAAAAAGAAACTGCTACCAGAAAAGTAGGTTAGGTTAGGTTTGAACTGTGACTCCCCAGAAAAAGAAACCTCTACCAGAAATGTAGGTTAGGTTAGGTTAGAACTGTGACTCCCCAGAAAAAGAAACTGCTACCTGAAAAGTAGGTTAGGTTAGGTTAGAACTGTGACTCCCCAGAAAAAGAAACTGCTACCAGAAAAGTAGGTTAGGTTAGGTTAGAACTGTGACCCCTCAGAGAAAGAAACTGCTACCAGTAAAGTAGGTTAGGTTAGAACTGTGACCCCTCAGAGAAAGAAACTGCTACCAGAAAAGTAGTTTAGGTTAGGTTAGAACTGTGACCCCTCAGAGAAAGAAATTGCTACCAGAAAAGTAGGTTCGGTTAGGTTAGAACTGTGACCCCCCACAGAAAAAACTGCTACCAGAAAGGTAGGTTAGGTTAGGTTAGAGCTGTGACCCCTCAGAGAAAGAAACTGCTACCAGAAAAGTATTAGGTTAGGTTAGAACTGTTATCCCCCAGAAAAATAAAAGGTTAGGTTTATTGCGTGGTATTTGTTTTGTATATTATATTATTTCAACGTTATACCTTTTTATACTTATCAGAAACGATATTATATGTAAAGTTCATTATACATTATAAAATTACAGAATTCATTGTTATACGTATCGCACGTTATACTTATTGCACGTTATGCCATTCAAAATTATACTAATTGAATTTATATATTCTGAGCAATATATTATAGGTTTGTATACGTTCTATTACTTACCCACCTGAAATCTATAATACGAGTATATTAGAATTTTATATTCTGGAACCACATTATTTTTAGTAACTCCCCAGTGTGGCACTTTAAGTGAGGCTTCTGAAAGGCTATAAAATAAGGATAGGTTGCAATAAAGGTGTCGTAAGGAACTCATTGAAGTGTTAACGCATCGGAGCATCCAATAAATAAGACGTAAAGGAAATTTAGCGTGTAAAGAGCTTCTATTTCTTATACTTTCAATAGGATTCTCTTTTCATCTTGTATAAGTATGTGTAAGTATTATGTTCTCCTTTCCTTATCATACCGCTTTCCCAGTTGCATTTTCATTATAATTATATATTATAAGTAATTGAAGGAGGTTTTTTTAAGGAAGGAAGATGATTTGAAGTAACTGATCAGTAGTTTTATCCCACTACAACATTTTAAAGACAAAATAGTCGGTATACATATTTTTAGCATCCCCATCTTATTAGAACACAATTAAAATGGTAACTAAACCTACTATAGGGCACCATGCACTGCATGTACGTAGCCTGTAACCACGCGTCACTCAAATCTCCAATTAATGAGTGCCGAACTGCAGTACCGTAATGAGCAGTCGAACTGCCTCGTTAAAACTAATAACCCCGTTGTTGCCATTGGCTTGGCGAGGTAATGCAAACTTTTTAACGGGTTAATCATGACTCAAAATACCAGGCCGGGGCCGGGCCGAAGCTTCTGGCGCTTCGTTTTCTATGGAAAGCAGCACGTGATCACCGATCAGCCGTCAAGAAAATAACATGACGGACGCATCGGCCTGGACCCGGCCGGGACGCGAATTTACAAAAGCTATACTATTTCAGTCACGACTCAGATTTTAATAGGTGAGCTTTTGTTTATGCATATTACTTGACAATATCTATACCATTTCGGTAAAAAGTAGTCACTGAAATGGATTAGCTTTTTGCATACATATTTTCAAATATTATTCACGCCAAAACCTAGTCGAGTTTAGTAAGTTCAGGCACGTTTGAATGTGATATCTAAATTTTAATAATACTCATTTACTCAAATGGTTTAGATTTTGTCGCGATATATTTAAACATTAATGCTCTCACAATACCTAGTCGAGCAGAGTCTCGCCGTCATTATTCAATATTATTCATCGAGTATTATTTGTACGACACTAAAGTTCACTGAATATTGATTTCAACAATTATTTTTTTACCAAATTACTTTTCACCTAGTATTCATGTAAATTGCCAAAAAAGTAGTTTAGGTTAGTTTGATCTGCAACCTCCAAGAAAACGAAATGTTGCTGGAAAAGTGGGTTAGGTTAGGTTAGAACTGCGACCCCCAAGAAAACGAACTGTTACCAAAAATGTGGGTTAGGTTAAGTTAGAACTGCGACCCTCAAGAAAATAAACTGTTGCCAGAAAAGTGGCTTAGGTTAGGTTAGAACTGCAACCCCCAGGAAAATGAACTGTTGCCAGAAAAGTCGTCCTATGTAAAAAAAAAGTCAGTTCGCTGTTTGGTCGTAGTTCACCTAACACGCTCTTCCTCGCTTCGCTCGTCGTCTCACCTATCTTGACTCAGTGAAATCTGTCAAATGACTAGACGATATCGTATTAATAAATATCTAGCAAGTTGAATGATTTGACCAAAGAAATGTACTCCAAACGTTGTACACATAGTAATAATCTACTTAACAATAATTCTATAAAGTAAAACGTTGTCATGATGAAAATTTGGCGAATGTTGGTTGCCAAAGTAAATCATCTGCGAAAAGTTGTCTGGCAAGTGAAATTCGGACAATAAAACTTCGGAGAAAAGTCAGAACACCGTAGTAAATCTTGGTCCTTAAATAAATCATCTACTTCGTTATGTACCAATGTATTATAAAATACAGTCGACTTATAATTGTATTACGATTTCACATTAAACATGTCCTAATAAGAAATCTCAACTGATCTAGTTCTTAAATGAAAAAAAATTTAGGCATTTTTAAGTAATTAGTACGAACGGTAATTAATATAATACAATCGGAGTCATTACTAAAATATTATTTAAGTTTAGATCGCAACAAACTAGCATTTGTAGCAACAATATCCATATTAATTTAGCCAACAAAGTCTATACGATTTCAGTAAATTTCTGTACTGTAATGGATTAGGGTTTGATCAAGTTTTGTCCAAACAAAAGCTAATCCAATTCAGTTCGCATCTGGACCTTATCGCATTTATTCGCATCTGGAGTCATCCTTTACTCACACATTATTTATTATTAGAACAGTAGCTCACTCATGTAACTTAATCGCTCAAAATGACATGCGTACTCAAATATTCAATATGAGTGCGGAACTGCATTAGAGTAAAATGAGTAGTCGAACTACCTCGTGGAAGCTAAAAACCACGTTGTTGCCATTACTCGCCTGAAACACTGGGAATCCTAGTTAAGGTACCTACATATTAACCGCCACAAATTTTACAATCTTTGTTTATTATGAATGTACTTATCTATGCAATACGTGTTTTTCAATAAATTCTGTTTTTTAAGTGAAAACTTCTTTAGCGGCGCTGTGCACTTTTTGAGGTGGGGAAAAAATGTTAAAAATGTTAAACTCGCGTGAGATTACGTCACCGTACGACGATCACGTGACCGTAAGACGGACCTGTTGTCCTGTTACATGTAATGTCATTGAGCTTTTCTTTATTGATTTAAATGCCATCTAGTGAGTTTCGCTCTAACTGGTATTAATATGAGTACTAACAGTGATGTGCTTAGGGGTTTCAAGTAATGGGACGAAATAACGCTAGATGGCGTTAACCTCAATTATACATAGTGCATTTTGCACTAGTCATTGAGTTTTCACTTCTGCCGGCACTCCCTGAGTGCAACCCGTTGTTTTTTTTATGATATAGGAGGCAAACGAGCAGACGACGACGACGACGAGTTTATATGTTTATGTTTATTATATTGGCTGAGCGGACACCTAATTTCAAGATAAAGGTAAATAAATAAAGAAAATGAAAAAGTCTTTATTTCTTATAGGATATTTTAGAATTACAAAAGTAAGTGTAATAGGTAGCAATTTTAGTGTTAGCATAGACAAAGGAAAGCTTAATTCTCTTTGGTGTTAATCAGATAAGATTAGATATAATAGCAATAATAGCTAGAAAAATGTCACAACACTTGTTATGGTTTGATCTTATACTTGATGCGACGTTACTCTTAAGCGCTACTTGCACCATTCCTCTAATAGGGTAGTAAACGAAGCAAGTTGTTGTATGGAGACCCATGCATTAATTCCTCAGTCGATGAAATTTTGCTTGGTTATTGTATAGTATGAGCCGAAACTAACATTATAAATATCCAAAAAAAAACCGGCCAAGTGCGAGTCTGACTCGCGTTTCTAGGGTTCCGTACATAATTCCGACTCACGCTTGACTGCACATTTCTAATAGGTTTTCCTGTCATCTATAGGTAAAGAACTATTTTGTGTATTTTTTTGAAAATTTTAGACCCAGTAGTACAGGGGGAATGGTCAGTTTTTGGCTATTTGTATTTTCTTAAATAACTTCGAACCTATGTATTTTTAAATTATACAAAAAATATGTCCATCTTTGGGTTACTAATTTACATATGTGTACCAAATTTCAACTTAATTGGTCCAGTAGTTTCCGAGAAAATAGGCTGTGACATGCAGACAGACAGACCCACGAGTGATCCTATAAGGGTTCTTTTTTTTCGTTTTGAGGTACGGAACCCTAAAAACACTCCTAAGTTAGGTATTTATACGTAAACATACAAAGCTGTTTATTTATTTAACCGAGTAATTCCTCCGTCCGAAATTTTTTTACCAAATAAGTTATTGGTATTTCTGCTGGGATTTTTTTTATTGTTATGTCATATATTGTTGCAATACGTTACATGAATATTTCCGGTGGAGACGAAAGTTTGAACGGAGCATTTTTCCGTAAAAAGATATTAACGATTTAAGACTTTAGGTATTTACTTAAATACTATTACTATTATTCTTTGGATATTTATACAATACTTTTTATTTATTGATACTTTATCATACTGTAAAGTTTTTTCTGGCTGAGGAATTACTGCGGGGTCCACTACCTTTATTTACTACACTATAACCCGGGGTTAACCGGTTAAACCTGGAGTTACCATTTTTACCAGTGCAATTTAATACTGGGTTAACGGTTTAAGCGCTTAACCCCGGGATAGTGGGATGGTGCAAGTGGCCCTAAGTCTGTTAGGTGTAATACGGCCCCGACACTATCATGAATACTGACATTACTTTGAAGGAAAGACGTTTTTAGTGATAGTGTAGGGATTGTAATGAAGGAATGACGGCAAGTAATGAAGTTTATTTTAATAATTTCCGTCAGTATTGGAGTTATGTCAAAGTAATGATACTAGAAATGACATTAATACTGACAGTGAATTGATTAGAATGATGGAATCAGAAATGACAGAAAGAATGATGGACGATAATGATGTTATTAAACATTTTTAATATTTTTGAAGTAATGTCAAAATAATGACATTATACTGATAGTGAGTGGAGCGTATCATTCTAATCCCTCATTCCGTCATTTAAAGTACGTAACAAGAAGGTTTTATAATAACAAGAGTTATTACTGGCATTTAAGTCAATAAGTAAAGTATAAGTACCTACTCTATTATCATTGCTCTAAAGTTTATTTTCACTTGACTCTCAAGAAAAAAGAAAAACATGCAGAATGCGACGCCTAAAGAAAATTTCTGTCCCTTTCTAAAAGTTGCCATACAGGAAAAAAATACTTTTTACTTTCAATTGTTAACAATAATTAAATAATATTTTTTTTCTGTGGAAATTTGAGCCGTAGCAAAATGCCGGGACGGTGCTAGGACGATGATGGTCACCCTAATATAGTTTGTGCGAAAAGAGAAGAGTCGTGGAAGTATGGGGCCCAATACATTTCACGACTCTTCTCTTTCCGAACAGACTCTAGAAAGACGGAGTTCTCCCACGACCGATTAGAGCCTAACCACTATAATATATAAGAGCTACAAAAAATAAATAAAATAGGTAAAACATTTATTTTTAGACAAGAAAGGCACACAGATACATACTTCACAGACTAACATACATAATTATAAATTTCATTAACTTAAAATTAAACAGTATTATGGCGACAGAACGGCGGCGTGGTTCCGTTGAATCGTCTACTCTTGTGTCCGATTCGCGGAACCTCCGAAACACTACACCCTTCGGCCAGAAGTCTGCGCACTCGATGGTCCCCTGCAGCGGTCGCTGCACGCGCATCACATAAGAGTTGAAGTGCGCGTAGTGGCGCGATCGATACTGGAACACCTTCAGCGTGTAACCGGTCTTCTGGTGTAGATATGTACTCCACCTCTCTAGCAGCCGTGGCGGTGTAATGCAGGCGCGACACATGCACTGTATGTCATACAGTGCAACACTGGGTGTAGCAATCTGCAAGCCGGAATTAGGCGGCTCGGCGGTATCACACTGTCTTACGAGGCGCCGTACTCGTCTTCTTCTTTCTTAACACCAGTGATCCTCCTCATCAACAATGGTACCAGGGAGCTTCTCCTTGGGAGGAGTTCTCAAATTCAGTACCCGAGCACGAGCAGTAGTTCTTTCAGTACGTCAAGTATGGAGCTTATTGAGATATTTATGCATGCTTACTACTCAGTTTGAGCAAACTTATCGACTATCGTGGTCAGAGTCTATCTTCTTCGGCACGTTTTTTTAGATGTGAGACGTGATCTAGATATATGTATAATATTATATTAGTTACACTAATGAGTGAAGCAAATCCTTTCAGTCTGTCATTCTGTCTAACATTAATTGTTTGTTATCTTCGTGTATATACCGGGTGTGGCCTGTAACATGAGCAAAAAATTAAACTGTAGGCTGTACTCTCATACTGACCAACATTTGTTCAGCGACTTTTAAAAATAACTTGGAGTTTGATTTTTAATACACTTTAAAGTTTATTCTAAGACGCAATGTATTGAGAATTTTATTATGTTTAAGGCGTGACAAGCAACGTCAATCACAATGATAATAATATGGCGTGGCGATGGCGTCCATTGAAAATAATATTTATTTTGTATGAAAAATAGGGAGTCTAAATAATTCATAATTTTTAAAAGTTTGTAGAACAAAAGTTTCACCGTTTGAGGAGTACAATCTATGTTTTAATTATTTGCTCGTGTTACAGGCCACACCGTGTATAAGTTACTCTATGATCTTCGTTGCCATGGTTACGTCAAAACATTTTTAAACACACAGCGATTGATGACTCATCATCATCATCATCATCTCAGCCTATATTATACGTCCCACTGCTGGGCACAGGCCTCCTCTCATGCGCGAGAGGGCTTGGGCTATAGTCCCCACGCTAGCCCAATGCGGATTGAGGACTTCACATACACCTTTGAATTTCTTCGCAGATATATGCAGGTTTCCTCACGATGTTTTCCTTCACCGAAAAGCTAGTGGTAAATATTAAATGATACTTCGTACATAAGTTTCGAAAAACTCATTGGTACGAGCCAGGATTTGAACCCGCGACCTCCGGATTGAAAGTCAGACGTCATATCCACTCGGCCACCACTGCTTCTGGATTGATGACTGCCCTCAACAAATTATTTCATACGTAAAGACAAATTAACCCAGGGCTGTTTGAGTCAGCAAAATCCTAACCACTTGGTTTCGTAATGTTATACTTTTAAACGTTTGATTGCATCTCAACTACTTATCCAAAGACTGAGTATAATACACAAACCATGCATTGCACATACACGTGTGGGGTATCATATAAAAGCAGATTAAATAAATCAAAATGTTTTTTATGTTTAAACTGCTAATATTTTAATGAAATAAGGTAAGATATGTAATTCTGAGCAACAAAAACGTTAGAGGAATTAGTCAAGAATATTTTCTGTGTAAAATCATGCGATTTGATTATTTAGATTTTAAAGCCAAACGTTAATCTTCTGGGGGTCGGTTATCTTTTGTGCCACTACCCTAAATCATTTTCTAACTACCTATCTCTGTTTCTCCATTTTTCTGTCTCATCAAGCATAGAGTTACGAGTACGACAATATAGTATGGTTATGACAGGTTAGAAGAATTGGAACCGTTGATTGAATACTTAGGTTTTTTGTGTTCTTCAAAGCGTACTCTATAACAAAACTAAGCCAAACGGTTAGGAAAATAATAACTTAAAACTCCCCATGAAAAGTAATCATGTAAAATACTGATAAAAATACTGATAAGTGTGTGGGGAGATTTAAGACTATCATGACCGGACTGGACCAAACGCTGGAGTTTCATTACAAGTCATGTCAGATTCATGATAGTGTCGGGGCCGTATAAGAGTTAGCACTTTAAATAGTTTTATAAAACTTAGTTCTACGAATTTAAATATTGAAGACTTTAATTCTTGCCAAATCTAATTAAATAAAAGAGGGCACTGTAACTATGAATCAACTTGCCTTTGCTCGGCAAGCAATTGTAATGACACCTGAACCCTTTTACCCTACCACTACAACTCTAACACCATCTCGATTTTTCACTTTGAACCTAACATAGTTAGGGATAAAGTTTATTTTCCGGTAGCAGACTGTAAAGTGTTATTAAGTTTTTCACGTGAGGTGTGAGTAAGGCTGCGTGTCAAGTGTGTACGTTCAGTCTGTTGCCGTTCTAGTATGGGTATGGGTTTATTGTAATTATGTCAGTAATTAAGTACAAATATTTTGATTTTACCACTGCTATACTAACACCAAAGAGAATAGATATAATATAGAGGGGTCCTGTCATATTAAATTCTGTAGTCACAGTAAATTTACTACCATCTATGGACACACGACTAAAACTCATAATGAAAACGTATAAAATTATCAAAAAAATGTATATATATTAGTGTCCGACCGAAGGTTCGGTTTCGGTTTCGGTTTCGGCCAGTTTCGGCCAAAAAATCATGTTTCGGCTGTAGTTTCGGTTTCGGCCAAAAAACGGCCGAACCTTTCGGCCGGGCCGAAACTTACGAAATGGCACTTCGGAAAAAGACCAAAAGTTGGGGAATAAGTAGGACAACAATAGTAATAACCTACATTTACTGATTCATGTATAGGTATATTATAAAACACAATTCCACCAATGAGGGCGCCACTGGACGGTCGACGCAGTCTTATGAGGCTGTCAATACCTATAACGCGCACACTGTCTATCACACACATTGTATCGGAGTGAATGAGATAGCAGTATCGCACGTAGCCGTTGGCCGAGTATCAGCTCGGCCCGAGTCGAACGATGTCTTTTTCGCTCTTATTCAGTCACTTTCCTATCTACCTCTAATGGCAAATTTTAAGCGAGGCTAAAGGCTACGCTCAAGTAGTGCTGCAAAGTTGATTTTCTGACTATTGATTAAAACGAAGATAAAACCCTTAAAAGTGTCCCCAGTACAGTTTTTCATACGAATGCTCGACCTTAGCCTCACTTTTTACCTCAATTTACCATTTGGTTTGTGTTCCACATGTCCTCTACTTCAACTTAGCCGTTCGCCTCGCTGCGCCATGCTCGACCTGCGCGTCTCGCTTTTTAATACAATGGACATTGGTTGGAGTCTGTGCTCAACTACTTATCCTGAAGCCTGAAGCACGGCTTTTACTTCGCATGAAAGTTCGCCTCACTGGGGCACTTCGGACTTTTAGGCCCAGGTGAAGATCGGTACCCGGCCTTGCGATTATCATCATTCACTTGCCCTTATCCCATTCATTTGGGGTCGGCGCAGCAAGTCTTTTTCTTCCATACCTCTCCCTCGCCCGTCATCTCATCATTCACTTGCGTTCGTTTCATATCATCTCTCACACAGTCCATCCACCTTTTTCTCGGTTTTCCACTCTCGTTACTTCCCTTGCGATATTGTTAACAAAAAATTTCGCGCTCGCTGCGCTCGCGTTTTCGGTTGGTTTTTTGGTTGACCCTGTATCTGATCTACATGTTAGCTTGACTGGTGAATGAATAGAGTGCTACTAGTGCAAATGTTATTTATACGTCATAATTTCATATAAATTTTGACGTTTAAAATAACACTCGCACTGCGTGTGTTATCAAAATCGTTGCAGAATTATCTTGGTCTACCTCTAGTAATTTTCTTAAAAAACTGCTTAAGTAACATCAATTTCAAGGACATTGGGTGTTGACAGCCCCATAATATTTGTGTAAAAGCGGTTTTATGACATTTTTTTAACGATTTTATCAAGTCTACAAAAGGTTCGGTTTCGGTTTCGGTTTCGGCCGAAACTAGAGCCAAAGCCGAACATTCGGTTTCGGTTTCGGTTTCGGCAAAAAAACGTGTTTCGGTCGGACACTAATATATATGGATAAATGATTTTATTATTTTTATATCATTTTGACCCATGTTCATTCACTGATATCTATGTGTTAAAATAGGGTATTATACTGTATTTAAAATAAATTATTTTACACCATGCATGAAATAAAGCACCAGATAATTATTAGAAAAACACAGATCGGAATTATTTTTGAACACAAGTTCTATTTGATAAATCGGATAGAAGTATAAAAAGTAGGTGAGTTGACCGTGACGTCACGATGTAATGTTTCATATAAATTCCATATTAGCAAATCGTTTTGACAGTTCTAAAAGAGTAACTGATTTGACTAGTAGGAAAATACCCTATTGTTAAATATGAAACGGTGTCGTCACGCCATCTAGCCGACTATAGGCCAAAGGTGTGTGCGCCATCTATCCTCTTGATTTTCTAATTTTCTTGATTTCCGAGGCACGTTTTTTCCTTAGACTTTATTCATCTTATACGAAGTTACATATGTCTTTGCTAACACTATTTAACTTCGAGCCAGGTTGCACTAGCTGTGGTACTGTGTGTGGAGGAGGTGGTTTATTCGTATGGTTTCGATGTAAGTGTTGTAAATTCACTGTCAAGTATTTTATTCAAATTTTATCCTATATTTCTCGAGTAGGTATACAGGGCGTTCGTGTTTCCATGCAAGCACCCGAGCCCCAGCTGCGATGCAGCCGCGGTGGCAGTGATGAATGCTTATATTTTTGAGTCACTGCTCGGCCCAAGTGACAAGCTACACGCGGCAGATATTTGAGTAAATATTAGTACTAACAGGTAACTGATGACGATTGCTAGTCCTTGCAATAAATTCTACGAATGATTAATTTAATGTGTCGATGTTGGTATAGGCCTAATAATAATACGCTCCACAGCTATACACCACAGCACAAAAGCAGATGAGAAATTGTATTCACTAAGTAGGATTTTTCCAGTAAAAACCAAGTGGTATGCATACAAATAAGTTAAGCTTGGCAGCAACTACCTAAATGATATAACGGTGGTACCCGGTTCCCGTATGGCAACAGAACTTCCACTAACTCTACCAATTATTGCTAAATTAATTTATAAATAATAAGATTTTATTCTCATTTTTAGGGTTCCGTACCCAAAGGGTAAAACGGGACCCTATTACTAAGACTTCGCTGTCCGTCCGTCCGTCCGTCCGTCCGTCTGTCACCAGGCTGTATCTCACGAACCGTGATAGCTAGACAGTTGAAATTTTCACAGATGATGTATTTCTGTTGCCGCTATAACAACAAATACTAAAAACAAAATAAAATAAAGATTTAAATGGGGCTCCCATACAACAAACGTGATTTTTGACCAAAGTTAAGCAACGTCGGGAGTGGTCAGTACTTGGATGGGTGACCGTTTTTTTTTGCTTTTTTTTCGTTTTTTTTTTTGCATTATGGTACGGAACCCTTCGTGCGCGAGTCCGACTCGCACTTGCCCGGTTTTTCTGTATACATATTTATTATTAAAATCTTGTGTTTGCCACTTTTCTATATGCATGGCATTAACCTGTTATTGTTATTTTTATATTATTATTAATCCTTATTGTTTCGTCTGACATTACTATAATTTTATTTTTAATTGGTTCTAATGACATGCATATTGAGAGTCAGAGTATTGTACGCCAAATTCTGGCTGATTGTGATGTAACCAAATACTAACCCTACCACCATAACCACTCACATTCAAACAATAAATAATTTGTATTTATATTTATAATTTTATTAAATGTCACTATTCTTGTTGGTCCTTAGGTACATGTTTCCGCTGCATCTTATAGCCTGTGCTGTAAATCTCAAAGCAATAAGAACTTCAACCCTTCACACGCCGCGCCACTCTTTATCAACTTAAACGATACTTTTAATAGTAGCCTCGTTTCACATATTGCAACAAAGGCAGTGTTATATTATGTGTATGACGTGAAGGGTGTTTATCACATGTAGATATCTCTGTGCATATAGGTGAACTTTATATGTATGAGTTGTCAAGATTAAGTACATTAATCCTAAACTATATATTTGCTACGTTTTAGTAAAAATACAAGTGTTATGAAATGCGTGTAGTCATAATTTTAAGACTCCAGGAACACTAGGTGTAAGAACAAAACATTGGGTATTAGTATTGCCATCTTGTGGGGCGCAAGGAACTAAAGGTTGCCTAGGAACTCGCACTCGCGTTTTCAGTAACTTGTTAATGCACAGTCAAGGAATTTGATTTGTGGGCTTCTTCGTATCTACCTTGCTACAGTCAAGTGGTATTAAGATCCGTAGCAGCTTTCATATTGATTGTCACTGTGACAAGGCACGAAGTACAGAAGGTACAGGACTACACGGTCAGCTAATCAGCTCACCGATTTGCCGGCATACTGATCTACTTGCCAGTACACTAAACTTATTAATTAATTTGATTTGTCTCAATAATAATATTTTCCCTTTCGAAAATGTTTATAGCCTCAGAAAAATAGCTCATATACTACTACAAACTACTGATTTTATATCGTAATTGGCCCAGTAATTTATTAGCCTGATAGCTGGAACGCAAACACCCAAATAATACAGTAATTAATATGTTTGTTCAAAGGACCAGCGTATCTTGCCACCCTCAGTGCCACTAGAATTGCATACAAATGCAGGTCTCGTTACGCTGGATACCTGAGGAAAGGTGTTTTGTCGGTTTCAAATAGAAACGTTGCATTTCTACACAATTTTCACCACCTCACATGTTACATTTACGACGATCAGATATAAACTTTTTGCACTTGGAATAAAGTCGTATTTTGCGCAACAGAGCTACTTTATAGTTACAATTGTTCAATAGTCTACTTATGATGTGAGTAAAATAGGGCATGAGGTGTATAATTATGGCAAACAGTTATAATACTCGTAAATGATTTACTTTGTTTGATTTATGAATTTTATGATACTATGTATGCATGATTTGCACGTCTATTTAGTTGGTTTTAGCGATGAGTTGTTAATGCTGGTATTTTTTTTATGTTAGACTCATACAAACTTCCTTAAGAAACGGCGCATGTCTATATTCGTACATACATCCTATAAAACAAAGCCCCTCCACTGAGTTTGTCGGCCTGTATGATTTTCATGCTGTTTTCACCTGTCAATAGAGTGATCCTTAAGAAAGGTTTAAGTGTATAATTTGTTAAGATTTACCCGTACGAAGGCGGGTCGCTAGTAATGCATAAACCAGATGTCAAAACTGTCAAACGCATAATGGAGAGACCTTCATAATAATTTAATAATGCAAGTTAATTAGGTAAATGTTTTATATATTTATTTAATTCACCCGTTGTATAAGTAAAAAAACCTAGTACCTATTACGGTATTTATTATTTTATACTGTGGGGACTATCTCCCCCATCCCTAATGTTGACTGACGCCTGATAAAACATTAAAGACATAATATGCTTTTATTGACATTTAACAATCTTATCAAATGTATTGTTTCTTCCTCGAGAGCACTTAAAAGATTGTGACTTCCATGTCTTAGCTATTTTTACTTCCTTTTTTACTTATTACGTTGAACAATAAATTGTTCAAAGGTTGACTGGAAGATATATTTATATTCATAAAGGTCGCTGGCGTTTTCAGATTATTGATTGAAATACTACATAATCATAATGTTTTCATATATTTATTGTTGGGGAATAAACAGCGAAAATATATACTTAATAATATGTTTCATCAAATATAGAATAAGCAAAAGCATAAGCCATAACAGTTTCCACTTATATAATAATAACGTTCTTATTCTAAAACGTTCAATGTTCTCTGTTGTGTGTTAGTTAATTTGTGTAAAAATGTCCTATAATATTTTTTTTTTGGTTTTCAAACTATAGACTTAGGTACCTATATAATTTGATCTCCGTGGATTCTTCTCATAAATATGTTCTCTCATATTTGTGTCGTTGGACATCATGTCTTAGCATTATGCTTTACTAGTTAATAGTCACTTAACAGAGTGCAGTGGTACGTACATATTTTTTTTATCAAAATCAGAATACCTAAGGCCCGAGTACCCGAGTACCGCCACGCCAACGCCGGCCATATTCATGAAAGTGCGACATTACTCTCGCAAATTCATAACAATGAGTCTCCTCCCCTCCACCCCTCCTCCTTACAACGGCAATTTTTCAATACATTCAAAGATCGTGAGTGATTACTGCTTTTCATTCTATTTCTTTATACATAAATATATCTATAAATTATTGGAAGCGATTAATATACAAAAATACAAATAATCAATTACTCAATGGCCCTTTTGTTTGATTCAATTCTAGTTCAATTAATAATCTTTTATGGAGTAATTTATTGAAATATCTTGGTATTCCAACTCAACAGATTGAATTTACTTTGATAAATTGATCTTGTCCACACCAATATAGATAATAATTAATATTACTAGGTACTACGTATTGGTAGTTCAGGTGAAATGCACTGGTGTGTTTAGAAAAAAAAGTAATGGTTTTGTTCACGACTACTTCCTGAATTCAGTGACATTTCGGCGCATCAATACCTATAATTACTTACTTTTATAATGAAAAACTATAACTATTAAAGGAAATTTCGTTACTGATCACTTTTGATACAATTCGGGAACATTACGCCTAAAAATTAATCAGTTCAAAATTAAAAATAAATCCACCAATAAATTCGTCAGATTTTTCGTAACTTAAACGTACTTATATTAAATACATGGGTAACATAAAATCTTTAGAGGTATATTAACCTACATATGAAAATATATCGCGTACATTTTATAATAATTCCACTTTTCGTCGACTTTGAATATTTTCTGAGTACAACAGCCATACATACTGACAGTCCATAATTACACACCAAACTTTATGTACCTACTCGTTGTTCAGCTTTTCAATTCTTGTTCATCTCAAGTTGAAGAAGTTGTGCAAGTTGGAGAGCTTCGAGAATAATTGTCAAACGCTTGTCTTGCTCGGGGTTCGGCCATTTTGCTGATATCGTGCGTCTTTTGTTCGTCTGTTTGTGATTGCTGATAACATTAAATGTTCGAGTTAGGCCCACTTGCACCAACCCACTAACCCAGGTTTAACCGGTTAAACCTGGAGTTACCATGGTTACCAGTACAATTTGACATTGGGTTAACGGTTTAACCGCTTAACACCGAGTTACCAGAATGGTGCAAGTGGGCCTTAAGCGATCAGTTGGCGCTTAGTTAGGATTAATTTGGAAGGCATGTTGGGCTA
This sequence comes from Cydia splendana, assembly GCF_910591565.1. Lineage (NCBI taxonomy): Eukaryota > Metazoa > Arthropoda > Insecta > Lepidoptera > Tortricidae > Cydia > Cydia splendana. Next base: position 19,446,245 of record NC_085974.1, read on the forward strand.
AGGAACAAATCTGGTAAAATATGCCTTGGGCTTCGCAAAGTGGATATTTTTTTGCATTACTGTCGTTATCATGCGATACCTCCTGCTATGTACGAAATTGCTTTTTAGCGATAATACCTGCTGTATTTACCTAATGTTTAAGTGTATTTCATTTAATTAATAGAATCGGGCGTTACTTTGCGGAACTCCATATCAATCAAAACAAAAGTATTACCGACTTTGCTAATTCGCGATATATAATATTATTATTAATATTTCGAGGATTAGCAAAGTAATACTTTTAATTTCAATTTCAATGTTAATTTCATTGTAAGTATTTTATTTTCTGTGTATTTTAATTTTATAACGAAATAAATAATATTTATTTTGACATGATGTGCCTGTAAATATTGAATAGGGCTTTTTCCAAATAGTATCAGAACTGACATTCTATTTTAATTAGGTAGTGTAATTTGAATTTAATCATGTGTTTAGCGCTAAAGTTAATTAGTGTGGCCGCAATGAATGTGTTGACAATAAACTGTGAGTTGAGCTCCGAAACTAAAACTAGTTTTCACCAATGCACATTGGTAAAACTATTTTTGACTGAAAAAAAAATGGTTGTCTGTAAAGTCGGTTTACGGACGATAATTTTGCGTGATAACGTCATAAGAAAACATTTACATTACGTAACGTTACCATGGAGATCTGTCCACAACGTTACCATGTAGATCTGTCCACAACGTGACACTTTTTCGTGCATGCTACCGGTGTTCATCGATTTATAAGACGTTATCACGTCAAAAAAATCCAGTTAAACTAGTTTTTCCGGAAGCCTCACGGAAAACTAGTTTTAACTACCTATTTAAAAAGTGTTTTCACTGTGCACTGACTGGGGCGTTACGAAAAATTATTTTTAACTACGGAAAATGCGTTTTCACTAAAAGTGGGTTATTGCGGTTACAAGTATAACCAAATAAATTATATTATTTTGATAAATATAAGTAGGTACTATAGATACATTAAGGCATCCATCATTATTAATTATTGCCGGATGCATCACAAAGAGTCGCGCTCCCACTATACCTCGTTAGATACAACTTCTGTGATGGAATACCTACAGTACACAAGTACGTGATGCAGACAGAGCAGAATGAGTACTGCAACTATAAGTATAAGTATGTAGGTTAAGGTATCAGTCAATATATGATGCGTCACAAGGAAGTGTCTCGCGCTCTCGCAGAATCTCGTTAGATGCAACTTTTGTGATGGAATACAGAGTATACAAGTACGTGATTCACTCAGAGCAGGATGAGTAGTGCAACTCGAAACATAAGTAGGTAAACTTAAGCTTATTAATTAGTAGGTAGATAATATTAGTATCGCACTTTTTTAAAACTTGCTTAATAACAATATTCGATTGGCGGTGTCTCGTTCTACCGAAAGCAGTTTTTGTATAGTGTTAAATAATATTTTAACAGTGAAGCTCTTTTTTGACGAAGTTTGTGTCATACGTTTTTCCTTCTTATTAATTAAATAGAGATACTTTACTTTATTTTCCTATGATATTACTTTAATAGAGGTACTGTAGTTCAATTAGGAGTGCCACAAGGTTCTATTTTGGGTCCATTCCTGTTTTTGGTTTATATAAATGATTTGCCATGTGTAGTAGAAAATCTTTGTGAAATTGTTATTTTTGCTGATGACACATCATTACTTTTTAAGGTTGATCGGAAATCTACCGATTACAGTGTAATTAACAGCACACTCGTTAATGTACTTAACTGGTTTACTATGAACAATTAGCTTCTTAATGCTAAGAAAACTAAATGCATTAGATTTTCTTTGCCGAATGTTAAACCAGTCGATACTAAGATACTTTTGAATAATGAATGCTTAGAGACGGTAGATAAAGCACTGTTTCTTGGTTTAACATTGGACAAAAATCTACACTGGAGTCCTTATATAAGAACACTAGCAAACAAATTAAGTTCGGCCGCTTACGCTATGAGGAGAATTAGACAATTGACTAATGTTGAAACAGCTCGCCTTGTTTATTATAGTTATTTTCATAGTGTAATGTCATATGGTATTCTGGTGTGGGGCAAAGCAGCTGACATACAGACTATATTTGTCTTACAAAAGAGAGCCATTCGTTCTATATATAATTTAAGGGTGCGTGAATCATTAAGAGAACTTTTTAAAGAAATTAATATTTTGACTGTAGCTTCCCAATACTTACATATATGATAGTATTATTTATGTTAATCTAGACTCCTTCACTAAGAATTCTGATGTCCATAACTATAATACTAGAAATAAAAACAAGCTTGCTATCAGAAAGTTTCGTGTTCGTAAAGTACAGAAGTCATTCGTTGGGCAATGCATTCATTTTTATAACAAGTTACCTGAGGATGCTTTAAGATTACCCTTTCCAGCTCTTAAGAATGACTTAAAAAAGTCATTGATGTTGAAGGCTTATTACAGAGTCGAGGACTACTTGACAGACAAACATGCATGGTCCAAACCAGAAACTGTAATAACGACAAGTAGCACAATTAAAAGCATTGTATTATGTGTAGAGTTAAAGGTGACTCAGCTCAGGTAAGAAAGCACATCAAATTGTATGAAAGCATCTCATAACAATCAGTCAGATTCATATAATATGTATTCTCATTTCTTTTATTGATTTTATTTTCTTTTCCTTTTGTAAGAACTTGATATGTTTTCTGAAAGAGCTACGTATTTGTATAAAGTTATGTACTCACTGAGTATAATTGCATGAATTTTATAGTAATTTAAATTGTATTTTTCTTAATTACTTGTAATGCATGTTAATTATAAGATGTAATAATGTTTTGAAAAGATGTGTCCCGCCGAGTTTGTTGCCGGTCCCATATTGGGATACTCTCCTCCAATTGAGGGGGGATTTAAATCTTCTCGGGGCAGAGGTGTACGGTTGGAGCCGGTAAAGGTTTATTTGACGTTCATAAGCGCATTGTAATATGCCTACTTGAATAAACTATTTTTTATCTTATCTTATCTTATCTATGCTTGGTCGCAGTTCAAGTTTAGTTACTGAGGAGTTGCGGGGTAGGTACTTATGACTTTGCTTTCCTCAGCCTTGAGATACTACTACTACAACTTTGTTCTAGTAAAAGTAGCTGGATCAACGCCGCCTCTTATATACTATTACATATACGCCGACTATTATACATACAGATAAATTAATTTTAGCTTTGCCACTGTCTAGTCAAGAATGCCTACAATTCCACCAAAGCTTCGTTTTCTAGAAATATTTAACGCACGTCAAATATGTATAAGCATCAAAAATAAATAAAATACTTATCCCAAAATTGGTGTATCCATCGCCATCCTTCCTTCTCGTCCTGATCACAGTTTTATTTGTCCACATTTACATTTTATTAAACTCGATAATACCCGCCGTCATATTCGTACTCTGGCTGTCGTTAAAAATCGAATTACAGAATTTCGCGAATAACATTTCGCCAGTGCATGTCGTTCATTTCAATAAATATATTGATGTTTCGTTGTTTTTGCTGTCGAGCCGACGGGCTACCGAATAATTATAGTTGCATACCGTTAACAGTCAAATTTATCATAACATATTATTCGTCCTACACCAAAAGGATATTGGAAGCAAAAGTAGGGGTTATGATTGACTTTTTGGTATCATACTCACTAGACATAAAAATATTCATGTTACCATATAAGTACGATATGGCCACATGAATATTTTTATATCTAGTGAGCGCCATGGTGACCATAAATATACGATATTTTAAACATATTAATAAGTAGGTATTAATAAACTGTTGAGTATTGCTAAAGTTTTGTACTAATTAATAAGGCTTGTTTATACAAAAACATAGCTTACTTTTTAAAGTAACTTACAAATAACTTAAAAGACAAATAACAAACAACGTCAAACTCATACCAGAACCAACTTTTGAGGCCAATACAGAAGAAAACAATGACTGTAACAACTACGGTCAAACTTTGTTTTAATATAATTCCGAGCTTCTAAATAACTCGTTAGCAGCAATAAAAAACCTAATTTGCAGCAAAAATCCCGCAGTTTACAACAAAGGAACAAAGGTCCGCCCGGAGCGACCCGCACAAAGAAACTCCTTCTACAATATTACTGTTTACAAATGAAATGAAGAATGATACGGAATGAAATTGTAAGAATGTCTTTTAGCTGAATTTTGATATTTCTTGAATAGTGTAATTTAGAAAAATACAATACACTCATGGACAAATTTAGAGGAACGAAAAAAAATTACTATTTTGAAATTACTTTAGGTGATGTAATCGAGTAATTAAACCTGTTTTTGCATTTATCAAAATTTTTCCATAAGTATAGTTTAGCTGAGTTTTTCATTTTGACCAAACGTTATAATATAATCAAAATGTTTATCGATCAATCCTAGCGACTGCGCCAAATAGTGATATTCAAACCAAAATTCAACACTCAAATATTTGTTGTAAAAACAACCAAAAATTATTGTTTTACTAATGTTACAGTCAGATTCGTCATCTAATAAAGCTAATAAATAAATGTACATTGTCAAAGGTATACAATGATTTATACGCTCTTCCCCAGCGATAAAAAGTTTGTGTTCATATTTGAACCCTTTATCTGGATCAATCTGACCTTAACAGTACTAACTGTCTGTACAAAACTGAATTTCTCCATCCTCAGTAGGCACACTACGTGAATATAAATTGAATGCACTTAAGTAGGTAAGGTTCTGTATAATTTATATATTCAAAGCGGAATTCCTATATGGGAAACTCATGAGATTACTTCGATGTTTGTTTTTCAAAATTCAAACCCGCAAACATATCAAACACCCCCATATGCAGCCCCGTTATATCACCGTCAATACCTAAACAATTACCTCCGCCCACTCGACCGTCGCAAAAACGACGTCGTACAATAATTGATTGATACATGTTCCCGATCCACCGCACGCGCCGACCAACTAACTTTGCATTTGTCCTAACCCTTATCTCGTCTGAATAAAGATTGATTTTGTTTGATGCAGTGCATGGCTAAGTTGGTAGTCTGTAGCGCGTGGTTGTCAATCATTTGACTTTGTGAAACGCCGATGTTTGTGCAGCCGCATGGTTTTGGTAGACGCACTGTGTTGAAAAAAGGTACAGTTTTTCTGTTACAGAATTGGAATAAAACACGTTGCTATTTATTTAAATTATGTGTTATACCCACTTGACCTGCGACAATTTTGTCTAAAATGTAACTCGCTAGGACAATTTTTGACACAACAGCAATAAATTAGTCATCGACATTTCAGTAGTGCGTAGTTCAATCGCCTACTTTAACATTTATTTGTGCAGTCAGCTGCAGAGATAGTTGACCCCCCCTGCCAGCAGTCTGTGCAGGGTGGGTAAAGAGGCCCACAGATTACCAGTTCGCCGGACGATATCAGCCTGACAGTTGTTCGGAACTGTCAAGTTTTGCGTTTAACTGACATGCTGAGATCGTCCGGCGAACTGATAATCTGTGGGCCCCTTAAACTATCTCTGCCGCTGTCTGTATACGAAGCGTAATTATTTTTATATGGAGAAGATAAAACGGTGATAAGAACATTTGTACAAAGAAATATTTATGATATACTTACCGTCAGAAACTTGTACATCAATACTACGGATTTTATAATGAAATGACTGAAATAAATAACACTTAACAGTTCAATCTCATAAAAACGCAGGTGTGTTGTCGCAGTGCGTGAGTATTGTTGTTGCGGTAACAAGCGCGCAATCACGGCCGTTTTGCAAAAACACGGCGTTTTTGTCGCGTGCCTAAAGGCTGACGCATACTAAAACTGCCTAAAACCCCCCTTTATTCCTTTTTATTTGGTTTACTTTTCATGTGACTTGCTAACGTAGTATCTTTTTCTGGTTTGAATGTTTGCTTGAAAAATATAAATAAAAACTCGAGTAAATACTTAACATCGAAAATATTGTTTTAATACAGTTGCTCAAAAAGTGCTACTTTACGTAGCTATTTAGCGTGCGGAAAGTTGGTTATCTCGAACTAGTGCTTTTCACTTTTCCAATTTTTTTAAATTTATACTTGTTCCAATTCACGAATACTTATTGATGAGTGTTATAATATTAGTTTCCTTTAAACGTCGTAATCAACATAAAAACCTACTGTTAATGTAAGAATACGAAAAATATACATATTTCATATTTATAACACGTTTATTTTTTAATATTGAATATTGAAAATTCCGTTCTTTATAAGTTGTCTGAATGGAACGGAATAGCTGCCAAACGTATGTCAAAGAAGAGGCGTTTTTCTTAGGCGAAGGCAACTTTTGATATTGTTTTTATAAATATACGATACACGAATAATCGTGAATAACGATACTTAGGCAATAACAATACAATGTTTTATGTTTTACAATTGTTTATGACTTATAGAACATGCATTTGAAAAAAAAACGTCCATTGAAGTGGGTTCAATAGTCGAATAAAAGGTAAAAAAATTCAAAAAAAGGGTCAAAAATTTTCACTGCGAAAGATCGACGATTTTGTTTCTTAAGTTTTCAAAAAGTTGCTTATAAAATGAGTGAATCAGAGTTTGAAATTGATTTTTAATACCGCCAGACATTTGTGAGAAGGCTGCAATTGCAAACGAGAGTGCTTTGCCTGAAAAATCTAAAAATAAGTAAGTTTAGAATTCCTTATGTACTTGTTGTTTTTCTTATTTTTTCGCAACTGTATTAAAAAACGTCGTTCGATACACGTGCGGAAATGTCATTCTTTCCGCACTAGCATCAAAATGTACTATTAATTATATTCTGTTGCGGGCTCCAATGAAGACTACGTGCTTTGCCAGCGATGGTTTATAAATAGTTTTTAACACTCTAGATGGCGCTGTTTTCATCCTGCCGACTTTTAAATTTAGAGTTATATTTCCCGCGTTTGCCATTGCACGGTGAGCTTTTTCCGTTTTGCATACAATATTTGCAATATGCTGGGAATGCTGTTACAGAAGCGCATCGATGAATATGTATAAACACTATATATTATTTTACACAACGAACTATTATGTTAGGCGACGCATACTAGACCATAATCCACAACTGGTCGTTATTCAAATCATATCACTTATCATTTATTTATTATAATTTATTTTCTGGCAGCTAAGGCCCATAGATACATACCTTATAAACTAACATCGGTACAGTCACGCACGCTCCGTTATTGTTGAGCCATTTAGGGTTCTAGCTAAATCGGTCATTTTATAGCGTATTGAACAACCAATGTATCTAGGAACCTTAATGGCTCAACAATCACGGAGTGTGACTGTACAGATCAATAAAAAATCTATAGTTACAGTACTTACAGTTATTCCCTATACCTTACCTTATATTGATGCAATAAGTTTTAAACATTGTCATTTAAATCATTTATATGATCATCGCATTGTCCGATTATGGTAGATATCATTTAAAAAATATACAAAAAAAGGAAGGTTCAGAAGTGAAGGTTGACAAGAAAATATCAGAACACCGTCATTATTCGGTAATAATTTAGATAATTGGAAAGCAGCAGAAGATACACACTCATACCGAACCGCGTTGGTTATTTAGGTATAACCACAATGTGTATTTTCGAGAACTTTTTTAAGAAATAAAAAAGAACGAAACCCAAAGGACAAATTAAAAGAAAACATCTAATTTTCCTTGGCGCGTCTCCAAAAATGTTAACAAAAAACCGAAAACGGACACTATAAAGATACGTCCTCGAACAAGCGACGACTAAATTAAAACAAAGTGGGAAAGCTGAGGATCCCATTAAGTGGGCTAACTGCTAACCCTGCCACGGGTCATATACGGCAGTAGATATGCTACTTTTAACACATTGAGAAACTACAACGCATAAACAATTTTTTTTTAAGAACACATTATTTATCTATGTATAAATCAATAATAATGATCTTGTTAAATTCTTTCAGGGACAAACTAGTTAAGACAATAAATTTGTATGTGATAACATCTCCGAATGTTAGGTTGCCTAAAACAACGGAGTTTGCCGGTTCGACGACGAAATAAATGGAGCAAGTCTAACTTTGCAAAACGCATTGTAGTTGGCATGGTGGATGGAGGACGGGGCAGTGGACAACTGGACATCCACCGAGACACTGGGTAGACATTGTAAATAAGGCCTGCCAGGGATTTATTTACACAGGCGCCCATTATAAGGACGGCGAAAAACCGTGCAGAATGGAGAGCCTTGGTACACAAAACAACAACCTCCATGTGGTTGCGACCCTCAGTCATGAGGAATAGTGGTGTATCTTAAGCAAGATATAGTCTGTGTTACTGCCGGGTTTAAATAGTTCCCATTGTTCGGAACCCGGCTTTATTAATTTGTAAGTCATTACTAAGCCAATCTCCACCGATTACTATGGGAAGTTATTTAGTTTATCACGTGAAGTTTACAATACATACGTCTACAGAAAGTTCACTGCATAAAAATACTAAAATTGTTGAACTAAATTTATCATTCGAAAGTCAAGTAAGAACGGCTGCACTTGAATTCTACGATTTTTGAATGTTTTAATACTCGAAAATTCATCACATCAGCTAAAATTAAATATGACAAATCACAATCCCCCAATGCTAAGTTTGATGCTTACTAAGTTTGCACTGACTAGTCAGTGACAAAGTATGGAAGCGTAATAACTAAATCTAAATCGGGTCTATTGTTACAGTTTATGCTGAAGTTAAATTAGATATTTAAATATTTTTTTAGTTAAATAAATACAATTTAATTTCAGTGGTGCGAAAATTTAATAAAGCCTTTATCTACAGCCGAGCAGTTTTAAGACAATTAGATTAGTGCCCGAGACTCGGTCGGTTTCCATCGGATTAGATACACGCACTCCTATATTTTATTCATATTCCAAATGGTATTTTAATGCCAAACGATCTGATTACGATTTCATGTGAATCAATTCACATTGTTATACATTCTGACATTTGTCAAGATGGTTCGTACTACATGGCTACTATTTAAATAAGCAGTTGGATAGAAATTTTGAATTTTATTAACCTTCAAAACCTTACCATTTATCATATTTGAAAAGCAAACAATCGGATATTGATGATGAATTGATAGGCTTCAGTCTGTAGTCATATTACTTACTATTCCAAAATTTGCCATTTTTGTGGAGCTATTTGGCAACCGAATCATTTCTTTGAAATTTTTACCATATTTTACCCTACACTGTTATTTCCCACCATCACTTTCCCCTTCTCGAAGCAAACGATAACTACAGGGTATTTCCACCAACTGCAATCACATAAGTCGCTCCCCCTCCCTAAATCACTATCCGAAACATTTAAAAGTCCATCAAGAGTTTGTGTAAGCCGTTAAACTACTCCTATCGCCCTTGCCTTGCCCTGCCGGGGCTTAAGCCGATCCTTTGTGTATGTATGTATGTATGTCTGAAGGAAGGTAGCTAATGCTTGTTTTATAAGACGATGCGCATCTTTGTACCGTGTGAATTGATGTAGTTTTAAGTATTATCCAGGAAATAATGTCTTTCACTTTCATCATTCAGAAAAATTGGTACTATTCTTGAAAAAGCAACTGAAAACATGTGTATTCACAAAACCGATTATTATACCTACAATAATTTGTGTAAAATGATTTTATATCCTGGGAGGAAAAAGGGGACTACGTTTGTATGGAGAAGCATCCGTCTCCTTTAATCTTAAAATGGAGTTTTCCTGTAGCATAGACATTAGAAGAAAAGAGTTTTAACATAAAACTCAAATATAGGTAACGGTTTCATAATCGTAATTTATTTAGCTATGTATGTAGACTAGCGACCCGCCCCGGTTTCGCACGGGTTAACAAATTATACACCTAAACCTTCCTCAAAAATCACTCTTATCACATAGGTGAAAACCGCATGAAAATCTGTTCAGTAGTTTTTGAGTTTGTCGTGAACAAACATACAAACAGACAGACGCGGCGGGGGACTTTGTTTTATAAGGTGTAGTTATAACTATTTTAATTGTTGTTTGTTTTTGGATATATTTTTTTGCTGTTTTGTATGTTACTAATGTTAAATAAAAATTATATTAAGTACTTAGTTTTCTCTGTCTACTAAAAATCTAAAGCCTTTCAGTTATTTAGTTGAACATAGGCACCAGAGACAGCGGATACAAATTATCATAATTTGCAGCATAAAAATAATAAAAAATGCAAACTGAAACACAAACCACGCCGAAAGCTCGCAAAGCTTTGAAACCGTACCGAGTGCAATTAAAAATATCAGCTCGACCTATATCCGGAACTAAATTAATTTCATGCAGGTACGAGAGATTTGAACTTACACATTAATGTAATTTTGATCTCATTTCGCAAACATTCGTCTGTGCTGCTTCCCCCGCCTCGCATAACAATATTGGAAGATAGGTATGGGAAATACAGTATTATAATGAAATTAGAAACAAAGGTGTAATTTTGTAGCCCCTACTTAAAATATATTTTCCATACATGTAAAGGCAAAAATATATATTATTCGGCATTCAGCATTCGATAGATATTAAAAAAATAACATGACCAAATCAAAATAACAAAACAAAATAACATTATCGTAAGAGCGTTTTTTGATTCAGTGAATACCTTTGGAAATAATCGTATCAAAAATCAAAAAATGCAACATTTTGTTTCGTCACAATCTAATCTAGCGTGGGAATCATCCTGAATTCACAATTCAGTCGAGTAATATTTTCAACGGAGGTGCTGCAATTAATAAAATGCCGCAGCAGGTCAAGTTCAGATAATTAAACTCGGCGCATAGCACTTATCATAGTAATGTGGACTTTAAGGTGATTAAAGCAGAGTTTATTTTGCTCTGTTAATAATTAAGCTAGGTGGGTGCAGTCAAAATGTCCAGGGATTCTCGGGGATAAGTCGCGGGCCTTGGGGTCGCTCGCAATTATAGCAACGGATACAAGTGCTTGGGTTTCAGGAGGTTAGGGGCTATCTTACAGGTTACTAGAATTATTTATTGTTAATAGAAACTCAACCCGCTTTTCCCCTTAAGGGTGAAATTTTGAAAAACTCTTTTGTAGTGGAGTATTTATAATATCTGAAAAATATACGTTCATTTTATGGTTCTAGCTTTAACGGTTTGGATTGTACGTTTTGTGTTAGATGCTCAGAAATTTTGTTCGCAAATTTGATACTTAATAATATTATGATTTTTTAAGTCGACTTAGTTTTTTGTATTTTTTTAAGTGATTCAAGGTGAGAAGCGCTGGTGGCCTAGCGGTAAGAGCGTGCGACTTTCAATCCGGAGGTCGCGGCTTCAAACCCCGGCTCGTACCAATGAGTTTTTCGGAATTTATGTACGAAATATGATTTGATATTTGCCAGTCGCTTTTCGGTGAAGGAAAACATCGTGAGGAAACCGGACTAATCCCAATAAATAGGCCTAGTTTCCCTTCTGGGTTGGAAGGTCCCATGAGCCGTGGCAAAATGCGTGGGATAACGCGAGGAAGAAGAAGATTTTTTTAAGTGATTTGATTCGTGATGCCTAGTACACTTATATTACTTACTACTTTACATAGGTATATAAACGGGATTGCACGGGTACTATCGTGACGAGCTAGCCCAGTGTTCGATGCATGTGGCCTCCACCACTGGAGGGCTTGGTCCCTTTTTCTTCCGTCGGAGAATGTGATTTTATCATTTTGTGTCGACTAAATATAATAATGAATGCGGCGAAACTAACGAGCAGCAGATTAAACGTGACCATAACTAAGTCCCGTGCCACAACGCGTTTGCAATTAACGACCGCTTTTAATCCAATTCTGCTGTGTTATTTCACTTTCAAATTATGTGCAATTATTTTCACAAGGATATTGAAAAGTAAGTATCGCTCTAATCTTAATCTAGCATAAACGATTAAGAAAAATAATGTGTAATAATTATCCGGATAAAATTTAATTTTGACATTTTCAGTAAACGGATACTTATCAGATTTGACATTACCTATTGTCAATAAGTTCAATGTCTAATTGAATTATTGTTAGAAAGCTTACCGAAGGGCCCTTCTTTTGTACTTGGTGATGGCACAACGGCTGAGAAAACAGAATAAGTCCTTCACAAATATTTAAGTTCGAGTCAATCAATTTTAAGCAAAAAATCTGAGTTCACACTCATGATCTTGTATAACTGATTAATTTGATTTTTTTAAATTTAATAGTCGTTAAAATGGACCATGTCAACCAAAGATAAAAAGTTGATCCACCCATACTTATTACCAATTTTATCATTCAACAAAACCACGATTTACCAAAACAAAGTAGGTAACACAACGCAACTGTGACAACGAGGCCCTTTATTCATTCGTTTTGTGAAACTCTCTAAGCTGAAATGCCTCCGACCATGCCATCTGTCGACGCTTGCTATCATTTCAACTTTATTTACCAATAATAAGGTATATTTTGGCTTGGGGTGAAAGTTAATAATGTAAGAAAAATTGGTAAAGTTTGTTGGTGTGTCAGTCGGCGTAATGTTTTTGCGTATTCATTTCTACTATTGATCAGGATCGCCACGGGCAGAAAACTAGCTTCGTAAGGGGGTTGCTCTGATAAGGGTAGTTTCCGGGACTTCATGTACCTAATGGATGAAGTCATCAAGTGTGATGATGGAGAGGAAACCGGGTTAGATAGCGAATAGAATATACCATGTTTTTCTTATATTATCAACGTCGTTTGCTTTTTATAAGTGCTATATGTATGGTTTTCGAACGATTTTACTTCGATAAATATTAATCATGTTATCAAGGAGTTATTTTGTTTTAATCTTCATCCTGAATCGTTACAAGCTCAAGAACGTCTTGAACAAGCTCAAGTTTCAACCAAGTTAAAGTTTTAGTCTTGACAGGTTTCGTTCTAAATCTAAATGAACTCTATACAGACTTAGCACTTAGTACTGACAAAGAATAAGCCACTATAAAGAGATTACATTGACGTTTATAGTGGCACTAATACACTTGCCAATCGGTGCAGACTTAGATTGGTTTGACCAGAGGTATCCTCACAGCCCGGCAAACAGTACAACACGCCATATTTAGCTGGAACATTCTATTTTTTCTTGACTTAATATATAGCTTTATCCAAAACTATTAAATTCAACTACCTATAAATAAAAAGTAGAGTAAAAGTAGTTAGACCGGGAGACAGTGACACATTTTACTGGGTCATTTGTACCAGTATGGCGGTTCGTCAGGGGTCTAAGTACGTAATGAAGGAAAGAAAAATGATGGTCATAGCGCTGGTACCGGCGGCCCAATCGCGTGGGCGTTAGTCGAACGTGTCGGATAAAATACGAGTGTCGAACGATTTGTTCCACAAAAATCCTCGTATTTTCCGATAGTCCATAAAAAAGAAGTAGGCGGTAGCGTAATGCCATACTTCTCCGGTGTGACTTACAGCCCGCCATACTGAGGCGAACACATTAATTTAAAAAAAACAATTCAACCATTTGTGCCAAGCTAATTTTTGCACAGGTGATCATCGTCGAGCAGCCATTCATGGACATCACCATGCCATACTCTTCGGACGGTTCCAAATGGCCGCCATACCGCCGCAAGGGAGTTAATTTTTTTTTTGCTATACGATTTGTACCAGTATGACATTTAAATTTTTGGAAAGTATTTGATAAAATGTGACCGTTATTATAATTGCCATACTTATAGTAGGGGGAAAAAGTGCTGCCATACTTGAAAAACTTATTTAATCGACACGTTTCAAAAATACGACTATACAATACGTAAAATATTTTTTTACAGCATGGCATCATCATATTCTGTTTGTTTGGATACAATTATACCTAAAAAAAAATATTCCAGATTATAACTACGGGGCGGACGAACTGTGAGACTTAAGCCAAGACTTAAAAAAAAAATCTTTTTGACGATTTGTACCAGTATGGCATTTGGATTTTTGGAAATTATATGATGCAATGTGACCAATTATATTTGCCATACTTCTAATAGGGGGAAAAAGGGGCACCATACTTGAAAAAGCTGATATTTCGACGGGTTTTCAAAGTACAAGACATAAAATCATTTGTTACAGTATGGCATCATTGTATCCGGTTCGTTTGGGTAAAATGCTACCTAAAAAAAATTATCCCATACTGGAACCATGGGGCGGGAGATTGTTTAGACCTGAAGTATTACCAATTTCGATACGAACCAAATTCAATACGAACTTTTCTACCTCAAAATAGTTATAATTCAATATGAATTAATGGGACAGCTTTTTTTAGAAGACTGATTATTTAAAATAAGCATTTAATTATTGTATTTAAAATTAGTAGTAAGTTATTTACTATTATAGCCGATAATATATTTACTATTAATAAAACGTTTCATTTTACTGTCAACACAGTGGTAGATTTGATGGAATTTAATGGTGAATGGAGGTTTAATACATAGAACTACATTTATTGCTATGTAGTTGTGGGTCGCCTGACAAGCAGCTGCCGTATACCTGCGTTGCTATTGTGTCTTACAACACGATGAGCCGAGATCTCTATGATTCGAGAAATCGTTCGAGCGGTGGTAGCCGTACAATATTATTCAACATAATATATAGTTATAAGACAAGACTGCCGCCACCTACGTCTTTGAAATTTTGGATTTATATTCGGTAAAACTTAAACTTTCAGGAAAAATTAGTGCCATACTGGTACAAATCGTCAAAAATACGAATAAAATCTTACAATAAAAAAAAAATTGTACACATTTGCCACCTCCTACAGGTATGGCATTATGAGATTTCCATTTATGATCACACAGAAAGTGTTGAAAAAAAATTTCAAGATGGTACAAATCGTTTAGCAAAAAAATAACCATTAACTCCCTTGCGGTATGGCGGCCATTTGGAACCATCCGAAAAGTATGGCATGGTGATGTCCATGAATGGCTGCTCGACGATGAACACCTGTGCAAAAATTAGCTTGGCACAAATGATTGAATTGTTTTTTTTTTAATTAATGTGTTCGCCTCAGTATGGCGGCCTGTAAGTCACACCGGAGTAGTATGGCATTACGCTACCGCCTACTTCTTTTTTATGGACTATCGGAATATACGAGGATTTTTGTGGAACAAATCGTTCGACACTCGTATTTTATCCGACACGTTCGACTAACGCCCACGCGATTGGGCCGCCGGTACCAGCGCTATGACCATCATTTTTCTTTCCTTTCTTACGTACTTAGACCCCTGACGAACCGCCATACTGGTACAAATGACCCAGTAAAATGTGTCACTGTCTCCCGGTCTAAGTAGAGTAACCAGAAAGTAGGTACTTGAAGCAATTAAAATCAGAAAACATCGAAAATTCAACCGAACGAACGAATTTCGTCTTCGTGGAATCCAGTGATTAGCGAATGTTAGCGTGAAAAAATATCCAGTCACAAACCATCGGATGTCGTGAGTTGTTAGTGAAGGCAAAGTGACAACCCTAGCGTACAAGTGAATAATCAAGTTCAAGTGCGGATAGTTCGCAAAACCCCCGCAGCTAGAATATAATGTTACAATTCCTTGCCATTCTGCCTGTGACCACATAATGTCACGTTCGAAACGTCAGGCCAAATAATAAAAATAAGTGCACGTGATAAAGACCTATTTCAGTTTAAAAAATATCTACCTACGTACAAATTACAAAGACAAGGATCCCACAAGACAAAGCCCTGCGTAAAATACAACCTTACAGTTTGATGTTATCGGCGGATCATTATTCAAAAGGGACGGGCGACATGTGTTCCCGATGGTCCGCTTATACGGATTGAATATGGAGCAACCCCAGGAACTCGCAGCGGGCAGGCTTTGCCGGCCTGATCTGGCTTAAATTGACAATCTCTTCTTCTCTTCTTCGTCGTAACCTCATGACTGAGGGTCGTGACCGCCATAAGTTGCGTTTTCTTGGATTGCTCTCCAACCTGGCCGATCTTCTGCCTTCCGCATAGAGCCCTGGAACTTGACGCGTGTGACTGCCTCAATGGCATCAAACCAGCGTGTGGGTATTCTGCCTCTGCTTCTTCTGCCCTCAACCTGGCCACCGATCATCAACTTCTCTAGACTGTCGGGTTCCCGCCGGGCCAAGTGCCCAAAGAACCCGAGGATTTTCCTGAGGCAGATAGTAGATAGACGGGTTTTTATGTTGAGCTCGTTCAGAATAGACACGTTGGTGCGATGCGCTGTCCATGAGATGCCCAACATTTTGCGCCAGCACCACATTTCGAACGCGTCTATTCTTGCCCTTGTGCGAGCTTTTAGGGTCCAAGTTTCCGCTGCATAGAGAAATATGGAGAAAACGAGAGTGCGCATGAGGCGTATTTTTGTGTTGCGCTTGATGTTTCTGTTTTTCCATATTTTCCCCAGCCGGTTGACAGCTGATTTGGCCATTTGCCCACGCCTTATCACTTCCTTATCGCAGTCCCCGTTATTACAAACTAGTGACCCCAGGTACACAAATTCCTGCACCGTATCCAGGTCACGCAGTTCGTAAGTCCTCTGCATCTGGTCCGCTCGGTCCACAAACATCAGTTTGGTCTTGCTCCTATTGATGAGAAGTCCATATTCTGCGCTGACATCCTCGATCCTGCGCAATAACTCCGAGAGTTCGGCTTCATTGGTGCCAATAATGGTGGTGTCATCGGCAAACCGAAGGTTGCTTATTAATTGGCCGCCAACCCTTACACCTCTCTTCCAGCCGTCCAGTACACGGCGCATTATATGTTCTCCGACCAGATTAAAAAGCTGAGGGGAGAGTATGCAACCTTGCCTGACGCCTCTTTCTGTTTTGAAGGGATGGGAAATGTCGTCATCTAACCGCACTCTAGTGCTACCGTTCAAATAGAGGTTCTGCACAAGGAATACTAGGTGTTCTGGTATACCCATTTCCTTCATTACTCCGAACATTTTGTGCCAGCTGATGCAGTCGAAGGCTTTTGCGTAGTCGATGAAGCAGAGCACCATCGGTACATTCAATTCTCTGCATTTCTCTATGAGCTGCCTAATGTTCAAGATTTGCTCACGCGTCCCTTTGCACTTAACAAACCCGGCCTGTTCTTTCGCGATTTGTTTTTGAATGAAGTGCTCCAGTCGTTTGTTGATAATGCTGAGCAAAACCTTGCCTGCATGAGAAATGAGCGAAATGGTCCTATAGTTTTCACATTTAAGGGTGGAACCTTTCTTGTGCAGAGGAATTATGATCGATTCCGTCCAATCGTCTGGCCAGCTACCCGTCCTCCAGACTTTAAGGCAAACGTTGTGGAGAATTTTTATGCCATCAGTACCTAAATGCTTGATCATTTGTGCGGTAAGACCATCACCACCACAAGCTTTCAGCTTTAGCTTCGCAATTGCAGCTTCCACTTCGCACATTAGGATATCTGGTTCTTTAACTGTATAATCAAGCCTGTTAATGTGTGCCTCTTCCACATTTGAACTGTAAAGCTTTTGGCAGTAGTTCCTCCATCTTTCCAGAACACGCTTCTTTTCAACGACGGGTTTGCCACTCTCATCTCCGATGGACCATGTCTTCGGTTTGTATTCCTTGGCGAGTAATTTGACTTTCTGGAACAAGTCCTTAGCATGAGCTGCATTCGAATGCTTTTCAATATCGTCACATATTGAGTCGATATACTTGCTTCTGTCTTGTCTACATAAACGCTGAACGCAGGCGTTGAGCTGAGCATATTCCACTCGTTCTTCCTCTGTAGACAGGCCTTGCAACTTCAATGCTTTCCTTTCTTCGACAGCGTTCCAGGTACTGTCAGTCATCCACTCTGCCTTGGCACCAGTACTTGCAGGAAATTGTTTGGCTGCATCAAGAGCAACAGCTTTCAATGACTCCCAGGTAGCGTTTGCGGATTCAAAAGGGTCAATATCCATTGTGCACAAACGGGATTTGACCAGCTCTTCGTAGGGTTCCTCAGCGCCCGTCGGTAACTTTATGACCCTCGTGGCTTTTTGATACCTTATCACTTTTAATCTGATCCTGAAGGTAGCAACCAACAGCTGATGGTCGCTGCCGCAGTCAGCTCCAGGACGTGTTTTTGTGGATAGAATAGACGATCTCCACCTTCTACCTACCAAAACATAATCTATTTGGTTACGATGCCCTGTAGGAGATTGCCAGGTATAGAGACGTCGCGGATGTTGCTCAAACCACGAGTTCATGATGGTTAGCCCATATTCGGCACAGAAGTCGAGCAATCTCTCGCCCCGCTCGTTCCGTGAACCTAGGCCATAGCTCCCTACAACTTCTCTGAGGTGTTCATCGTGACGAGTGCTTCCGATTTTTGCGTTAAAATCACCAAGGATGATGGTTGTCTCCTTACTCGGGACGTCCTGGTATAGCCTTTCTAGGTCACTATAAAACTGGCTTATGCTCTCCTCTGACGAAGTTGATGTAGGCGCATATACCTGCATCAGCACAATCGGGTTAGGGTGCGCCGCAAGTTTCAGGGTAGCAATTCTGTCACTGAAGGCATTGTACCCTAGCACCTTATTACGCAACTGCCTAGAAATTAGGAAGCCCACGCCGCTGAAACTGTTGTCCTGACTACCGGCATTGATCCTGAGCATGCCACTCTGTGATATGCAATGGCCACTCTCCTTTATATGCGTCTCACTTAGCCCCAACACGTCCAATCCATATCTAGTCATTTCCTGTTCTATTATCTCTATCTTTCCAGTCATCTGCATGCCACGCACATTCCAGGTCCCTATCTTGAGAGCATTTTCTTTGGTAGTGAGTCGACTTGTGTGTGGTGGTATCTGTCCAGCAGTAGCCCAATTTCTGCAAGGAGCCTGCGGACGAACTCGCTTGCAGCCGGTAGCCAATTTCACACCAGGAGACCCGGAACCGCCCTGGCGCCGGGCGTCAGCCGGGTCGCATGACCAGTCGTTACTTATCACATTAGCTCTACTCATGGTGGTTTTCTTGGGATTTTAGATGCGGTCGTTTCCCGTTCCGTTCCGCCCCAGACATTTTAGAGGGTATTTGAACCTCAAGGTCGCTGAAGCCTCTTCTGGCCAGTTGCGAGGTGAATGGTTATACCGCCATTTGCTCGGTCGCCAGAGCCTCGTCTGTTATCTAGCAGGGGGCACCGCGATGGCTGGGAACCATCGCCATCGGCTATTCATAACGAACCACCGATGCGAGCAGGAGAGGTTGACAGTAGGGTCGGTTAGATGTTATTACCGTTCACCCCTTACCCCCCCCAAATTGACAATAGAACAGTGCAAAAATGGTGGCAATCATTTTTGAAAAAAGATTTAAAATTACAACTTCTGACTTAATCCATAATTCCATAAATGCGATGGCAAAGTAACTGTTTTTCCCTTTCAGTAAATCTCTTTCCTTTTCAGTTTAGATTAAATTTAGTCTACCTACAAATAGTTTAAATCCTGAGAAAAAACATAGAACAGGTTTTTCTATCCCGAAATTATCGATTGACTATGTTATGGAAGTTGTATGTAGTTAGATTTTTTTTAATTCCACGCCTAATTTCATACACATGTTTGGATACATAGGAATCTACAAAAAAAATCTAGATTTTAAGTAGGTACTTACCTGTATATTTGTGGATTGAATATGGAGCAGACACTAGAAAGAAACCCAAATAGAAAAGTGCAGTGGAGAGGAGGCATTGTTTTTGGAAAACCGGACCAGCAATGTCAACAATGTATATTATTAGTTAGGCCGTCGATACCATTAACAAGCATATTGGGCGTCAGCAGTCTCTATAACAACTGATAACAAAACTATAGGGCCAAACATGAAACGTGATTTTTCTCAAACATGCAATATTGATGTTATGTTCCTTATAAGTCATATTTAAAAAACACAAAAAAAGAAAAAAAAAGAAAAAAGGGAAAGATAAATATTTATAGGGCTGTATCTCCTAAACCGTGCGTCGCAGCGCAAAAATAATGAAATGTTCGTTCCTCTGTAAGAAACCCCTAATTAATATTTAAAAAAAAATACAAAAAAGAAAAAAAAAATAACAAAAAAATACTTTATAAGGCTGTATCTCCAAAACCGTACGTCGTAGCGCAAAAATAATCAAATTTTCGTTCCCCTTTATGAAACCCCAAAGTCATATTTAAAAAACACAAATAAGAAAAAAAAGAAAAAAAAAGAAAGAAAAATATTTATAGGGCTGTATCTCCTAAACCATGCGTCGTAGCGCAAAAATAATAAAATTTTCGTTCCCCATAGGAATCCCACGCACTGAACAACCTATCACATTAGGACATGAAACAATCATCATCATCCATTTTTATTATTATTTCATTGCATGTTTGAGAAAAGCACTATACATACCACGGTGGGAATATGGGGTTGCCCGCCTCAGACCTACCGGCCTCGCTTCGCTCGGCCGTCTATATGTCTTCGGCCGGCAACCCCTTTTGTCCCGGCCTCTGTACTAATGTACTATTAATGTAGGTACCTATTTCTACATAATAGGTAAATACAGGGTGAAATTTAAATCACTGGCCATATTGTCACGGAGATTTTCCTGGCCCGGCTGGGGCTTTGCCCAGAGGAAACCCACGGACAATTAAGGTTACTAAATTAACCAATCTAAATCTTAACCAAAAACTCAAGCAGGTGCTTACACTTATTTCCATCAACTATTCAGGGGTTTTTAAAGGATGTCAAAATGAAATGTTAGTTTTGTGACACATAATTTATTTCTATTCTCACACTGAGGAAGTTGTTCTACAAGTAAATCATTTATTAAGCTAGCATTAAGCACCTTATTCTATAATGTCAGACGATAGAGCCGGGTCGTGCCAAAAATGGTTCTACAATGATTTACAAGCAGACCTATCTAAATTTGTTAGTACCTAATTTATCATTTGCCATCACATACGATTAAATAAATTCTCTAACTTTAAATTTGGAAAAAGCTTCTAGGATGGAAGGAAAGCGTACACCAACCTCATAACAATATTGCACCGCGGAGCACCACAGAAAGCCTAAGGCCTCAGCTTGAAGATGTCGTCTCCTCCACCCAGCAGAAGAGCGAAATTCTTATGGCGAACTGCTCACCCGACACACTTGAAGTTTTAGGAATATGGACAGACTTCCATACTCTGATATGCGAACTGGTTTCACATCCGTAGTAACATAAAAACGAAAAAACCCCAGTCAGCAGCTGGAAATTCCTAGAGTGGACTCATCTCACAGCTCTGATACTCCCTCCCACCACATTGTTTTACCAGCAGATGTCTGTGGCAAAATAACTTCTGCATGAGCTTCCTAGCTCATGGATGCAGCGGCTGCTGCCTAACCAAGACTCGGATCGATGCTACCAGAGCATGATGTATTTAGCTTCACTTTCTAAATTAAAAGATGCCCATCCAGGGCAAAAGCCAACCAGGAAAATGATCTCAACCTAACTGTCCCTGGGATAACACAATCAAAATAACAGTAACTAATGAAATTCTTGGAATAATTTTTGTATGTAAGTCCAACATATAGAAATAAATCATATTTAATTATCTAAACATATTTCCACCTTTTTTGTATTTAAAAATTAAGTTTTGATTTAAATATTTAATAAATACTATTCCATCAATTTAGGATTTAATTTGAAGTAGCAACATCATCAGATTTAATTAGTTTCTAATTGGCCAAATGGTTGTCATTTGTTTTGTTGCTACATCAATGACTTCCTTGCCATAAAACAAAACTATACTATATTCGAGACAATCCTAAATCCGTTAAACTGAATCATACATGCAAAGTGCCGTGTCACAATATTCATTCCCGGCACTAGGTTACACTTAAGGAATCTATTTAGCGAAAAAAAAGAGTACATATTTTTTTTAATTTTCATTTTTCAATTTTTAAATATTTTCCACGAGTCGCGGTCACCCTATTACCACAAATGTAAACCAACCTAATAGTAGGTTTTAACAACAACATCAGCAAAACCCTTATCTGACCTTCACTAAACCTTATAATCGTTGCAATAGGGTCCACCCAGTTAGTGTTGGCGATGGTAGGCAAGTTTATCAATTTCGAGGGTAGTCTAAACCATTCCGCGCTAGCGGTAAACATAACGGTAAGCATAAATGATTAGTCACTCGTCACTCGCCAACCTTAAAATAATAATCGCGCGCGTACTAAGGTTAAAAAAAATGTTTACGAACCGAGAATATTACGAAGTGGTACGGTGTTATTTATTAAGTGGTGAGTGTTTACGTGGTGCACAAAGATTATACGAAATGGAATCCGTTCCACGCCTTCGCAGACAAGGATTGAATCCAAGAGTACCATCTCGTGGGACTTTCGTTAATTGCGTCGATTTTTAATCAAATGTACGTAAGTTGATTCAATTTTTTAAATAGGCCTGAATGCAAAGATTCCTGACCTAGTTTTTACTCATTGTTTTTAAGCCACGGACGTTTTGTTAATAATCATTAGTCAGAAATAACATTTTAGATTAAAAATGGGTTGCCTTTGCATTTTGACGGTTCTAAGCCCGTTAAAGTATGAAAGGAAAAATTAGCAACTTATGTAGGTAATCTCGCTGCAATAGGGTTCATACTTGGTGACGCGATTGCAAACAGCGGGAGGGGCGGGGTGTCAATGACCTTAACTGATAAGAGAGAAGCGGGTGTAGTGGGTAGTTGTCGGTTCACCATAACGTACGAGGTTTTTAGGACAACTTGATGATGAGTTATTTGGAAAAAAATGTACTGAGCGGTATTATAAGAAATAACACGTGTTTAATATTTTTTCGAGTTCTTTCGGTTGTTTCAATTTGGCCAGTGAATTAAATTTCACCCTGTATAACTCTTATTCTTGTTAGAAAACTAATGCATTTACACCCTCATATAACCGTCCGCGTTATGAGGGTAATTGCAGGCGGCCGGCCGACAATGTCAACAACAACAACGCATTATGAGGCCGTCGATATCATTAATAAGCGAATTGGGCGTCATCGCTGGTCGAGAGGCTGTTCGGGCTGCTTCTATCGCAATTTGTTGGGGAGGCTTCCCTATTCCAGCCGATCATTGATTGTTAGGAAAATATGGGGAAAACTGCAGCCAAAGGTGTTTATTATTTGGGGTTTAGCTTATATAGTAGCGGCGAGCACCAGAACCGACTTTTTGTAATTTATGTCATCATTAATATAATTATTAAATTCTAGTTTTCACCAAGAAAATAATTAATACCTACTGATTTTAACTTAATCGGGTTTATACTGTACGGTAATATATAAGTAGGTATATTAGAATGCATACTTAATTATTCGCAGATCATTATTTAGCAGTTTTTGAGATAATTATTGCTAATCCAATGTATTAGCAATACGCAATACGATCACAAATAATCTCAATTCACAATAAGTCACAGACTGGTCACAGGTAAAACTTGCCATCTTTGACCAGTGTTAGGTTACGTTATTTTTAACGTTAATATTTATCAATTTTACCAATTATTTATTTTCAATAGTCGTATTTAGTTAATGATTTATGGTTTACACTAGTAACATTTATGGTTTATTTCTGGCAACATCGCTATAACGTGATTGGTTGATGTCTTGGCGGGCGAATAATATCGTTCAACGATTGGTTGACGTCATCGATATCACGCGATGTCGTCCACCAATCGCGAGGCTCTATTTTCCCGCCATATTGGCAACGGTTCTTGGCCGGGAGTTGATCAAACCGTGCATTCTGTTTGGAGCGTTCGTGGAAATAGGTAGCTTATTCGGAGTGACGTGCTCGGCTGTGGGTAGCCTAGGTTGCCTAGGCTTGCTAGCTAGCTAAGTTAATTAATTGATGTGTAAACGAATGTTGAGTTTAAGTGTCTAGAGTAATAAAGTAAATGGATGTTGAGTTTAAGCGTCTAGAGTATTAAACAAGTGAATGTAATCAAGTAGTTTGAATAAACATTCCTAATCTAACCGTTTGGAGTTTTCCTTTGTTCCGGTGCCTAGTAGTTGGTCGTTCATATTTCAGAAGTGACAAGAACAGTTAAAACGTAAGTACACGCCCCAATAGTAAGCTATTTTTGTGCGAAGTGATTTCAAGTGAACGTTATTTATTTAAAAGTTAACGATAAAGTTTAAGTATTACCTAGTGATGTTAGTTTAAAATCTCAACCGTGGTTATTGCTATAATATACCGTTAACAGTTTAAATTTAACAAACGATTTCTTTGTTAATGCTATTTAGTGTTCATATCATTTTACGATAGAAAGTGGGTAGTATTTTCGTTCGATTACTTATTTTATCGATTGAAATTAAGCCTAGTGATACTATACCTTATTTATATAGCTGAAGTTACAGTAGTTAATACATCAATCGGGTTCGAATCCCGGACAACAATGGAACAGATTAAATTGTAATCCAGTGAACGTTAACGCCTTTCTATATTTAATAGCATTGTTGGAGCAAAGAACTTGTGTAACGTAATGATATTTCAAGTAAGTCGTGTTGTGATTTATTTATATGAACCGTTATTGCTTTGATCATTCGTTTCCTTGATTAATGGGATCTTTTACCTTAAACTTAGTAGTTTGCTTCCTTATGTCTAGCTATAAGATTCTAAAATCCTCTGACGTGAGATTTCAGACTATGTCAGAGCCGCCAGACCGACGAAGGCTCGTGACTCAGAGACGAAGAGATGCACACTCTAACGCGAGCCGGAGCCGTAGTCGCCTGCAAAGCCGAAGCAACAGTCGACACCGGCCGGATCGGGACGTGGATCTGGGACGCGAGCGACTACGGATGCTGGAGGAAGAAGTACGGCGTGAGCGCAACCGCGTACGTGCTGCCGAAGACCTACGTGAATCATCGCGGCGCGCCAGCTCACCTCAAGCGGCCAGCCGTCATCGAAGCATCCCCGTGTCAGCGAGGGGCCAGGATGAGGAGCGTCGAGCTGAGCGCGGATCACGACAGCCTGACACCGAAGAACGGATTAACAGGTCACGTAGCCCTTCCTTTTCAAATAATTATTTACTTACTCGATATATTTAAAAATCTGCGAGACGGTCTAGCATCGTTGCCCGTGAACCAAGGCGCACCCCAACCATTACAGAAAATCGATCATAAGAATATATTGCCAAATTTTGATCCTTCATCAAAAAATCAGAGGATGGATATATGGTTGAAGAAGGTGAACGAGTGCGCCTCGGTGTACGGGTGGGATGAAAGAACAACTACGCATTTTGCTATGCAGAAACTTCAAGGTTTGGCCAAAACATGGTATGAGAGTCTGAATAGTATTTTGTTTACATGGGCCGAGTGGCAAGATAAGTTGTTGAGTGTTTTCCCATGTGAACAAAACTATGGCCAGACCTTGGAGGATATGATTAGGAGGAAGAGTAGGTACAATGAGTCCATAGAGGTGTACTATTATGAGAAGTTGAGTCTGGTGAATCGATGCGAGATAGTAGATGCCCGCGCAGCTGAGTGCATAATACATGGTATTACGGACAAGACACTTAAATCCGGGGCTTTGGTACTACGTTGTACCCATCCCGACCAGCTCTTACAATATTTGATCAGTAATAGGGATTATAATCAAACCAACCAATCTGATCGATCGAATGTTAGGAATAGGAATTTCGATACGTCATAAGTCATAAGTTATTTATTTGCGAAAGATAGGGTATACATAGGATGTTACATCAGTTAGTTAAAACACAGCAAATCCTAAATCTGATAGATAGCAATAGATCAACCAACGGTACAGGATGTTACAACTGCAAAGAAAGAGGTCATAGTTTCCTGCACTGCCCTAAGCCGCTGCTTAAATGTGCGCGATGTAATAAAATCGGCCACACTGTGGAGAAATGTTTCTCTAAGTCAGATGACAAAGTGCAAGCAAATACTAACGGTACAGTGCAGAAAACTATGCGAATTAAGGACAGCGTAGACATGGTGGACTCTCCAGGCTCTAAATATTATAAAGATATCAAAGTCGACAGTGCTGAGTTGAGGGCGTTCATAGATTTCGGAAGTGACGCTACGCTCATAAGGGAAACAACTGCTAGTAGATTAGGTCTGTCACATAATATTCCTCAGATCTTGAAGGGATTTGGTAATGGTTTAGTCCAATCGCTAGGGAATCTAAGTCTCGATATGAACGTCGATAGGTAGAAGCTAAGGTACCTTTCAAGGTTGTGAGTGATCATTGGCTAGAGGTCCCTGTTCTTGTGGGACAGTCGTTCACAGAACAGGCGCATGTATTGGTATGTAAGAGTTGTAATAAATTGCAATTCTTTGATGTAGGGAAGGAACTGCCTACTTCAGAGCTTGTTGATAATAGCGATGCCTTGTTGATGTTTTACCCAGCTAGGACAATTGAAATTTATGGAACTGCTTCTGTCATGGTACAAGCTAAGCCGGCTTTCAACGGCGAGGTTCTTTTGAAAAATTGTGTAGCAGGAAAGCCGAACGAGCAGTATTTCATTAGCGGCGGGTTTCATCGAGCGGTAAATGGACACATTAATGTACTTGTCGTGCCATGTTCAGAATCTTGTCGCATCCCGGCTAAGCTTATCTTCTGTCGTGCAGAAATTGTCAACGTTGTGAAGCGGGTAGTGGATGTTCCGCAGGGTGAGACTCATATTCGGCAGGCGCTAGATGAAAGTCAGGTGAACGTGGGCAGAGGTGTACCAGCTGACGTAAGACGGAACCTGATGGAGCTGTTGGAGAAATATCAGCATTGTTTTGCTACTTCCTTGAGAGACCTAGGCTGTACAGGCATCACTGAAATGAGTATAGAACTTAATAGTCAGCGTCCAGTCGTTTATCGTCCATACAGGTTGTCACACCACGAACGGGAGAAAGTGCGGTCGATGATTGGAGATATGTTAGACGCCTGTGTGATTCGAGAATCGACTTCAGATTACGCGAGTCCTATTCTACTTGTGCGTAAAAAGGATGGTTCCTCAAGGTTGTGCGTTGACTACCGTATGCTTAATTCAGTAACCATTAAAGAGCGGTACCCAATGCCCATTATTGAGTCAATCTTGTTTCATAATTCTTGATCACGCTTCTGGCTATTACCAGGTGCCGATCTCTGAGCAGAGCAAACATCTGACGTCATTCGTTACGCCGGACGGCCAATACGAATTCAATCGTATGCCGTTCGGCCTAGCGAATGCTCCGGCAGTTTTTCAACGAATGATAAACACGATACTTGGTCCGGCGCGATTTAGTAAGGCGACCGCGTACATTGATGATGTACTCATTTTTGGAAAGGACTTTGCTCAGTGTCTAGATTCTAGAACGCCTTGAAGAGGTGCTGCAAATGTTTGAACAGGCGAATCTGACATTGAATCTGTCGAAATACGAGTTTTTGTGTGAGGTTGATTATCTTGGCTACGAAATTAGCGCTAGTGGTATCCGGCCCGGTGAAAAGAAGATTTTGACCGTAGTCAAATTCCCTCGTCCCCAGAATGTTCATAATGTGAGACTGTTCCTAGGCCTAGCCAGTTACTTTCGCAAATTTATAGAGAATTTTGCTCAAATTTCGTCCCCTCTTAGCAAGCTATTGAAAAAGGACGCCGTCTGGCAGTGGGGTGACGAACAGGAACGAGAATTTGAGTCTAAAGTCGATTTTGGTTAATAGGCTGGTTCTTGCTATTTACGATCCTTCTGCAACGAACGCAAGGTAATGAGAACTTTCACCCAGTGGCATTTTAGTCGGCAAACTTCTCCCGAGGAGAAAAACTTCCACTCTTACGAGTTTGAAACACTAGCGGTAGTGTATTCCCTTCGTAAGTTTATAGTCTATTTACTTGGGAAGGAATTTAATATTATAACCGACTGCAGTGCATTGCGATCCACATTTTCAAAGCGTGATCTGATACCAAGAATAGCACCCTGGTAGCTAACCCTTCAGGAATTTGTACTGTCGAGTATAGGGCTGGAGTAAAAATGAGTCACGTTGACGCGTTATCTCGAAATCCGGTTGAGCCGTCAGAATGTCTCGAGGATCAGTTTCCGGTGGTAATGGGTATTCGTAGCGAAGATTGGCTTCACACGCTGCAGTTAGGCGATTCTGAGTGGAGCAGAATAATTGAC
Organism: Cydia splendana; assembly: GCF_910591565.1. Taxonomy (NCBI): domain Eukaryota; kingdom Metazoa; phylum Arthropoda; class Insecta; order Lepidoptera; family Tortricidae; genus Cydia; species Cydia splendana. The sequence goes on from NC_085974.1 coordinate 19,474,388, forward strand.
ATTCTGAAAAGTGATCTAGACAAAAAGGGATTAGAATATATCAAACAGAATTTTGTCCTTAAAGATAATCGCTTGTTTCGCTATTTGGACGGGGATAAGGACAAGATCAGGTGGGCGGTACCGAAGGGCGCAAGGTGGCAGGTGTGTAAACTCAATCACGACGAAATTGGACATTTTGGGATTGAGAAGACCTTAGAACGAATCAAAAGTAACTATTGGTTCCCCAAAATGTCCAGGTTCATCAATAAATACGTGGGTGCCTGTATTGAATATGCGTATACAAAGAACAATTTAGGCGCTCCCGAAGGGTTACTGCACCCTATTGCAAAGGTAGAGATCCCCTTTCACACCCTTCATGTGGATCACCTTGGACCCTTTGTAAAGTCGTTAAGGGGTTTTACTCATTTGTTGGTGGTTGTTGATAGTTTTACCAAGTTCTGTTTTCTCAGACCTGTCAGAAACACAAATGCCCAAAATGCGATTAAGGTTCTAGAAGACATTTTTAGCATATTTAGAAACCCTGACCGGCTCGTTAGTGACAGAGGTAGTTGTTTTACCTCGCACACGTTCAAACGGTTTTGCTTAGATAAAGGAATAAAACATGTTTTAAATGCGGTCGCTAGCCCCAGGTCTAATGGCCAAGTTGAGCGGTATAACCGCACAGTTTTAGACTATCTCAAGGCACTAAGCGTTAAACGTGGCGAGAAAAGTTGGGATACGCATTTAGGACGCATTCAATGGGGTCTGAATAACACCCTTCAGAAAACTATAGGTAGAAAAGCCGTCGGAAGTGATGTTCGGAACTCTTATGAATAGCGAAATTAACCCCATGCTCAATGACGTCGTTTTCGATAGCCGTGAAAATGATGATTTGTGTGAAATACGTGACAGTGTTAAGGCTAGGATAGATAGGATAGCAGGCTAAACAAAGAGAGTTATGATTTGGGAAGGACACCTTCACGTATATATAAAGAGGAAGATATCGTTAAAATAACAAAAACTTGTTTCAATAATAACGGACAGAGTAAGAAATTAATGCCTTCTTTTATAGGGCCATACCGTGTGAGTAAGGTCTTAGGCAATGACCGCTATGTTGTAGCTCCAATACCTGGATTAGTCGATACAGAAAATAGGCGGTCAACGACCGTAGCTGCTGACCGCATGAAGCCGTGGATACACGTGACCGCTCTAGAAGTTAATGAAAAAGAGCCTAATGATGATCTTGAGAGCGATGATGGAAACGATTCGAGTTAGAACATGGATATTATTATGGATATCATATTTGTTAGGCTATTTTATCCAGATTGATTTGCTACAGAATGTTTTTTCGTTGTTTCAGATCAAGTACGCGAGAATCGATCGGTTCGCGGCTTGGTGCAATAAGTGTCGAATAAAGTCCTTCGACTGCCATTACGAGCATTAATCGATCGGCTCGGACGGGCGTCGATAGGCATTCTGAAAGGCATCGATCGTTCAGGAGGTTAGGGAACCCTGATTAATCGATCGTTCAGGGGATATAGGTATTCTGATTAATCGATCGTTCAGAATACTCGTTTGATGTAAATAATGTATTTCACGACATAATCGATCGGACGTGACTTCATTTTGATGTTCCCATGGCCCAATCAATCGATCGTTTGGGTTCACTAGATTCGATATTCAATCGATTGTTCATAGAATTTGTTATTTAAATTAAAATCTTATAGTTATTCCGATAATCCGTAAACGCACTGCCTACCTCATGCGCAGAGTACGTGACAGTTCCAACAGTCTGCTTCAGCTCGTTCCTGGAGATACTGCTGGTACACTCTGGAGGCACTGGAATGACCTGCATATGGGATCCAGAGGCATAGTGTATAATTTAATGTAAATATGTATGTAGATTTTAATTTAATTTTAATGTAATTTTTGTTTATTGTAATTTTCGTTGACATGTTTTTAAGTTTATTTTTAATTTTAATTTTTATATGATAATATTTTAATCTTAATAATTTTAATTTCAATATTTTGTATGGGTATTTTTTTTTGCCTGAAATAAATTTGATTGATTGATTGATTACTTGGATTATGTATGTAGCTTATAGTTTATTTTGGTACATGATAGCTTCGTAAATTTTGCAGTTTATGATTAAATTAAATTTGGGTTAACTATAATGTTAACTAGACTAGTGTTAAAATTTGCTAATAAAATAACTATTATTATTTTACATGTTGTATGTTAAATATTACTTGATAGATCAATGTCTGCATTTGCATTGTAATGTAAAAGTTATAAATGAATAATTAAAATGTTAAGCATAATTAAGGCCAATTTGTTAAATAAGTTTGTTTTAAATAGTCAAGATAGCAGATTGTTAGGTTGCTTAGGTTACCACCTGGTGTCGTGTGCGGGACGCACACGATGTCAGGACAGCCGATTGTTAGGTTACGTTATTTTTAACGTTAATATTTATCAATTTTACCAATTATTTATTTTCAATAGTCGTATTTAGTTAATGATTTATGGTTTACACTAGTAACATTTATGGTTTATTTCTGGCAACATCGCTATAACGTGATTGGTTGATGTCTTGGCGGGCGAATAATATCGTTCAACGATTGGTTGACGTCATCGATATCACGCGATGTCGTCCACCAATCGCGAGGCTCTATTTTCCCGCCATATTGGCAACGGTTCTTGGCCGGGAGTTGATCAAACCGTGCATTCTGTTTGGAGCGTTCGTGGAAATAGGTAGCTTATTCGGAGTGACGTGCTCGGCTGTGGGTAGCCTAGGTTGCCTAGGCTTGCTAGCTAGCTAAGTTAATTAATTGATGTGTAAACGAATGTTGAGTTTAAGTGTCTAGAGTAATAAAGTAAATGGATGTTGAGTTTAAGCGTCTAGAGTATTAAACAAGTGAATGTAATCAAGTAGTTTGAATAAACATTCCTAATCTAACCGTTTGGAGTTTTCCTTTGTTCCGGTGCCTAGTAGTTGGTCGTTCATACCAGTTGAGTTCATAAGTATGTATACATTTCTTCGCCTTAATCCATTGCAAGAAGGTGAAAAATTGTATACATATTTATGAACTGGGCTGACCAAGAGCGGAATTCGAATGTTGCAAATCCACTTTGTCATAACTCGCTGTGTCTCGCTTGCTTTTATATGTATAACTTTATTGGTGCGAGTGGAATGCCGTTCTAAAGATGTCGGAAGAAAACATCAATCTAAGTTGGATTGCCCCTCTAGGTACATAGTCAGTCAAGTGCCAGTAGCCATGATCAATAGACGTGCACAGTTTATATTGTAGACAATTGGATTTTATTATAATAAAATTGTTGATTGTGGTTAACTGTTATAAAAAACACAGGTGAGTAGTTTTAAGATTTTCCTCGGTGGCGTTGCGTCTGATCTTGATCATTGTCAATTATTAACTATGCAATGAGAAGAGGGTAGACAATCTGCACGGAACACAAGAGCTCCAACAAATAATTTGATATAAAAATACAAATCAGATAAAACAAAATAAAATACAGTTTTTCGTAATCTACTTAGCGCAAGAAAGTAGTGAAAATGTTAATACGCTCCGGGATACGGTGAAAGTGACTCAAAATGTGTGATACGAAACGGTGACTATAAACAATAGTAAAAGACTAAAGTGTGAACAAAAACGAACAAACTCTATTCAGACCTAAATTAAAACAGTGATTTACTAAGCCCAATCAAATTACACGGTAAAATAAATCAATACAACAGAAGTGTACTGGAAAATAAACAAAAAAAAAGTGCAAACATATTTTATGAATTGTGGGTATTACCTTAAAAAAGCAAGCAACGGCAATAACAACGAAATAAGATATACTATGGTACTATTCTAACATTTCGTCAGCTACGTACACGGCGCTATAGCTCAGCTGTTTAACCCACGGGGAAAATTCCACGTCGCAAGAGAACCCGGTTCGAAACCTACAGAAGGCAACATTCACTTTTTGTATTTTTCTGTGCCAGTATTGCACAGACGCACGACACAGCATAACAAAGTCACAAGTTCGAAACCCGGTTGAAACTTTAGAATTTTTTTTTATTTTCTTTTCTTCTTGGTTTTTTATTTTTTCTTTTAAAAAAAAAAAAACAGACGCCATGGACATTACACAAATAGAAAAACTTTTGAAAGATCTGAGAGCTGATATCAAAAAGGATTCCGAGGAGTCATTGCAAGTTTTGGAACAAAGAATAACAAAGAATATCAACGAAAACATAGACAAGAAAATATCCTCCGTACAAAGCGATCTGGATAAAATAAAAGAAAAAAACTCTCAACAAGAAAGAACTATTTTAAACATCGAAAAACAACTCAAACAAAGAAATATTATATTTTTTGGTATTCAGGAAACAGAAAACACCTACGAAAAATTGGGAAGTAAAATCTTACAAATTATTAATGAGGAGATAAACATACTATGCTACAAAAATGAACTAGAAATGATCAGGCGTATGGGAAAATTCAGTGAAAACAAAGTAAGGCCAGTTATTGTAACTTTCACTACATACGGAAGAAAAATTGAAATATTAAAAAATAAAAAAGCTATGAAATCCAAATCAATTTATTTAAAAGAAGATTTCCCGCCGCAAGTCCTTGAAACGAGGAAAAAGTTACAAGAACAACTCATAAGAATCCGGGAAAATAGCCTACATACGCTATGACAAGCTAGTAGTTAAAGAAAAAAGAGAAAAAAACATTAGCGAAACACAGGATAGAGGTGAAAAAGACAGCAGGAATAAGAAAAGGATCCTAGAGATAACACCACCAAACGAAAAGGATAATTACCATGAAGCTACACAGCGACAAGCACTAAAGAAAAATAAGACTTATCAAAGTTCTATGCAAACATTCATCTACAAGCAAAACTCTAACACTCCGACATCTTTCGATCCTGACAGGGCATCCCTGTCTTCTGAACATTCGCTGGAATAGCAATTAAGAAAGCCTCTCCTAAAACCAGAACACGATGCACCCTCAAACAAAACCAGACGTGTAAGAAAATTAAATAAACAAAAAACAATTATCCCCAACCCGGCTGGTCACCGTGGGGAGAAAGACCAAAACCCCCAAGAGATTACTGTAAACGAACATTACAGGATAACAAGTAAACGCGACAATCTAATAGACAAAGAAAAACACAATGAAAGAAATACAATAAAGAAAAATAACAAATTTCACATAGCCACGATAAATACTAGAACTCTAAGAACTCAAGAATCTCTAACTGAAATGGAACATGCATTGGAAAATATTCATTGGGATATTATAGGTCTAAGCGAGGTACGCAGAGCTGACGAAAATATTGAAGAGCACGAAAACTACATATTATACTATAAAAATACAACAGCCGGCCTATACGGTGTAGGATTCATCGTAAAAAAATATCTTAAAAATAATATAATAGAATTCAAAGGAGTGTCAGACCGAATCGTTTTATTAAACATCAAACTTCCAGGCCCCAATTTCACCACGGTGACAGGTGCGACAATTGTAAAATCACTGTTGCTGACGTCACAGGCATCCATGGGCTACGGTTACCGCTTACCATCGGGCGGGCCGTATTCCTGTTTGCCACCATCATTGTATTATTTGAAAAATTTTTATTATATCGGAAAAAAACAGATATTTCTTTTGCGAAGTTTCTGACAATTGTCAAGATTTAGAAGAATTGTAGGTAATTCTTGACAGGTAATGAGTTATATGTCGGAATTTCGTGACAATTGTAGTGTTTCTTGTGACAATTGTCATAAACTTAGCAAGAGAAATATCTGTTTTTTTCCGATATAATAAAGTTTTTTTAATAAAACAATTATGGTGGCAAACAGGAATACGGCCCGCCCGATGGTAAGCGGTAACCGTAGCCCATGGATGCCTGTGACGTCAGCAACAGTGATGTTTTACAATTGTCGCACCTGTCACCGTGGTGAAATTGGAGCCAGGTCAAATAGAACCTATCTCGATCATACAAATATATGCCCCCACCGAGACTGCGAAAAAATACATAAAAAACGACTTTTATGAAAAACTTACCAGTACACTGGAAGACGCTTTAAAAACCGTTATTATTTTAGGGGATTTCAATGGACAACTTGGAAAAAGATTAAATAATGAAAATAACATTTTAGGGCCATTCACAACTGGAAAAAGAAATGATAACGGGCAAAGAATGATTAACTTTGCACAGGAAAACACCTTTCACATTATGAACAGCTATTTTAAGAAAAAACCAAATAGGAGATGGACCTGGTCATCACCATGTGGAAAAAGAAGGAACGAAATAGATTATATAATGACAAATAAACCAAAAATGTTTTCAAACGTTGAAGTTGTAAACCAGTTCAACTTTAACACAGACCATAGATTAGTAAGAGGGCAACTTTACGCTGCGGTTCCTAAGAAGTCTAGGAAAAACATACAACCCATAAAAAACCGCTTGCAATTACCACTATCTAAAAGCGTATTAGAATCTATAAAAACTGATTTGGAAAAAACTAAAGATCTTCAAGGTGTCCAGAAAAAGTACGACGCCTTAGAAAAATGCTTGAAAGACACCGAAATTGCTGCCAAAACAATTAAAAAAACGAAGGATAAACTGGGATTAGAAGCCAGAAATTTAATAAAACAAAGATCAGTATTATTTGAAAACATAAAGATTAATAAAGCACGAATAAATAAACTAAGTAAGGAAATTAAACTCAGCATAAGGAAACATAAAAACAAATTGAGAACTGATACAATAAACTACTACATAGAAAAATCAGGAGGTGTAAAGAAGGCATGGCGCGAGCTCACAGAACCCTTGAAATGGATAGATGGAATAACACATCATAAGAACAACAAAAGAAAAACGATTAGAACAGATATAATAGACGCGGCAACGGACTATTATCGTGAGCTGTATAATGACGACAAAACCCAATCAACAATGAACTACGAGAAGGAAAGTGAAGAAGAGATTCCACATATAATGAGAGAAGAGGTACTCAAGGCAATCAAATCGCAGAAGAGAAGTAAAGCACCAGGGGAAGACTGTATATCAAATGAACTACTTCTAGGAGCATCGGAAGAAATAACAGACGTTATTACAGACCTTTTTAACGAAATAGTTGCCACAGAATACATACCGCATCAGTGGACTTCTTCTACTATCATTTTACTCCACAAGAAAGGCAGAAAGGATAACATTGCGAACTATAGACCTATTAGTCTTATGTCTAATGTATACAAGATCTTCTCAAAGGTACTGTTAGATCGCCTGACAAGAATTTTGGACGACAACCAGCCAAGAGAACAGGCTGGGTTTAGAAGCGACTTCTCCACATTAGATCACATCCACACTATAAAACAAGTTATACAGAAATGCAACGAATATGGTATTACCTACTATTTAGCCTTCGTGGATTATAATAAGGCATTCGACTCTCTAAAACACTCTAAGACATGGGAAGCTCTAGCAAAACAAGGGGTCCACAACAAATATATCCGTATAATCAGCAACATATATAGAAACATGACAGCAAAAATTAGAACAGAGAAAGTAGGAAAATATTTTCATGTAAAAAAAGGCGTCCGACAGGGGGATCCATTATCCCCTAAACTCTTCTCGGCGGCGCTCGAAAATATATTTAGGAACCTAGATTGGAGTGAATATGGACTAAACATCAAAGGAGTACTACTCAATCACCTTAGGTTCGCAGATGACCTTATTTTAATTAGTAGAGACTTGAAAGGCTTACAAGATATGTTACAACAGCTTGTAAAGGAAAGTAGCAAAATGGGACTATCAATGAACATGTCAAAAACCAAATTGATGACAAACCAAAACAAGACTCCCGTTACTATAGACGGTAACCTTCCTTCTTCCTCGCGTTATCCCGGCATTTTGCCACGGCTCATGGGAGCCTGGGGTCCGCTTAACAACTAATCCCAAGAATTGACGAAGGCACTAGTTTTTACGAAAGCGACTGCCATCTGACCTTTCAACCCAGAGGGGAAACTAAGCCTTATTGGGATTAGTCCGGTTTCCTCACGATGTTTTCCTTCACCGAAAAGCAACTGGTAAATATCAATGATATTTCGTACATAAGTTCCGAAAAACTCATTGGTACGAGCCGGGGTTTGAACCCGCGACCTCCGGATTGAAAGTCGCACGCTCTTACCGCTAGGCCACCAGCGCTTACTACTACTATAGACGGTAACATAATAGAATATGTGAACGAGTATACATATCTGGGACAAATAATTTCACCCAATGATCTTTCATCAAAGGAAATAGAAAATAGAATAAATATTGCATGGAAAAGATATTGGTCCCTAAAAGAAATCATGAAGAACCTCCGAGTACCATTGAAAGCTAAAAAAAGAGTGTTTGATTCGTGTATCCTGCCAAGCATGACGTACGGGTGTCAGACATGGAGCTTAACAAAAGAGCACATACACAAATTACAAGTCTGCCAGCACAACATGGAACGTAGTATACTCAACGTCAAATTAAGAGACAGAGTAAAACTTAAATGGATGCGAAAACAAACAAAAATGGTCGACGTAACATACTGCATTAAAAAACTTAAATGGAGATGGACTGGTCATATGGTAAGAAATAAAAAGGACAAATGGACTATTGACGTAACAGAGTGGTGCCCAAGATACCGCAAAAGACGGCAAGGCCCACAACGTCGCAGATGGGAAGATGATATTAAAGAAGTAGCAGAGATTACATGGATGAGAAAAGCACGTGATCGTGAATTGTGGAAATCTTTAGAGGAGGACTATGCTGAGAAGCAAGACCATCATAACAACAAAGTTTGCTAGTTTTAAATTTTTACTTAATGTTAAATATCATAGTTTAGAATTAATCGTAGATTTTTAAGATGCAATGGAATGTAACACACTTACAAGATGGTTAAATAAAGGCTTATTATTATTATTATTATAACTATGCAATGTTTATTTTTTTTTTGCTTCTATATGTAGAAAAATATTCCTGATTATAAGGAGAGTGTCGCTGGTTAATGTTACCGATGATGCATACCATGCATGGGTCCTGCTTTCATTAAGTTATCGACATAAACCCGATTAATCCACATTATGTATGATGTAACTATGTAATGCGGATAAATAATACAAATGAGGCCGTGACACTTTTGGAGTTGCAAACGTTCATAAGCTACGATATTGACATGCCTTGGTTGTTGTCGCAGTAATCCGTAAAGTTAGCGATATCATGAATATCTTAGTACTTATGGATTTACGTATACTTTGACTTGTGGGGTACATCTTTTGCCTAAGATAAATTGTATATAACCAAGTAGCAATAAACATTAGGGATTCGGACCATGCAACAAAAGTTCATGTTAACAGGTTCCGTCAAATGGGGTAATTCGGGATTTGATCAATTTGATTATGAGACCTTTTCACTCAATAATCCGTTGTTGCAGACATGACGCCCACTATCCTTCTACTAGTAGCCGTACTGTTTGCTCCCACTATTGCCGACACTGTCACTTGGGACAGATACAAGCAAAACTTCAAGGATGTTCGTGTCCTAGGTCCACTGCCTGACTTCAACGCAACCGAGTTAGCACTAGAACTGTGCGGGATCACCGAACTCCAACCAGGCGACTTCGACGGCCTGCCAAATCTCAATAGCATCAGGCTGGACAACAACAAGGTCCAACATCTAGAACCTTCTGTGTTTACCAGTGTTAATGGACTGAGGGGACTTTTTTTAGAACATAACCTTTTGACTAAAGTACCTCGTTTTTGGGAGCTCTCTCTGTTCCCTAACATGACGACTTTAAGTCTAAGCCATAACAAAATATCTAAATTAGACGATCCAAAAACATTCTCGTCCATGAACAGTTTAGAAAGATTAAGTCTGCATACAAATGGTATTTCATATATATATCCGGATATTTTCAAACCATTGACCAAGTTGCAAATCATTTCTTTGCACCATAACAATATAACGTATATACCTGATAAACTGTTCCATATAAATTCTTTAAGGATAATTTTTCTGCAAAATAATATGATCCGTTACATTGCACCAAATGCAATCAGCAGTAGCAAGCTTGAGACTTTGTTTCTGAAAAAGAACAGACTGAATTATTTGCCTCAGCGTTTTGTTTTTAATCTGAAGAGCGCTAGTACTAATTTCTATTTGTTCAAGTTTAATGGTAACCCGTGGCAATGTGCTTGTCTTCTGGAGGTGCTGGCCGAGGTGAATAATACTGGCATCACATACGATGAAAAGACTGATAGCTGTGAGTCAAGAGGTGTCCCCTGTGATCGGTCAGAAGGGGTGCTTCAGTTGGAATCTGAACATACTAGGAATAGAGAATAAGGAGAGAGTGGAAGTAAAAGTACTTTTCAATGAAGCCATATTAAAATGCACTCATATATGTCAAAAACTAGGTACCACCGGTTCTAACCCTACATCACAGCCGCGGAAAAGATACCGGGGCGCAAGGAACTCGGCGAGACACATTTTTATTTAGAAGAATATAAATAAGTACAGCAACTTTTAAATGCGTAGGTAGTTCTTCCAGAAGGTATCAAAAATTATATTATAAAAAAAATTTGAGTTGTAACAGAATACTTGTATCAATATTTGTATTAAGTCAAATATATTACGAGTAACAAAAGGAAAAGAGCAGTAAATTAATATAATAAATAAAAATATAATAATACTCGTATAATGTAAAGATTACTTGACAATAGTAAATTTATGACAACAGTTTCAGATAAACAAGCAATGTAGCTCCTTTTATTTCTGTAATAAAAAATCTTTGTTAAAATGGTAATGTTTTATTCATTAATAAAGCAGACATTGTAAACTAAATTGTTTAGTCTCCTGCTAATCTCAGTCCTGGCTTGTGGCTTGAATGGAGCAGACTTGGGGCTTAACTTAGGTCCCTAATTAGTGTCCTGTGTCTAAGCCTAGATAAGTGGCTGCAATTTGTGGCACTTAACTGACTCAAAGAAGTGCGATAGTCGGGCAACACATTCATGATGTCAAAAATTATCTATGTATCTATTGTTTTCGTGGAATTTAATTGGTTCTCTGTCGTTTTTGTTAATTTTATGCCAACATGGAGCAAATTTGATAATGCAGTAGGAAGTTTAGGCTCATTAGAAAGGCTCAATAAGTACCAATTTGATACATTAAAGATGTGTAATGAAGGCTGCTGTGCAATCGATACTAACAACGTGTATCAAAAATATAATTTTCGACTGGAACTTATATATCAAGAAGGCCAATTCGAGTTTCAGTTATTCGATCTTTTTCTGATATAATACTGATCTATCAATGTCAAACTGACATTTCTTCAACCAAAAACGTCAGTTTTGACACTGACAGATTAATATCATATCAGAAACAGATCACATAACTAAAACTCGAATTGGCCTGAGTAAGTATTTAGGTAAAAGATGTCCGTTTCAAATGATAAGTAATAAGTATAAATAAATAAAATAATTAAAATAGCCTTTTATTTCGACCTTAAATTTTTAAATGGTACAGTTTTGTCATGTTATTGAATATTTGTCAAATTAGTCATACTAGTCAAACATATTACACTATTATTATTATAATTTGATTTAGAATAAGGTTGGTTGTCGTTTTTGTTAGAGTTGACATCGGTCGACTTGCCTCCCGGCATAGGCCTCCCCTAAGACCTTCCATTCCTCTCTGTTAGTTGCTCTTCTTGTCCATGTCCACGTTGGTCCAGCGATAGCTCTAATGTCGTCTTCCCATCTGCGGTAAGGTCTGCCTCTTTTCCTTTTCTCGTCTTTGGGGTACCAGGTTGTAACAATTTTTGACCATTTTTGTCCTGGCTCTCTGAGCATGTGTCCAGTCCATTTCCATTTTAGGCTATCTGTTACATAGGATACATCCCTTAATTTTGTGTTTTTTCCTGTGGGCTTAGTCTTATTTTGTCTTTCTTTTTGATGTTGAGAATACTTCTCTCTATGTTGTGTTGACATACTTCTAGGGATTTCCTATTTTTTTGTGTTAAGGCCCACGTTTGGCAACCATATGTCATGCTAGGGAGGATGCAAGAGTTGAACAATTTACTTTTGCATTTTAGTGGGATTTCCGGGTTCTTCATAACCTCTTTCCATGACCAGTATTTTTTCCATGCAATACACACTCTGTTTTCTGTTTCCTTGTAATAATTATAGTAAACATCAATTACCTGTTATGGACGTTTCATTGGATGAATAATTTGAGAGACTATAAGATGCTGCCGCCATAAAAAACTAAAACTAGTGCCTACGTCAAATCATGGGATTAGTTGTCAAGCGGCCCCAGGCTCCCGTGAGCCGTGGCAGAATGCCGGGATAACGCGAGGAAGAAGAGAGATAAGATGCTGCCGCCATCGCCAGTATTGCCACGCAATCTCATTTTTAACTTAGCAACCGGCCTTAGCCCCTTATTCATAAACACGCTACGAACCTCGATTAGCTAATAATCGTTTGTCCTTATCTGTCAATTTGACTTATGTATTTGTAAGAAAGGAATAAAACATAATTTAACTAAATCAGGCCCGTAGTTTTTTATGAATAAGGGGGTTAGCTTTTCCTTATACCTATTTATTTTCCTTAAATGAGATCATAAGAACTGGAGGAGGAACTTATGATCTAATTTAAGGAAAATAAATAGTAGACTATCTAGACACGCGGCCGCGTGTCAAGCCAAGTTCAAGCAAAGGAACTGGCTAGCCAGCGCCGAGTGTATTATTACACGAACCACTTGGTGCCACTTTTGACCCTTCTATAACTCAAAACATCTTTAACGTAAACACATAAAACTACGTGTGTTTAATTATATCCCTAAGGACATCTAGAAGCCCAAATTTCATGAAGCTAGCTCAAACGGTTATAAAGATATGAAGGTCAAAAAGTCGTAAATTTTAAGACTGACTGACTGACTTATAGTACCTAAACCTAACCTACTTCCAGATGACCTAGAAGGATGAAATTTGGAATCCAGCTCGGTGATTGTGTGTACCCGAAGGAAAAAATCTAAAAAAAAAATAAATTTAAAAAATAGGGGGGGTCCCCATACAAAAAAAAACATTTTTTATTGGGACTGACATATAAGTACCTAAACCTAACCTACTTCCAGATGACCTAGAAGGATGAAATTTGGAATCCAGTTCGGTTATTGTGTGTAAGCGTAGGAAAAACACTAAAAATAAAAAAAAAATAAAAATGGGGGGGGTCCCCATACAAATTTTTATTTTTATTTTGACTGACATATAGTACCTAAACCTAACCTACTTCCAGATGAACTAGAAGGATGAAATTTGGAATCCAGCTCGGTAATTGTGTGTGAGCGTAGGAAAAAATCTAAAAATAAAAAAAAGTTAAAAAATAGGGGAGGTCCCCATACAATTTTTTTTTTATTGTAGCGTTGGAACCGTTACAAGCAGATATTTGAAACTACCCCAGTATATGTATTATTATATTTGCTATATAGAAATAAAGTTAAGTCAAAAAATTAGTGCTGTCCCCATACAAAAAACTCGTAATACGCTCTAAACAACCGGCCAACGGTGTGTCGTCGGCGGCGCGCGGCACCACATAATTATACAAAGAACAGAAGTAAAAACCATGCAGCGGAAACACAAGAAAAAACATTAAATCTCAATACCTGCCTAGTTTTCTTTACAAAAAGTATTGATATCCCACCAAAAACATAAATGTAAAAAAGGAGAGCCAAGTTCAATACAAAAATTATGCTTGGCTGTGGGGTTGGCCGCAAAAAGAATGGAGATCTTAATGAGTGCCAAGTTCTATGCAAAATCCAAATATGTATTTATAGGAACAAAATAACATTATAAACAAGTATTAAACTCTATTTCTTTGCTTTATTGGATACCTATAACAATTGCTGTTATTTAAAAAAATGTGAGATCTTATAGTAGGTTAGATTTGGCTTGGCCAGATTTTATCAGAATTACAATATATATATGTTGAATAACTTTATAAAATGATTGATGTAATGAAAACTGGCCAAGACAAATCTAACCTACTTCAAGATCTCACATTTTTTTAAATAACAGCAATTGTTATAGGTATCTAATAAAGCAAAGGAATAGAGTTTAATACTTGTTTATAATGTTATTTTGTTCCTATAAATACATATTTGGATTTTGCATAGAACTTGGCACTCATTAAGATCTCCATTCTTTTTGCGGCCAACCCCACAGCCAAGCATAGTTTTTGTATTGAACTTGGCTCTCCTTTTTTTCATTTATGTTTTTGGTGGGATAATATACATCAAAAAAGTACAAGAAGAAGCCGGTTTTATGATGTCATAAACTAACATCACACTAGCTTCTGCCAGCGACTTCACTTCAGGTACGTGGAATGATGACGATGATGATTATGACCTATTTCGAGCCTCAAACTATTTTCATACCAAATTTCATCTAAATAGGTTCAGTGGTTTAAGCGTGTACAGGTAACAGATAGACAGAATTACTTTTGCATTAGTAATGTTAATTATATAATTGGGATGTCTTCTTTATTCATCGCAGTTTTCTGTTGCAAGCTCGTTTCTCTTTTTGTTTGAAAAAATGGCCGTTTACATTTTCGACGTACGTACATATATAGTGCTAGTTACCGCACTAGGGTGGTAAATTAGCACCATGTACTGTAAATTACCATAATGATATTATTATCTTTGTAATTTCTTCAAAACGCATTAAAAAGTGTTCACGCGCGGATCGCCATGAATGATAATGTTTCTAAATGACTTCACAAAGAGATAATTAAAAAATGATTGTAATTAACTCCCTACTCTGAAAGTCATTAACATTGTCCCCCTCTTTTGTCGACGTAATTTCGGCGATCGTTAAGGAAGAAATGATTGCGGAATGCATTATGAAGTGGGGCTGAGCGGTCGATGCTCAAATCTGGAGGGATCGTGACCTTATTTGCTCAGTATTCTGCATAAGCTACCAGCTCTGCATATCGGCAAAAGTAAGAAGAATCTCTCATACATTTAACCTTATAAGGCTCACCTACCTGTACCTACAGTAAGTTTGTTGAAATTTAAAACTCTTTTAATTGGCATTTGGTTTGTTTCGTAATTTTTTTATTAAAAGCAAAAACCTGTATTCAACTAAGTTTAAATTTCACTCTCATTATTTTTTTTGTATGGCGTAGTATTTAGTAGATTAAAGTCAGAGCTCAGAGAGTCAAGCCTTGAAACACAACAATGACAAATTGTGAAGTAATAAACGTCAAATTACTATGAAAATATGACATTACTGACAATGTTTTAAATTAATTTCTTATTTAAATTCATTAGTATGTACTTTCACCCACTGGGGTGACGCTCTTGTAACATTGGTTACAAGAGTGTCTAGTGTGCCTCTCTGACACACAAGGTGAAATGCAGTATATTGTTGTAAGTGTAGCATTGTGCTCCTATTACCTTTGTGTATAGTCATCTCTGGAGCCCTGTGCTGCCGGCGTCGGCGCAGAATTAACAGAGTATTTTAGCTTTATCTTAGAAACACAGTAACTTTTTGAGGGGTTTATTACTTGTTAGTTGCACTCATAGTTTTATTAAACTAATGTTTAGTGCCCGCCGACTACTTGACTTTTGTGACAGCCTGATGGCGTTCACTTCGGTCATTTATAGTCGAGTTCACAAACATCTGAACAAGCCAACAACGTTCCAAAAATATATGTACTCACCTATAAGATACTGACGATATTTAAGGTCTGGAACTAAATGAACTAAATGTTTTGTAACGTCAGACGAATCGCCTGATGATCAGCAATTACCGTCGTCCATGGACACCTGCAACACCAGAGGGGTTGCAAACGTTGCCATCGTTTAAGATGGGAGCACGTTCTTTTCTTGAAGGTTTGGAGGTCGTATCGGTCCGGAATTACCGCTTGTGATAGTTTATTCCACAGTTTAGCTGTGTGAGGCAGGAAGACTGCATATTTTACTCTGTTTAGTTTTATATTCCGTGCCTTTCCAGTATTCTTGGAGACCCTCGCTGCAAATTGCCCTCTAACCGTAAGCCCGCCGCGGACGGGCGGGGACAGGCAGCGCGGCGTACAGATTTAGTTTCAAAGTTTCCCTGGCGAGGGTTTTGTATTACTGATGTCTGTCAGAGTGGGCCTGGGCAAATGACAATCATTTATACAAGATGGCCTAAAATACGTTGAAATATTTTTCTTGCGGCATATTGATGATAATTTTAACAAACATTTGCGTTTCTGTATCAAAGCTAAAGAAAAATGTTTTGATGATAATACGTTTTGTTTTAGGTTAATGATTGAAGCTTTAATATTAAATGACTTTTCGTCGTTACAATTACGTTCAAATTACAGTAGAGTCCGGTTAGTACGACTCCGCATATAACAACCAACCGCTTATAGCGACGAAATTATAGGCACTTGTTTGGTTTTAGTACAAGCTACTATGAAAGCACAACCGTTTATTACGACTCCGCTTATAACGACCGATCGCTTTTAACGACGGAAATTGACTCAAAATCCGTCCGTCAAGTCCGGTTACAACGACGAGCGACGTAGTTTTTACAAATAAATTGTTGGTAAGAAGCTTACTCCGTCCCGCGCACCCCACTCCGCTCCCCCTTTTGCCTATACGGAGCAAGATGAAATAGTCATGTGACTTTTCGTAATTTTGCAAAATAAATAAAACCCAATTCCCATTATTCAATTGAGCTTAAACTTAACATACATAATTATGTAAGTTGGGTGACAATGCAATACATATTTTGGTAGGTAAGTACCTTCGAGCTGATCTGATGATGGACACAGGAGGTGGCCATAGGAACTGTGTGATAAAACCACGTCATCTTGATTAGATCCCCAAGAATTACGATTTTATATTTTACGGGATTCGAGTAATTTGCGGATGACGAGTGAGTACGCGTAGGTACCTTGAAAAGTGGCTTCTTCTAAACACACAAGTCTCTCCATTTAAGACAAGGTGTCGTAATACTAACGTTAATAAATATTTTAAAAGAAATGTTATTTTTCTTTGATTATCGCATAAGTATACAAAATGATGTAATTATTTTGATTAAAAAAATATATTAAAATTGGCAGTTCGTTTTGTACGACGTCCGGTTAGTACGACGTAATATCAGCGGTCCCTTGGGCGTCGTTATAACCGGACTCTACTGTAATTATTTTCAATTAAATTAAATTACCCACGTGTCAGTAAGACAAGCATTCGTATAAATTCTACATATTATTGGGCCATCCTCTATATGGACAAGTTTATGTCATGAATTCCACTTTAGCGTCAGTACTACCGAATCGATTTTATTGAATAAACTATCAATAGATTTTTTTATGACATGGGGTGAAATAGGCTACATTTCTAACCTACTTTGAAAACTTTCAAAACTAACTCAAACTCTTTTTCACTCAACGGTTGAATTTATTTAAACGTTCTGCTTATTACATCTTAATTATTAATGTAGCAGCTAATCACAAGTGGAGCAGGCGAGTACGTCTCCCCACATGGGCGACTTCCAACAAGTTGATTAAGTTAGTAACCCAGGGCAATGTTCAGAACAAACTTAATAAAATAGTAACAGTTGGCGTAGTTACCATCGAGCCGCGGGCGATGCCGCGTGACGTCACGCTGGGTACTACTATTCTCGTATCTAGAATTAAATGACTGCAGTTTAAAATGCTAGGTATTTCATGTAGTTATTATAAGAAACATAGGAAAAACGAGAAGCGTGGCTATGAATTTGTAAATTAATAATCTTTAACAGGTCGGTATCGATTTTAGTCGCAAAAGGTGTACAATTTCAACGACTAAATCTATCAATTTCACATTTCTGCTCTAAAATTGTTACCGGCCTCTTCAGCGTAATAACTACACATCGGTAACTCGTGGCATTTAGGTAGCACTTACAAGATTAGTGATGAACACACATCGGTAACTCGTGGCATTTAGGTAACAGGCACAGACTAGTGATGTGACAATGTTCTTCCTATACGAGTCGAGAAAAATAAACCACTAAAAAAAGGAAATTAATTAAACTAATCTTTTTTAAGTGCTACCTAAATGCCACGAGTTACCGATGTATAGTAATAACTGTAATAGTATTATTTTTACAAGGTTTTATTTAGTTTTACCTGTCCCGTTGTCTGTCTGTAATCAAATCTTGCAAGTTAAATTTGATCCACTTTCCGGTTTCCGATTGAGGTGAAATTTTGCATGCATGTATAAATCGGATGACAATGCAATATTATGGTACTATCGAGCTGATCTGATGATGGAGACAGGAGATGGCCATAGGAACTCTGTGATGAAACAACGCAACCTAATTGTCTCGATGAGTATTAGTTGTCTGTCGTAAGAAAAGTATAGTCAGCGATAAAACCTTGTACTTACCAAAAATGAAATTTTTGCCAAAAACTTATTTAATAAGGGAATTTTAAACGTATTCAATTATTCAAATTTACCATACCTCCCATACAACGTATTTTTTACTAAGTAAGGAGGTAAGTGACTGATGTATGAAAGAAGCTTACTTATTTCCTATGATAATTGCAGCTTTCACTACTCTCTCTCTCTCTCTATCTCTCTCTCGACGTCAGATCTATGCACAACATTTTCGTATTGGTTTTATTTGATCTGCGTGTCCTCTATACCGTTCTATTTGTTTAAATGTTTTGACAAACGTTTGGAGTGTCCTCGAAATCAATCTGTTTTTTATCCGATCCTTGACAAGCAAAGGGGTCTTTTCGGATCGTTTGCTCGAGAGCCTCTGCTCTCGTTCGTCTGTCCTTTTTGAAGCCACATAAAGATCGAGTTGTTAAGCTATTTGCAAAGCATACCATCGAACCAGTGAATTTGACCTCCCAAGATGATACGAGTTTAAGGGTACAGACAGGTAACTCTCTCGACTCTAAAAACACGTCACTAAATAAGGCATAGACGTGATCTCACATACACTTACATACGTACGTAGCAGCCATCCTGATGTAAGGAACAAGAAAATTCCTAATTTTGGCCTTGAAAAAATAGGTTTAATTTTATATTTAGGAAACAACAAAAATCTAGAAGTCTTATACTGTTATGTTATTATGTAAATTTTACGATAGCTTGTTAATTTTCCGTCTATTCATTTAGAATTATATCTTAAATTCAACATGTATCACTGTTATACTAGAAACCAGATTATTGTCGAATACAGAGTGTTTTGTAAATACACATTAACAAATATCGCCGCTAATCAAACGTGCTGATCTCCCGATGTTTACTCCGAGTATTTACATTTACGCGTATTAACTCGTATTGACGAGTATTTACGAGTATTCACGGGTATTTAGCGGTGCGCTGAGGCGCGCTACGATTTGTCACAAAGACTGAAGTAACTTCACCAATTTGTGGGCTTATTGCGATCTAAATAGCTGGTTTGTGCCGTTAGAATGTTTTATGCGGCGTAATTTTAGGTGTTCGACCTTACTGTTGGACGTAAATTTAACCGTAAGACAGTTTGATCTTGTACTAAAGTTAGAGTATTCGAGTCTGCAAACTCTATAAATACAACCTTACTGTTTGGTAGAGGAGAATTTCGATCATTAAAGCGGTACCTATTCCGATTGGACAAGTGAGGGAGGTTATTATTATGAATATGAATATTTTGTAACCCGTTAAATTTACCAAAATATTTTCACCTCAGGCCGCGTGGTCTGACAATCTTGTCCGTCATGTCGGGCGACATGGAATTTTAATTCCTCGCTGTCCGACCACTCGGACTATAAGGAATTTTATATTTCACTTAGATCGATCGTCCAACTCCTCGTAGTTAGATTCCTCGGAATGGCTGACATGTTGGTCAAAACTGTCGGACCACCAGCCGGAGAGATATTTCCCACGTTACGTAAAAACCTTTCCGCATCACTATTACTGGTTTCGCTTAACTCCTTAATTTATCTTTAGGTAGATTCCTTAGTGATAACTGACTATAGTTTTTAGAAATCAAATCAAGAAGTTTTGTCTTGATACATATTAATGGGAACAATAATACCTTATGTAGTATCATGTCAACCTCAACCTATATACTTACGTACTTTACTCTATGATGTCAACTGTCAATGTCATCTGAACATTCAGAAATAAAACTACAAGATTAATAAAATAAATATGTTTTAATATAACATTTTGGCGACGACGACGGAGCTATGACCGAACGCGTTGATCGTTTCCAATTCGATTCGTTCGATAACAAAACAGAAGACTGGGATTATTATATCCAGCGCTTCGAAATTGAACTACAAATTCACGGCTTCGACAAACAAACTTCTGAGGATAAACGAAAACAACTTCTTCTTTCTCGGATTGGACCTGCAGCCTTCAAGGTACTCGTAGATTACTATCGACCAGTTGTCGTTACTACGAAGTCGTACGATGACTTAAAGAAGGTGCTTAACGAATATTACGGCAAAAAAACGTACGTCCTCTCAGAAAGAGTCGCTTTTGCAACTAGACACAGAAAAGCAGAAGAAACAATCACACAATTCATCCTCGAGCTAAGATCATTAGCGGGATACTGCGAATTCGGAACCACCCTGGACGAACGTATAAGAGACCAACTGGTAATCGGCATCAATAACAGCACATGGCAGCAAGAACTTATTAAAGAACACCCAACAAACAGTGCTAAACTCTCCGATGTTATAGCCACAGCAAACAAGCTTGAACAAGCAGAACTACAGAGCCAACGTTTAACAAACAACCCCCAGATGGGTACTGAACAACAAACCGTTAACAAAATAAGGCCCAAAACACATCGGCCTACTCAACGACAAACTCCTAAAGTTAAAACATGTATGTTTTGCGGACGTGATTTTCACACGAACATGAACGACTGTCCGGCAAAAGGAAAACGATGTAATGCCTGCGGCAAAGAAAACCACTTTTCAAGCGTCTGCATAACCAGCGGTAGGCTCAAGTTACAACAGAACAATACCACTAGACAAATAACAAGGCAAACAGACAGCGACGATGACGATTTTGATGAACAGAGCATACACACATTTGCTGTGAAGAGACACAACAACCCAACTACAAAAATTATGATACCAACTCAACTCAACGCAAAAAGGGTCGAAATGCTATATGATCCAGGAGCAGTGCATTCCGTAATTGGAAAAAACCTATGGAATTCTATTGGACGTCCACCATTAAAGAAATGCAAGAACCTTGTGACTTACACGGAAGTAGAAATTGAAACATTAGGAACATGCGAGATAACAGTTAATGCTTTTAACATTCAGAAGGTATTGACCGTTTACGTTACGCAACGAAACGATATTCCACTTTTTGGGCTGGATTGGTGCATAAGCTTCAAATTACCTATGCCCCCTGGAGCCAGGCTGTGCAATATAAAAACACCTGCAGCAGTAACCCCAAACCAGCACGGCACAAAACATAACAACGCAGTACAGTACATCCTTCAAGAATTCAAGTCACTCTTTGACGGTAAACTTGGAACTATAAAAGGGCATAGTGCTAAGATTCACATACCTAACGACGTAACGCCCAAAACATTCCGACCTCGCCCGGTACCTCTCGCCTTACGTGAACAAGTGAACAGCGAACTACAACGACTAGTCCAAGAAGAAGTTATAGAACCAGTTGACACTATGTCGACTCCAATTGAATGGGCCTCCCCAATTGTCATTGCAATTAAGGCTAACGGAAGCATCCGCATTTGTGCCGACTTCAAAGTTACTATAAACCAACATGTCCAAACCGATGATTATCCACTTCCCAGATTTGAAGAGATTACATCAAAATTGTCTGGAGGACAACTGTTTACAAAGATCGACCTGAAAGATGCATACCTACAACTGATGGTCCATCCAGAATCGCGAAAATACTTAACGATTTCAACACATAAGGGCTACTTTCGCTACAAACGCTTACCATTTGGAATTTCCTTTGCGCCGGCCGTTTTCCAAAGGACAATGCACCAGATCCTCAGTGGCATTGATGGTGTTGTTTGTTATCTTGACGACATTCTAATAACAGCCCATAACTTAGAAGAACATCTAACACGCGTAAAAACGGTACTCAAAAGGCTACAAGACGCCGGAGTGAAAAGCCAAGTAAATAAGTGCGCTTGGTTACAGGAAAGTGTCACCTTTCTAGGACATAAAATAGACGCCAGCGGTCTACACCCAACGGAAGAAAGAATCAATGCAATTAAGAACATGCCTATCCCGGCCAACACAACGGAACTCCGAGCACTACTAGGCTCGTTAACATATTATGGCCGTTTCATAGACAGCCTTCACATGAGATGCGCCCCATTGTACAGACATCTAAAAAAGAACCAAAGGTGGAACTGGACCGAAGAAGACACAAGAATAACGAACGAACTCAAAAACATCCTAACGTCATCAGACACGCTCGTACACTACGACGAAAGCAAACCGATATATCTCAGCAGTGACGCATCAGAGAAGGGAGTTGGTGCTGTTTTATTCCATAAAATCAACGAGACGATGAGACCCGTGGCGTATGCTTCGCGAACACTCTCCGACGTCGAACAACGATACTCGACTATCGACAGAGAAGCATTGGGAATCGTGTATGCCGTCACGAAATTCCACCAATATCTTTATGGTAGAAAGTTCATCCTGTTAACTGACCATAAACCCCTGGAAAGGATTTTCAGCCAAGATCGAGAAACACCCAAAATCGCTAGCAACCGGCTCCTTAGATGGGACATGATCTTAAACAGCTATGAATATTCTATCCATTACCAGGCAGCACGAGAGAACACCCCCGCCGACGCACTATCAAGACTACCGATCGCATGCAACGACACAACACTGGAAGAAAGAACCGGGCTACCGCAATTCGCCCACTTACTACATCTAAGACTCGAAAACATTCCCGTAACAAAACACGAGCTACAAAAACAAACACTCAAAGACAACACGCTCAACATCATCAAAAATTATATCATAACGCATTGGCCAGATAAGAAAGACCTTTCCAACGAGCTACACACGTTTTATGAAAAAAGGGACCAGATATCATACGAAGACGGAATCTTACTTTGGAACGGGAGACTCGTCATACCAGAAACACTCCGACCCCAGATCCTGGAAATGCTACACGACGGCCATAACGGCATCACAGCTATGCAGTCACTGGCACGTCTTCACGTATATTGGCCAAACATCGACAAAGACATATTAACTTTCTCAAAAAGGTGCAGTCTATGTCAGCAGTCAAGAAGCAACACGAATGAAGCTCCGGTGTTTCCGTGGGGAATACCTGTGGAGCCTTGGCACAGGTTACATGTAGACTACGCGGGGCCATTCTTAGGTCACATGTGGTTAATAGTTATTGACACCTATACGAAGTGGCTAGAGATAGTGCCAACGAACGTTACAACGACGAGGGCAACAGTGCAGAGATTAAAGAACATATTTGCTACATTTGGAACACCAAGATATATCGTAAGTGATAACGGACCGCAATTCACTTCCGAAGATTTTAACCATTTTTGCCAAGTTTCAGGCATCACACACATTAAAACAACACCCTATCACCCCAAAACGAACGGATTGGCGGAGCGCGCAGTGCGCACGTTTAAGGAGCGAATGCTAGCCAGTGACAGAAGCCTTGACCTCCAGGAACGCCTTAACAGCTTCCTTAGAGGATACCGCAATACCCCACGACGCTCAACAGATCGATCGCCCTACGAAATGATGTTCGGAAGGCCAATACGCACTACTTTCGACCTGTGGAAGCCTGACGTAAGAGAGAACATGGAAAAGGCACGCCTCAAACAGATACTGAGACCTACCAACAAAGTAGTTGTGCCTCCGGTATATAAACCTGGCGATAAGGTTTGGATAAACAAACCTATCGGTAAGGGGTCTGACCCTGGAACAATCATTAAATGCAACGGACCTTACTCTTACGAAGTAGAACTCACGAACGGAGTACATAAACGCAAACATGCAGATCAGCTTCGCCTAAGATATGAACAAGTACCAAAGACGGCCATCGACACAAACCAACAAACATCTCGACATGTGCCCGAAACTAGACAACCCGAATCTGAACAAAACCCAAGGAGAACGATCAAGATCAAAAACTTTACATACTACAGACGTAACGTTAACACTCGAGAACAGAGTGGCGACCATGGCGAACAACCGGCCCCAGAAGCGCCCAACCGGGATCACCCAGACGGTCTCATGCCACCACCGGCACCTGTGGCCTCCACCAGCAGGGATACAGGCGGAGGAGCGGCCGAGCCGCCTGCGCCATCCTCATCATCTGCTCAGCCAGATCCACCCTCACCGCGCCGGTCGGGACGGAAGACGAAACCACCGTCTCGTTTTGGCTTTTGGGGATTATAGACAAACAAGCCTCTTTGTGGGAGGAGGAGTAATGTAGTATCATGTCAACCTCAACCTATATACTTACGTACTTTACTCTATGATGTCAACTGTCAATGTCATCTGAACATTCAGAAATAAAACTACAAGATTAATAAAATAAATATGTTTTAATATAACACCTTACATTTAATTTCACTTAATTTTAGTTTTCTGGTTAGGTTATGTACGAGGGTGAATTGAAAAGTTTTGAGCCTAACCTTTAAAATAAGGACTTGAGTTTTTATAACAATTTTATTTCTTTACATAGTCTCCAAAACGATCTATACACTTTTGCCACCTTGCTTCTAACTTCATTGTTCCTAAAAAAAGAATCTTCAAGGTGATCGACATATTCAGTAACAGCTTCTTGTACCTCAATATCCGTCGAAAATTTCCGTCCCGCCAAGTGTTTTTTTAGATTCGGGAAAAGATGATAATCAAAAGGGGCCAAGTCCGGCGAATAGGGTGGATGCGGCAACAATTCAAACCCACAGTTATGTATTTGTGCGATAGATTTCGCTGCAGTATGGACAGGAGCATTGTCTGGGTGGAACAACACTTTTTAAGATATCATACCAGGTCTTTTTGTTTTAATTTCTTCGCGCAGACGTTGTAACAGGGTGCAATAGTAATCAGCATTTATGGTTTTACCCTTTTCAAGATAATCAACCATGATGACCCCTTTGGAGTCCCAAAAAACTGAAGCCATTACCTTCTTCGCTGATAAAATGGCCTTAGCTTTTTAGGAGGTGGAGACCCTGACCTTTTCTATTGTTTGGATTGCACTTTTGACTCCGGTGTATATTATGGTGGACCCAAGTTTCGTCCATAGTTATGAAACGACCAAGAAAATCTTGTGTGTCGCATTGAAACAGATCCAAACAATCCTGTGGGACTGTATGGCGGGTGCGTTTATTTTCAGCTGAAAGCAGTCTAGAACCCACCTAGCAGAAACCTTAGAAAATCCAAGATCCTTGGTGATTATGTTTTGTACTCGCTCATAGGAAATGCCAATTGTCTCCGCTATCTCTGCAACTTTCAACCGCCTGTCATTCATAATCATATTATCTAGTATTTTATTAACATTTTCATCTGTAGAAGCCGTTATTGGTCTACCGCACCTAGGTACATCTTCAACTGCTTCTCTGCCGCGTTTAAAATCTGCTACCCATCGTTTTGTAGTGGCATATGATGGAGCGGATTCTCCTAATGTCTGGCACATATCTTCAAAAATTTGCTTTGGCGTTAAGCTCTTTTTTTGTAAGTACTTTATGACAGAACGGTGCTCAATTTTATCCATTCTAAAGGAAATCGAGTACCTCTTTTTGTAATTCGATCACAAAATTTGCAATTGTGCCAGAAGAAAAACAAAAGATAGTGCATTATGATAAAAGAAGATGTAAGTCTTACTTGCCAATATAATTTTTTCTTTTTAATTCCATTATCAACCTCAGACTCAAAACTTTTCAATTCACCTATGTATGTCATCTGCTGTTTTGATTTTTTGAAACATCACGCAAATGTGAACATTGTAGTACCTATTATGAGAACGAAGTATCTTAGAACGAAAACAGCACAATAGAAATAGCCTCTAGAATGCGAATGTTGAGACGAGAGTAAGCGATGTGCGCATTATACTGTTCCCGGGAATGTCCGCGGGGTGTATTCTCAAGAATTTCTCCCTTTTACATTTTGTAGGTATATCATCGTTCAATACCCACGTCTTTAAAATAAGTACCTTTAATTTCTAATAAGTTTTGTATATACAAATAAATATATGGATCCCATAAGGGTCCAAAATATTTGGAAATGTCAAAAAAATTTATGCCAGCAAAACTTCTAACCGGGTTGCAAACATCAGTCACGCGCGCGTCTGCTGCAATTTCTCCATATTTAGTCAAAATAAGTACTTTCACTGCCACTCTCGAAGAAACGTATTTCATTATTGTTTGTATCTGTAACGTATTAATAAACAAAAATATACATCAATACAACAATCAGGATAAAAAAAAGTAAAAAATCTATCTGTGACTACGGTAACGTAAACTTTACACTTTACCTACAGGATCCCCAGGGCACGACTGCGACTCGCACTTGGCCGGTTTTTAAAGTTAAAAATAATATTTCCAATAAATACAATAGTAGGTAGGTATATTCCCAAGACACCTAATTCCCAACACTAAAAGGAGGTTGTGGCCGCGCAACTGCCGCCGTCGAGTGGACCGAAGCCATCGTGCGGCTAATCTATTTATTCATGGCTCGGACACGCAGCTTTTCGAGGGCTTTTCTGTCATGACAACTAGCAAGAGTGATCTTTATGTAACTAGAAATACATAAATAATACATACCTACAAACACACACATAAAATACCTATAAGTACATATAGTTAGGTATATATGTAGATTGCAAGCTTTGAACAACACAGACAGCGCTAGCTACAATGAAGGATAATATAAGAACATAAGAGCATTATAATATTATCATTTTTGCTACCTTTACTGAACTTGCAATTTTAGCAGTCACTAACTGGTAGCTATGTACACCGTTTCAATAAAGTTTAAGTTTAATTTAAAAAAAAACAGTAGCTACATACGTGGAATACTGCAAAACTTACTTCCCTCATTTTGTACATGCGCGATCTTAAGAAATTTATAATATATGAATAAACAATTACAAATGATATATATTGTAATTTCGAACTGGCACACGTCTTCCAAGTTTTCCTTGAGCCCCCAAATAACACAATTTTACAATACCAAATGAAGAGTGACAGTTTGCCGGATCGTTTTCTTTCGGTATATAATGCAAATTGAGTTAGGGAGCAAAGTAACGAATTTAATCATCCTAATTACGGTCTAGCGGCAAAGTTGGGCGTGTGAAGGGTTGCCTTGTAAAGACACATTTGCTAATTGCATAAATACGTCAATTTTCTTCATGTGTTACGGAGAATATTTTGTTGTTAGACGGTTACGAAGAATATTTTGTTTCTTCTACACTCTTGATTAGTCTAAACATAACTTCATATTTTGCTTAAAAAAAACGATTTATAAATCAATGCCTCCGCATATACAATTTTTGATTGGGCAGATTTGCCATCGTCTAAATGAGCCTTTACTGTTGCGCTGTTCCTAGCGAAATGGCGTCCTCGACACTGAGTGGGTACCTAACAACAGAACAGTACCTAGTTCGGGGTCGCATTAATGCAGATGAGCCGCCATCTCTATGGAAATCACTCAGCGGATGCGACCAAAGTAACCAGTGGGCGCAGCACGGTTCCATTTTTATCGTCTATCACTATGCGCGTCCCTTTCGCACTTACGTACTTGTTAGAACGTGACAGGCATGGTGACAAGGGATAAGAACGCGACCGTGCTAAGCCGCCAGATATCAACAGGGCCGGGTGCCTTCCAAAATGAGGATGTTTCAATCATGTTATTTACTGTACTTAATACTCGTATTCTTTGCTGTTTTTTTGCGTTACGGATATCCTGGCAATTTTACCTAAATGGCTATTAATTTTTCAGTGTATTTTTAATTTAACTGTCTTTGAAAGAGGAAATGTAAATAATATTTTTCTATATTTTTGTTTCTTATATTTAAACTTATAAAGTGTGAGTGCATGGTAGCATAAACGCAGCTAAACTGTAGAATGAACTGTCGCTTGCCTTGTTTCCGGACCGATACGACCATACTCCCATCTTATGCCGGCAACGCACTTACAACAGAACACCTCTGGTGTTGCAGGAGTCCATGAACGACAGTAATTGCTTACAATCAGGCGATTCGTCTGCTCGTTGGCCTCTTATATCAATTATATCATAAAAAATATATTATGAATAAGTAATTAGCCATTTCTGTTAATCTTGTGAGTGACGTGTGAGTATGTAATTATTAACTTTGAGTTAATTCAGCTTCCAATTATGATAAGTTCATGAATACGAGTAAAAGCAGGCACATGAGATGAGTATTATGATTAAATCTAATGAATATTTAGAGCATACTTATCTAGATTACAAAATTAGCTCAGAAGCGGTATCATGGTCACATTTTTATCACCTGTCATGCCATCCGTCACTTTCGCACTTACATATTTGTTGGAACGTGACAGGCATGGTGACAAATGATAAAGAGCCGACCATCTTAGCTTTACTTTACTTTGATGTGTCATCTTTCATCTTATGTCAAAAACAAATATTAAGTTGAGATGGTACGTAATATTTTTTGCCTGTAAATATAAATTACTTATACAGAGTACCTACATTATTAATTTAAATCTTAATAACATTATCTCAATAATATTATAATTCTTTAAAAAAGCTATTATTATTAAAATAAGTTCAACCAAAAGCCGTTTAATAGCAGGGGGCCTACCGCGCAAACCGAAATTCGCAAATTGCGGGGATCTCTCTCTTTTATCCCAATGAAGGCGTAATTAGAGTGACAGATAGGGTTTCTGCTCGGGAATTCTCGAGGCGAGAAATCTCGAGAAATTTGTCCTTCGTCGAGACGGGAAAAATAATCTCAATGCCTCGAGAACTCGAGAAATAAATCTCTTGTGATAAGTAACAAGAAAATACGCGTAAAAAGACGTAATGGGTCTATACTATAGTGTCTTTCTTTAAGTAGTTATAAATGTAGTTAAATAAACTTAAACATTTATTAGTCTACCAACTAAATAAAAAACTGCCTTGATCCGTCCCCTATCGATCTGGCTTCAACAGATTTTCATGTTTAGAAACTATTTTAAAAATTCGTCTCGTTTTAGATTCATTAGGTACTATAATTCATTTTTTTAGCATTAAAAAAAAGGTCAACAATCTAGACGAGTCTTTTTGTTGAAAAACGCTTAAAAAAATTAGTAACTTACATATGAAAGCAAAACAACATAAATGATCGTATCGTATATGATATAAATATACTATATTTGCCGTGACTTATTTATCAAAAGTGTTTTTCATTAAAAAGACATGTCAAGACCGCTTATCTTCTTTCTAATGCTAAAAACAACGAATTATAAGGCGTTGTAATAACAAATAATGCAAAACTAAATTACTATTGATAAATGAAATCATCCCGATATATTTCTATTAGCAAAATAGCACAATATTAGTAGCAGCTCATTGTTACGTTTAGTACCTAAGTATTCATATTACTTAGAAAAACTTGATGATAAAATACCTTATTGTGGTTTGTTTACATTTTGTGAAATACCTAAAGAAATACACTATAGCAAATCACATCGCCGGCGCGCACGCATGCACCTTTAGTTTTTAGGGTTCCGTACCCAAAGGGTAAAACGGGACCCGTCCGTCCGTCCGTCCGTCTGTCACCAGGCTGTATCTCACGAACCGTGATAGCTAGACAGTTGAAATTTTCACAGATGATGTATTTCTGTTACCGCTATAACAACAAATACTAAAAACAGAATAAAATAAAGATTTAAAGGGGGCTCCCATACAACAAACGTGATTTTTGACCAAAGTTAAGCGGATCTATATCTGAATCCCTAAAGTCTTTTCTCCTATTTTTGTATTCCCTAATATTGTTTGTCATAATGATCAGTTGTCATAACACTCGTATACCCTAATTTTGGTTTCCCTATTATCGAATGGGCGATTTTTTTTTGTCCTAATATGTTTTTCCCTAATGGCACTTTCCATATTGAGTATTTATCCTAATGTTATGTAGCATAATTCTTTTTTTGCCTAATTATTGTTAGGCCTAAAAATTATATATCCTAACCATCATGTTGCCTAATTTTACTTAGCCTATCGTTGCTTGACCTAACACTCGTATGCCCTAATTTTGATTTCCCTATTTCGTTTCGTTTTTACAATGGTCGAAGTTCTAACCTAACCTAACCCACTTTTGTGGCAGCAGTTCGTTTTTGTAAGGATCACAGTTCTAGCTTAACCCACTTTCGTGGCAGCAGTTCGTTTTTGCGAGGATCACAGTTCTAACCTAACCTAACCCACTTTTGTGGCCAACAGTTCGTTTTTGCAAGGATCGCAGTTCTAACCTAACCTAACCCACTTTTGTGGCAGCAGTTCGTTTTTGCAAGGATCGTATTTCTAACCTAACCTAGTTTTAACAGCAGTTCGTTTTTACAATGGTCACAGTTCTAACCTAACCTAACCCACTTTTGTGGTAGCAGTTCGTTTTTGCGAGGGTCACAGTTCTAACCTAACCTAACCCACTTTGTGGCAACAGTTCGTTACCATTCATTATGGAAGGTAATTGTTATGATAATTGATCAATAGGAAAAGTAACTGTTATAAGAATTGATAATTAGGGCAATAGCCATTAGGTCAAAACAGTTAGAGCATATTATTTTATGCCAAACATTGTTAGGGATTTCGAAGAATATGGTAAAAAACATTAAGGATCTTGATAGTTATGGTACAAATGCTTAGGACAAATGAGTCTTAGGCTAACCATTACATTATGGAAAATAATCGTTATGACAATTGATCGTTAGGGCATGTGCCCATTAGGAAAAACCAGTTAGGGCAAGTGACTTTAGGACAAACGTTGTTAGGGATTCAGAATTACACCCAGTTAAGCAACGTCGGGAGTGGTCAGTACTTGGATGGGTGACAGTTTTTTTTTTTTGCTTTTTTTTTTATATGGTACGGAACCCTTCGTGCGCGAGTCCGACTCGCACTTGCCCGATTTTTGTTGTTGTTGTTGAATTTCTTACTAATCGTAAGTGCAATTTATGGTAACTAAAAACTGTCCATTTGTTTGATTATTGATCTCACCTACGACTCCTATGAGTCTGATTTGTAGTAAAGCAAAAAATTGAAAATAACAAGGTGTTTATTGAAACTTTAAAAATTTCTCGAGATACTCGAGAAACTCGAGAAATTCA
Organism: Cydia splendana; assembly: GCF_910591565.1. NCBI lineage: Eukaryota > Metazoa > Arthropoda > Insecta > Lepidoptera > Tortricidae > Cydia > Cydia splendana. Next base: position 19,505,719 of record NC_085974.1, read on the forward strand.
GGTCGAGAATTCCCGTGCCTCGAGAAATAAAAAAGGTCAAGAAACCAGAAACCCTATTCAGATTCCTAAAATGACGTAGGTACCGTACCAATTTTATTTTATTACTTATTAGTATGTAAGTATCAAACAGAGTTACGTATGTAAAAGGTATTATAATCAATCGAGGCATATTACATTGTACGTAGCCATCTAAGAGTAGTTCAGGGACTTGTTTGTATTTTTGAGCCACCCTTTACACAGCCAATCAAACGCATTCCAATCTCAAAACAATTTCTAGTTGCCAACTTGTCTCCCTCGTGCGTTATTTATTATTTACCAGCCGCTGCAGCGGGAATCACTCGAGAAGCCAATTTACATAAAATCCAAGGGCGAGGGTTCTTAATGAAATCAGATGCATTCCCTATCCCGTGATGTCTCCGAATTGAGATAATCCTATACGGGGTGACGTGAGCCTTGGGGCTTTAAATATACTCCTCAAACTGGAAGACTATAGGTGTGCAACTTTAAAAATAAACACTTTCCAACTTTTGAGGAACCCGGGTAAAAGCATTCTTTTACAGTGTTCTTGCTCACAATTTCATCGTTTTACATAATACATACTTGAAGAGTTGTGTAAAAGTTTGTAAGCCTACGATTACTCTCTTCGGTATTTTTAATTAAAAAACGAAATATTTTATTAATAACTATACATAACTTACGATCTGTTCGATTGAGGCATTACCAATTCAATATTATAGATATACTTTGTGGCTGGTTGAACAGACGTACTTTCTCCGCGGGTCATCTCGAGGGAACGATTCAGTATGCAGGTATTGTTGGTATCGGGTTTGTAGGTACCCAATTTTGTTAAAGTATCATTTTGCAAGTTGGTTACCATTTTTCTTGCCTAAGCGCCCGGCTCTTGTCAGTAAGATCATCCCGCTTCTCTGCTATTGTTTTGAGTTCTTGATACACTACATTGACCTTCAAAATAATCTACACACGCCCTTACTATCTGGCCATTTTTTTCCCCTTATTCATAATACTTTACAAACCTCACGTAAATTGATTCCCTTTCTAACAAACACAAATGTCAAAAGGACTGATAAGGACAAACGATTATCAAGGGCTTGTTAAACTAGACTTGACAGGAGTTTATGAATAACGTCATAATAAAATTGTCATATAAGTTGTATTCAAGTCATTTTGAAAACCTGTCAGTTTAACTCTTATTGCTGATTGTACGTCCTCGGGTCACCCAAGGGAACGATTCAGTATGCAGGTACATATAGTCGGTTGCGGGTTGCGTCCAATTTTGTCAAAGTGTTTCGATTCGGGCACGTTTTGCGGAGGTTTATGGCCCTGAGTTATGCGGGTTGAGGTTTGTTTAATGTTAATTCGCAAAGTTTCAAGTAGCACATACCATTTACTGTCAACCTAAACCTTATTGCCAAGACAGAAGGTCTACGATAGGTCTATTAAATTAAGAAGTGTTGCTGTGGTGCATGATTGTGGATGTAATGTGAGGTTAACTTTAACTGGCCTTGTTAAGTGGTCCCTTGGAACTAGTTGTGGATGTCTCAGATACAGCGGATCACAATTGTGTTTTTTACCGGCATTTGCTAAAGTCAGCAAGCATGATTCAAATGTAGCAACTGGTTACGATTTTGAACTGGTTTTGATTAGACCTAGACGACCTTTTTGCTGATTGGTGCGTATCTCAAGCAGTGTATGTATCCACCAGAAAGACGCCCGTTTTCCCAATAATTTAGGAGGCCTAGGAACGTGTGGTTACCTGTTTACAAATGTGCGTGTCTAAGAAATATGGCTTTTGTACCATACAACATCAAGAGTATCCTGTAAATCGGTACATATTACGATCGGTAAGATGCTGTAAATTACCCTAAAGCAGATATTGAAAGAGGCAAGGCAAATACAATTACTTAAAACGATCAAGTGCAACTCGAGAATGGAGAAAGGATTCAAAGGAGTCAAGATTATTAAATAAATCTTAGCTCCCGATTGTTTGGCTCGTAAATATTGATCAATAATGCCCGGCCCTTACCCCTTATATCGTAGTACAAAGCTTTCGATAGCCCTTTGCCTTTGTGGTGAGGAGGGGAGACAGGTGTGATTGGAGCAGGTTACGTCGGTAGACGGAAACTGGTACAGGAGCCTGATTCTGATTTAACAGTTTTTAAAGGTTTTGTTCTTATTTTGATACGATCTTGAAGATGGCTCACGCTGATGCTAAATGAAGTGAAAGCCGCGCGTGAGACGCCAAGAAGTTCGTCAAGGCCCTATCAAAACCAGTTCAAAACTATAACAAATTGTTGAATTAGAATCGACCTCTAGGTTATAGCAGCTTCAATTTGGTTCAAAATGACGAGGTTGTTTGATTTGTGATTGACTACTTTACTGAAGATAACGTGAAGTTTTTGCTAAGAATTATTGATATATTGGAGTTGCGAGTATCAGCTTTTACTTGCATCACAGTTAGCGATCGAGCGAAGCGATATCTTAGGGTTAACTGGGGGTGCGCTTTCATGTTTGTAAGTTCCAAGTTGTTGGACGATATCTTGCCAGGAACGTAGTTTGTATATTAGGGTTGAATGTTGGAAGGTTCAATCTGGAGATTATGAATTTAGACGGAAACTATTCATATGTAGTATCTACTAGTTAGGTGAACCAGCTTGTGGTCAGTTTCAAGTATCGGCTGACCCCACTATTCTGACCCTATCCCTACAATCCACGCTCGACAAATGGATCGCGTTGCACTCAACGCACCCATTGTGTAGCGCCTGCAATATTTCACTGGACAATGGCATAATGTACTCGTGCCTACATAGGTATATAATGTGAACCAGAACACTACATGATGAAAAAATATATGTTGAAAATGAACAACTAAACATAAGCATACATTAAAGCATACAAAAAATAATAATAGATTTTCTTGGGATGAGAAAATAGTCACCACTACCGTACGAGTGCATATTGTTATGTGCCTTACTAAAAAATAGGCTACCGAATATTTCGATTGAAATAATTTCAACAGAAACGTCACAATAAACCTCCGCGCCGCGAATACAAATGGAACGCTCGCACGGACAGACGGATGGCTCTCGAACACTCATAAAAATGACTTTTCGCCGAAAAACATTGACAGTCGTAAATCTGTCGGCAAATAAATGCATAGAGCGAGGCGCAGCCGGAAGCGGAAGTCGTTAGCCGCCGCGTGCGCAGCCTCCGAGTCGAGAGATCAGTCGGGTGACTAATCTGCCATGTGACAGGCTGAAATGAATCGTCAATTAAATTGTTTTTGACAATAAATTGATCCAGTAATTCAAAGAGAGTTGGTTATTTATGTATCACTGTAAGTGATTTTGAGATTTGAGATTGAGATGATGATTTTGACTGGTACATATAATGTAAGTACATATTTAAGTTCCTAGGAGCTACAAGCAGAAGCCCGATTCATATGTAACAACTTGCGACGCTTCATAACTGGTTTTGATATGACCTGACGGTCATATTGGTTAATGGCGCGCACGCGCACGATTTTCACTTCATTTCATATTTCATATGCTTCAATCAGCGTGAGCTATCTTCAAGGTCATATCAAAATAAGATCAAAACCGTAACCAGTTGTTAAATCTGAATCTGAATTGGATTGCAGGTGTAAGTACATTCCATGTCTTGACAGGAGTTAAAGCTAGTTTACTAGTGGCTCTGTGAGCTGTAGACCTGGCGAGCATATCTTATTGGGCACGATGAAAATAATATATAGTAAAAAAAATACGAAAAGTGCAAAAAAAATATAAAAAGTTATATCCCAGCATATAATTACTGGGGATCGAACCCAGACCTTCTGTGCAAACAAAAAAAGCGAACGTTTGCAAAATACGCCATGATGGTTCTTACGTAAGGTGACGAAATTTAGCTACTCATTCTCAAGTAAAAACTAAATATCTTAATACCTCCAAAACCAGCGAAATAAAATTTCAGAATTTTTGGCCATTTAATCTGTAAGCATGTCTCAAAAAGAATACACTTTTATGATACCGATACGACTATTTGTTTAAGAGCGAGCTGTCACAACTTTTCCATTTTAAAAAAATTCCAAAAACCGGCTCGACAAATAAAATTATCAAATCATAGAATTCGGTTACAAAATTTCACGAGAATCGGTTAAGAATTGCGACCCGTAGAGGAGAACATCCGGACATACAAAAGCAAAATGCCCGAGTCAAAACGTAGACCTTCGCTACGCTTCGGTCAATAAATGAGGATCCTAAATCGGTAGCAACGTAAACCAACCAACTAGCACCAAATGTGAAATGTTATCGCGGACAGTAGGTAGGGTCTGCACCGTCAATGACCAGGAAGCGGAGTAGCGGACGCACGCCGGCTCCCATCTACCATCCTACGCTAAAAGGCGGTATCTCAAAACCAAATGAACTTGTAAATGGGACCTTCAGGTTAAAATTTTAAGGTACATGTTTGCATTTTCAGTTGAGATCCCGCTTTTTAACGTAGCAGGGCAGCCATTAGGCACGGCACGGACAGTTTTTGACAAATTTATCAAATGCTGATGGAAGGGCACCGACAATGTGAAGGGCGTCCTTCATTTCACCTACGCATGTTTTTGTCAATCTTTCCGCTGCGTTTATAGTATGTTTTTTATAACATTAATTAATGTTAGTAACTGGATGAAAATATATTATGGAAAAATCCTGATCTTGTGGATCCTCTGTTACATTGATTATTTTTGGTAAGGAATGGAAATTATTGACCTTAGGCGAATTCTCATGTGTTCAAAACGCGAAAGTTTTATATGTTAAACTTAAATCTTGATTGATAGTAAGTAGGAGTTTGCAGAATTAAATTCATCCATGTATAGTACCTACATTCATTGGCATAATTTTAAAATAAATTTCTAAACTGGCATCCTATCTAAAAACGTGGCATTATGATATTTGTGATCCTGCGATGAAAACAGAAACAGAGATTTTGAACTTACCGAATTCTAATTTCTTTTTAAATACTCCTATTCTATAAATATTCCCACCCTTATTGACTTTTCAATGATTGATGATGCTCTATAGACTCCCTAACCCAAACTAATACTCACAGACGATTTGTATGTCATTGTATATTTATCTTTCAATTTCTATTAATATCGCAAACATCTAAGTACAAACCCACCACCCAGACAAATATCTTTGTTTTCGCATAATTGCTGCGGTGGCATAATTAAAATCTGCGGAGATGTGTCTAGACGCAAGCCGTGTGATCCGCGGGCAAACAGACTTCGGCAATTAAGGAGATCTGGGTTTACATTCTACGACTAATCTTTAACTCATATTCTGATCTGCCTAACTTAACCTTAGGTACTACTAGTAGACCGTGGCTAATAGGAGCAGATTTCCATGACGGATCGGGATGCTCTTCTTCTTCCTCGCGTTATCCCGGCATTTTGCCACGGCTCATGGGAGCCTGGGGTCCGCTTGACAACTAATCCCATGATTTGACGTAGGCACTAGTTTTTACGAAAGCGACTGCATGCCATCTGACCTTCCAACCCAGAGGGGAAACTAGGCCTTATTGGGATTAGTCCGGGTCCTCACGATGTTTTCCTTCACCGATCGGATGCTATTCCGTGCAAATGATGTGCAATGAACTCTCGTCATGGTCAGCTGCCGCTCCGTTGGTTGGATGAGGAACGGCAGCCACCCAAAAACGTAAAAAAATTGTCATCGCATCCTGATTGAAACTTTGTCAGATGATAATTTTGACGCTACTGTAAGTAAATAATATCGTCAGCCTGCTGTATATTGTAATTTCTAATCAAAAACGATCTGAGACATCAGTGCCAGCAGATGTCGCCAGGCGCGTTAAACAATGGAGGTATGTTTCAGTAGCTCAGTAGGTAAAGAGGGAGACAGGATTTTTTTAACCAAAAAATCCTAAACTCGCCCAAGGCGGCGAATTTCATTGTTCTTTATTTCAAAACTTCAAACTAATATATAGGTATCTTCGGAATCATTATTTTTAAGAGCTTTGAACTTGTGTATTCCTCCGTATAATGTGCGAGGGTGCGAAAGTCTGCTTTGAACGATTTGCTATCAATTGTTTCGAATGGCTAGGGGCGCTGTGATATTAGGCTGTTAGAGCGAAGTGGGCGGTTAGAGAATGGGCACTCGAGCACGCCAGGCTGCAATACAATGCGTCTGTGCACTTTATAGTGCACGGCCTTAAGGGAACACTTTCAGGAACCAAAACCTGCTATTGATATCTACTTGAAGTGCTGAGCGGAAACTGCGGTACAATATACGAGTATTAGATTACTCAGTGACATCGTCATGTCACGCACGACTTTCACTTCATTCCGCATGCACCAATCAGCGTGAGCGATCTTCGATCGAAGGTCAATCGTATCCAAATAATATCAAAACAGAAACTAATTGTTAAATCTAAATCGGACCCCCATTTCCATACGTGAGCCTTAAATCCATCGCATTTCAAACTAGAACTTGGTAAAGATTGATAACATGAATAAATTAACTATCTCGATGAATCTCACTATGTATAGCAAAATCTGTCAAACAAATCTTACTGCCTTATCTTTGGCGATCGTGGTGTGAACTGCGTAGGTATAAAATACCTGTATAGTTATAAAAATACGAGTATCATGGCATCGTATTTCATCCGTGACGTCACTCGCAGTGAGTTTTCGAATAAATATTGTTTTATTTCTGACATTCCATGAGAGTAAAGGTACCTTCGGCGCTTACGCTCTCTCTTCTTCTTCTTCTTCTTCCTCGCGTTGTCCCGGCATTTTGCCACGGCTCATGGTAGCCTGGGGTCCGCTTGGCAACTAATCCCAGGAATTGGCGTAGGCACTAGTTTTTACGAAAGCGACTGCAATCTGACCTTCCAACCCAGAGGGTAAACTAGGCCTTATTGGAATTAGTCCGGTTTCCTCACGATATTTTCCTTCACCGAAAAGCGACTGGTAAATATCAAATGATATTTCGTACATAAGTTCCGAAAAACTCATTGGTACGAGCCGGGGTTTGAACCCGCGACCTCCGGATTGCAACCTTCGACCTTCGGCGCTTACGCTATTACCTATTAATGACGCTCCAATACTAATGCAATATATGCCACGCGACGTAAGCGCTGATCAAGTGATCACCTATAAGGTACCATTAACCGTGAAATCTGGTTATGACGTAACTTACAGCAATTTTTAAAGGCTATCTCTTAAACAAATCATAATATAGAAAACTTTAATTTGGGTTTAGGTACTTTTACTAAGTATAAATTATAAACTGAAATAGGTGTCATACACCAAAAAAAAAGTGACCAAGTCCAGCATTCAGATCTGAGATCGAACTTCAAAATAATGGTTTCCTTATTTTGAACCAAATAAACGACATCACTAAAACATTAGTAACAATAAAGCCAACACCGCCGCGCCGCCGATCCATTTAATTAAGCGACTAAACATTAACACATCAAAGACTGGATTAAACTAGCTAACCGGATTGGCGAAAGAATCGGAGACCTTATCTAATTAATATAATGCGGTCTGGCCGTGCGCACGTTTGATCCCCCTGCCCCTCGCCGGGCACGCCGGCCCCAGGGTTGCTAGACGCAGTTACTTACTGATGTGGCGTCGGAAACATTCCAAACTTGCGAAATTTTCATATGGAAAACATTCAGAAACTTCAAATAGGTATTTGTGTATGAGGAAAAAAAAATTCCATCAAGTATCCGCACTCCGCATCTTGCACAGTAGCCAGGCGAAAGATTCTATTACGATGCGACGTTCGATGCCGTGAGAATCTATAGTAAGCAAAAGTACAATAAAGTAAGCCATTTAGACCATACTTCGCTATATTTCAAAAACTAAGCTACGATAAGCGCTTGTTAGGGCTTGGAGTTCCCTATGCCAGTACACAAGGACTCACCAATCAACTCAACGATAATAATTGCTTGAAGATAGAGACATTATTTCAAAATTCACCTGATTTTTTTTGTAGTATTATTAGCAATAACATTGTTACATTGTTACTGCTACGAACATTTTCATGTGTTTTGAAGTAATGTCTCTTTTTACAAGCAAACGAGTTTATTTTCATCAGTTAAACAATTATTTACGTGAATACGTTAATTTAATCCACGTTCACTCGGTTGACAACCCTGCCCCTGCCCGCTGAGCGCGACTAGCTACCCTTGTGGCCAGGACGCTTTCTGCGTTTGAATTAAATATGCCTATATACAACATGCTTAGGGATTGTATTCCGCATACATATTAATCTTATATTAAGAAGATAATATATCCTCCAGGAAATTATGTAAACAGAATAGGTATGCTCTTTGGTTAAGGTCACAGTCGTCACAGGGAACCCTTGTGTGAGATGACGGAGGGCAGCACACAATTGGTTGCAATAGAGAGAGATTCTTGGCCGAAACCGAACCTTTGGCCGAAACATGAATTTAATACCGAAAACTGCCGAAACCCATAGTACGGTCGGATACTATTGATATTATAGTAGAAATATTCATAACGTAATAGAATTAACATAATCCTTTATACCGCGGATTAAACGAAAACAAACAGGCAATTACAGTGACCGCGAGTTTGCGAGCTTCATTTAATTTGGATAAAGAGTGCCGGTCGGCCGCGAGATGCATACTGATGCGGCGGGAACCCAGTACAGGGGGACATTAAGGAAAAGAAAATTCTGCACGCGACTTCGTCGGCGTAATAAAAATGATTCCAAGTCCTTAATTGGGCCTCAAACTATCTCTCAATTTGGAAAATTTTGTCTACATCGGTTCAGCGGTTGGAGCGTGAAGGAGTAACCAGGCAGAGAGAGAGAGAGAGGGAGAGAATTTGATTTTGAATGCTCTTCCAGCTTTATTTTTGCAAACATTTACATTTACAACATGTAAATGCACACACACTCAACACAATAAATAGGTATAAAACCTATTCTTTTTTAAAGGTATATTTGTCAGCACTTTATTACTCATGTATCACACCTATACTTATTTGAACGCAGAAGTGATTAGCTAAAAATATTGCTGACTCTACTTAGATAAACTAAAGTGCAAATAATAAAAGAATTAATATTCAACCTAAACAGCAGGTTTAATGCTTCTTGAATTTAAAAACGCATTTCTGACAAATAGGTTACAAATTTGTGCTATTTGATCCCCCCATTATTTAAGCGTTAAAATTATGTAGTCAAGTAAAGTTCCTTGGATCGTTGTAATGCTATCTATAGCGGCTGATAACATACCCGACCCTCAGGCATAATCCACAAGAAACCGTTGCTCGATCTCTTTCATATGCAATAGAAAATACAAGATGGCAAGAGGAGCTTTACGGCTACATTCAAAATGATCAGGCACCATGGAAAAGTGGTCACATCTTCAATTCTATTGACTATTTTAGGAGCATCATTAAACCTATTTAAATTAAAATAAAATGGAAAAATTCACTGCTCCGGGCAAGATTCAAACTTGTGACCTTTTTGTAATACTGACATTATTATTTTTTACTAACTAAGCTTACCTACTAAGCGTGTGAATTTTTCCATTTATTTATTTTTATTGTTTACTATATCGCCTTAGTGAGGCGCATAGCGACATCTGCCGTAAGAATGTCCTTTATTATCGGCACCGGAGTCCCTATTCCTTGAAATTTTATTTCAAGATATTTATTATCAGCTTGTGTTCCATATATGCCATGTATGACATTGTGATTTGTATGTTTAAACTATGTCACGGGCCATCTATAAACAAAACGAATCTGCCTCAATAGCCCGCGAGCCCAGATCTGATCGAGATATTGGAGGCTCCTTATTTGCAAATAGCTTGGGGCTGTAGACTCTACTTCAAACTAGTCGTAAGGCCAAAATGTCACGATCTACCGTTAAATAAGTCGAATCCGCCTCAATAGCCCTCGGTAAGCTAGATATCATCGAGATATCGGAGCCCTTTCTTGCGAGTGACGTGCGGCTGGAGAGCCCACTTCAAACACGCACGGAGTTAGGCCCGGGCCGGCTTCTGGTTTACAAAGATCCTTTCATGTGGTTAAAGGTATATTTTCCAATCGTTTGCGCAATGAATCTTGAAACTCGTAAGTTTGTTTTTATTTCAGGTTACGCATTTGCGGATTGCCCTATGTAAGAAAATGGAGAGTTACGATTTTGATAAATGTAGGTTAGGTTCAATGCCGAGTTACGAGGTTAAGCCACGTTTAATTAAGACAATTTGATGGCTTACTTAGCATTTCTGAGCTGTAGTAGACACTAGGTACATATAATTTTCGACTTGCCATAGGTAAGTGACTTGTTTTAATATAGGTATAATATGTCTATATCTCACGGAGAAGTTTAGTTATTTGTTTGTTTATTCAAGTATCATCTTTATTTTCAAAAAGTAATTGTGTGTGTTCTAAATCATCTACAAGCGCTCGTATTTCTATATCATGGCATGTATTGTACATTAGGCCAATCGAATTGGACTACAATAAAAAAACTGAAAAAGAGCAAAATGTTTTCCACAACTCCTGGAATGGAGCAAACTCGGATTACGCTAATTTAGAACCAAATGAAGGTATTAAGACGATTTCCAGCTTGCTGAGAATTAAGTACTGGAAAAAATCTAATTTTATTGGCCTATATGACCAAATAGCGATATCCAGTATATGTGACATTAACGCCACGTATATATAAGCACGGCGTTAAACGGAGGCACCGGGGGTCGAACCCGGACCCGCGACGTGACCGGCGAGCACAATGCACCGCCCGCCCCCGCGAATACAAACCAAGCCTGAATCAGGTACAGCCAGGGTACAGCGGGCATTCCATGATTATTTTTCCTGCGAGTGAGATTGGAGCTTTAAAAATATCTCGTATGTACTAACATTATAATGGTGCTTGAAATGGCAAAGAATAACATAATAGTGGAATCTTCATGTTAGTGAAGCGCATAGGGAGGCCAGGCGATGTTTTGAGTTGTGGGTTTTGTATGGTAAACAGTCAGGTGGGCACTTTTTTGATCAAATGCGTAAAACTCGGAGTACATTTAAAAACAAACTAAGGTGGTGTTTAAGGAATCAAAATCAAATCAAAATGGATATCATTGCTAAGCAGCACGACAAAAAAGACTTTAAATCCTTTTGGAAAAGTACGCAAAGCCTCAACTCAAAGCCTTGTCTACCTACGAGTGTGGATGGGATAAGTGATCCTAGTGACATTGCCAATCTGTTTATGCGTCAGTTTAGAATACAGGCTGCCCGTACCACTGAGATTGCGAATGTGGGGCAGTGCGGGAGTCAGGGGGTGGGGATGCTCGATGCTGAGCAGGCAAGTGGTGACCCGCCGTTGGTTTACAAATACAAATACAAAATACAAATACAAATACAAAATTCTTTATTTCATTAAAAACCATTACATATTTTTAACAATGGCTGGTGTCTCCCTGTAAGTTATTTACAGGGTTATGTGCTGGGAGGCACCGCTCTATATCTAATTTACAATTTATTTAGTATTATACTATTATTATATACTTAATTGTTATGTGTGTGTGTGTGTGTGTGTGTGTGTGTGTGAGTGTGTGCTTGTGTGTCTTGGCTAGGCTACATATTACATAGTGGTGCCCATTATTAAAAACAAAACCGGGGACGTATCCGATAGGAATAACTATAGACCCATATCGCTGGCTACAGTAACAGCAAAGGTACTTGACGGCCTTCTTAATAAGCAGCTCGACAAGTATTTGCATTTACATGATGCTCAGTTCGGGTTTCGAGCCGGTCTCTCGACGGAGAGCGCTATCTTCACCTTAAAGGAGACCGTCAAGTACTATACTCAAAGACAGACACCAGTTTATGGATGCTTTATGGACTTATCCAAAGCCTTCGACATGGTTTCCTATCGGATACTGTGGAGAAAGTTGCGGGCTACTGGCATGCCTAAAGAGCTGGTTGACTTGTTCAGTTACTGGTATGAGCGGCAGGAGAATTGTGTTAGGTGGGCGGGAGCGGTGTCCGACACATACAGACTGGAATGCGGAGTGAGGCAGGGGGGGCTAATCTCGCCTAAGCTTTTCTGTCTGTATGTCGACGAGCTGATTGCCGGACTCAGCAACACGTATGCGGGATGTTCTATAGATGGCCAAATGGTCAATAACATTAGTTACGCGGATGATATGGTGTTGCTGAGTCCGTCAGTCAGTGCACTTAGAGACCTGCTGCGCAAGTGCGAAACCTATGCCGATTCACATGGACTGAAGTACAACTGTCTCAAAACTCAGGTTATGGTTTTCACAGTGCGGGGCAGGTCTTTAGACTATGTGCCGCCCATCAAATTGCATGAAAAAGAGCTGGAGAAGGTTGACCGGTTCAAATATCTAGGTCACATTATCACGAGTGACCTAAAGGACGACAGTGATATTGAGAGGGAGCGTAGGGAGTTGGTTGTTCGGGGGAATATGCTGGCTCGCAGGTTCGCGCATTGTACAGGGGAAGTAAAGAGAACCTTGTTCAAGTCTTTCTGTCAATCGTTTTACACCAGCGGCCTGTGGGTTAGTTACACTCAGAGAGCACTCAACGCCCTACGAGTCCTCTATAATAACATGTTTAGGGTCCTGGGACTCCCTAGATTCTGCAGCGCATCTGGAATGTTCGCTGACGCCCACGTAGAGGACTTCCACGCCGTAATGCGCAAAAAGATTGTTTCTATTAGAAGCAGATTCCAGGGTAGTTCCAACAGCATTCTAAATATGTTAGTGGATAGGCCAGACAGTCTTTTGCAAAGACACTGGATGTCCGCACTAATAAACCCCCATATTGGGGATGTTTATTATATAAACTAACCCCGTACTGCACAAAAAAATAAAATTTGAAAAGTTGTTTTTAAATGTGAACTTTAATAGCTGTCAATAGAATTGAATATTATATCCGCCATAAAAGGCTTCGTATGCAGTAAAGGGTTAAATAAAATAAATGTATAATTTTAGTATATACCTATGTAAGCACAATTAACCTAGTTTATACTAAGAGTTTATAAGTAGCAGATTAACAAATGTGGAAACAACGGATCGATGCCTTTGAGATGTGGTGTTGGAGGCGTATGCTGAGAATACCATGGACAGCTAAGCGCACGAATCACTCCATACTGTTGGAACTCGACGTGAAAGTGCGATTGTCCACAATCTGTGAACAACGCTTCCTAAGTTACTTTGGCCATATAATGAGAAGGGGAGACGAAAGTTTGGAAAGGTTAATCGTTGTTGGTAATACTGATGGCAAAAGGTCACGGGGCCGTTCACCAGCACGATGGACTGACCAACTCAAAGGCGAGGAACCATCTCAGAAATTCTATGACGTGGTGAGGAAAGCGATGGACCGGAATCGATGGCGAGAGTGTGTTCGTGCCCGAACAAAACCCACCAACCACGATCATCAGTCATGATGGATGCGACCAAGAAGAAGAACAAATGTGGACTGTATTTGTCTGAATAAAGAAATTATTTATTTATTATTTATTATTATTATAAATTCAAGATGAAATTTTTAACACTCGAATGGTGCCTAATTAACCTAATTTTAAACCGTGCGTTATTTAGATACTGATTGGCTATGTGTGCGTGGTGGGGGAGGTAGAAGTGCCCGCACCTGGTAAAATGTTCGTTGTCACCATTCGTTTGTTGGATCAAAATTTCATACTATTTGGCATCGATAACGGTGAAAAACGACTTTTTCATAAACGACTGTACGCAGCCACAATCATAAAGCCAAGTTTGATTGTCAACTGCTGACGCCTTTATGTTGGTTATCTATTAATTTGCCGTTATTTTTTAGTACACAACAGCATCAACAATTCAACACCTCCCCTAATTTATGTGAAAGTGAGGTCAAAACTGAACATTACATCAGCTCAACAACTACGCAGCCTGATTGACTAATGGAAATGGAAAGGGTCTTGAACAAAGAGGCCGTGGAAGCAGGAACATGCTCCACATCTCGGAGGAACCACGTATTGATTCGGGATAAGTATCGCCTAAGTGCAAGTTAACCTCGGAATACCTTGATAATGTACAAAATAGAAAACGTTAGGTAATCCTGAAATAAAGTTCTACAGCTAAAAAAAGGCAAACTGACTGGGAAATAAGCTTCTAGATGACCAGAAGCTTATTTCCTAGTTCCAAGACTGGAAGTCCATCCCGGAGCAAAAGCTGTTACTTTTTTGGGAATATTTTGCACTACAAACGCACAGCCGGTGTACAGAGCTTGGATGAAAATATTTATTTTCAGGCAACTATTGGCCCATAGATAAATACCTTAAAACTAGCATACAAAAATATACGTTATTAATAGGGTAGTTTAGCCGGTTGTCGGCCAGTTAAGCAAAATTTCGAATTCAAATGAGTTTTATGAACAATATATTCGACCAATCTTTGTCATTTTGTGATTTTTAGACTAAAAATATAATACACTTACCATGTTTGTATCAAAATCCGTTATTAATTACAACGTTTTGTTTGTATAATTAAAAATATGAAAAAGTAGCAATTTAGCTGGTTTTCGGACACTTTTTTTGGTTCTCGGCCGCTTGTTAACTAGTTGTCGGCCGCTGTTATTTATGTTTTTAAATGACTCTTATTTCACTATCAATAGGAATTATTTTTGAATAAAACAACAAATATTCAATGGTACAATGTATTACATTAAGGAACGTTAATGGGAACTTTTATGGTACCCACATCTCGTAAAGAGTTTTCCAAAACATACTCAAAAATATTAAAATAAGACATTTTGTAGCCTAACTAGCAGCGTGCGGAAGGTCAGATGGCAGTTATTTTCGTAAAAACTAGGCTCCTATGAGTCGTGACAACGCTAGGAAGATCATGAAGACGTTACATTAAAATAACGAAAATTCTTCGTCGCTGATAGTCAAAAACTCATCTTCTTTTTGAAGCATCTTGATAATATAAAAATAGTGTAAAAATTATTTACTTTTCAAGGGCCGAAAACTAAATAAATTTTACTTGTTTCTCGGCCGTCATAAGTTAGCTAGGCCGAAAACTAACTTTTTATAATCCTGTTCTTGGCCGCCAAATACAAAAGATTTTAAAGCAGATTTTAACCAATTATTTGTTAATAAGCATGCGGCCGACAACTAACTACATGAATTACTTGGATACAAATAAGTATTATTTGAAATATTTATTTTGTTGGCTGTCTTTTAATAGGAAAGATTAATCAATTAAAAATTACGTGTCTCAATCCTGTTCTCGGCCGGGCGGCCGAGAACTAAATATCTTGACGAAATTGCATTTAGTTACCCGACCATCAAATTTAATCGACTTATATAAAAAAAATCGTACATTTAAATCATAATAACATAAATTCAACTTATCCACAATGCACATTAACATCAATAATGGCCTCAAACCCACGAAAACAATATTTTTACTTACCTTGAAAAAATATTGAATCACAATTTTTTTTACAAATTTGTCCAACATCCACACTTGCTAAATTGCTTTGGTGCACTGACGAGCCAATCAAAACGTTATCAAGCTAACAAATTTAGGATATGTCAATGTCAACTTAATTTATCCGACTACCCTCATTTTTTCAATAAATACGGTAAAGTTGTCATGTTATTACAGTTTTACTACGTAGTGGCCGAGAACCGGAGGTGGCCGGTAAACCGGCTAAACTACCCTATATGTAAAACTTAAGCATTCTTAAATACGCTATGGGCGCGACAACGCACGTTCATGTTCAAGGGTTCTTGATTGAGGTTCAAAAAGCTGGCCACTAATATCAGTGATGAGGAAACCGATACAAAGAGAAGGAGTTACCTACTAAATATGCATGTTTCTCCTGGATTTGACCGTAGGCCATAATGGTAGTGACAGCTTTAACAAGTTTCCATCAGCCTGGCTAGACACTTGTTTACCCACGCCAAAGCAACAAATCTGCAAGTACCGAGGTTTGTCTGCTATCGCGTTATTAGCAGCAACGGCGTGCATAACAACTAAAACACAACCTTACCACTAGGTATATATTATACCTTAATGCCTCGTAAAAAGGCTTCGAATAGCAACGATGTTGACACCTGATGCCGCGAATACTAACTAGAACAGATATAACAGACCTTGCTCCTCTATATTAAGGTTGAAAATAGTTTAATATTGTACCTCATGCTGGTGCGTGATGTCACGTCTCATGAATGAGACGAGTGTCACGAGTGCTAATACGAAATTTAAAAACATCACATCGTAATTAAAATCTTAGGATTTGGGTCACACAGCCTCGGGAGGTCACATATACGAATAAATCTCAAGCAGCTCAAACTTGACATTGTTAAGGTAAAATAACAATAATATAATTATGGAACCTCACAAATGGTTGGCAGGTTATATACTTAGGTAGCAAAGTCCACGTGCGAATAATTACTAGTCAGTATTTTGGTAGTTTACCGTAGCTGCCTTCAGAGTAAAAAGTCATATTTAGGACTCATGGTAACATTAAGCCGTATTTCCACCATTATATTCTCCAAGTATACATATATGTATGTCCATAAAAATTCTGTAAACCAAAGAAATTATGTCAAACATTTATATAGAAATGTAATAATTTCTTAAGTATCAAGAAATAGGTCAAACAGTAGGTAATTAGGCACTCCCTATTTATGTATGTATTAGGTTGGCTCATAAAAGAGTTTTATTCCAGAATAATAAATAAATTACATTAAGTGGGGCAGAGCTATAAACTAGAGCAGCAAATAAGGTCCTTAATTCAGTCGTTAAGTCGCAGGGAATAAATCATGAGATTGAAATGTATGCACCCGTCAACCACTCACACGGACGTCAGGCAGTGTACACATTGTAGTTGCTTACCTAGCTGTAACGAGTCGAACAAATGACTACTCTACGGGCAGTCTATCTCGCGCGCGATATACTGTCGCTTTATCGCGAAGGTTAGCAATATGACCCTTTGTTCTTTTTGCAAAATGTATCTCCTGTAAATGACACTCTTTGACATCTCATCTACAATATAACCAACGCCATTCGTAAAATAGCCTGATGTCTTCTGTTTTGCAGCAATGCCCCCTTTTGCAAAAACTCACTTTTGCAAAATGTATTAAATATACACTTCTGATTCGATTGTAAGATTAAGAAATTAGTATGTCAAGTTTAACTTAATTTATAAAGTAGGTATATTAAATTCAACTCAACACAAATTACATTTTTTATCTTCTACTTATAAAGGTGCTATTTCTTAGGCGGGACATTTAACAAAAAGAGATGAGACTAACAAACAGCGCAAATAAAGTGTCACATTGACATTTTTCTCCAGTACATTTGGTCTGAGAGTTCGACTATACGCCAAGTTCGAATTGGAACAACAACCCGAGGATGATACAGTTGTCATGGCGATCCTGCCACGCCATTGCGGTCCCTATTACTATGGCGGTATGGCCGTACGAACCGGTAGCTCGTGGCTTATCATAACGAGATGGCTGTAATTCATTACGGGCACGTTTGCCGGGTTTAATAATTCAGCGAGATTAGAGCGCAGATAGCGGTGCAGTAGCCAAGTCTAGGTGCGTACCAGTGGTACCAGCACGGCACCAGTAAATGAGTACAGTTTATTGCGGAATTATGACATACCTCATTTTAAATGAAACCGTATAATAAGCACCTCAAATATTACAAAACGGATATTCATTATTGTCTATGAACAATGCTACCATCAATTTTAAACTGTCGTGACTCGTGAGTTATCCTAAGGGTAACATTCCATTTCCGACCGCAGCTGCACTACTAGTACGAACGCGTCGGTGTTATTGTCAATTTTTATAGTAAAATGAATAGTAGTGCTGCTTTCCTTGGAAATGGACTGTCACCTTAACAACGCACTGCATGCCAGCGACAGTATGCGGCGCGCAGACAACGTGAACCGATCCTCAGCACTGTTAGTTATTGAAAATGGAGATCTAAGCTCTCCGAATCATATCGCGCGAGCGGCTCGATTAACTATAATACATAATACCAATTTAATAAATAAATAGCTAAAAAACCTTCCTTAAGGCTGTGCATCGCAAAATAACAGGATCTTAGAAAGGTGGCAGTGGCTAGCCCCGGAAATAAACAGATGTGATTTTCGGATATATGTTTTTTGACTATAATTATGATAAGAGATTTCATGCTAGTCGAAACACGAATGCTTAACATATTCTCGATAGAAAATAAATCCAAAGTTACCTCTTCATTTTCCTTAAGTACCTCAGTGCAACTAGAAAACACATCCATATCCAGCATAATCCACTTTAAAGTAAAGGTTTTCATCTCGTCTTAATTGTCATAGCAAAGAATATTTACTTATTATCATTATACCGACGGATTTATCATCGTTTTTGATTTTATGAATTCAACTGAAAACGCCCATTTTACGCAATTCGGCTTCTCATTCTGTCATGCGTCAAAGTCATAAGTGCATCCTTTATGCCAGTAATGTTAGATGGCCGTTGGGCCTCAAAGAGGTAAGACCTATGTCAAATCGCGCAGCGCTCCGGATTACGTAAAATTTACATATCCAATAAACGATGAGTCGTAGCTCCATTGAGTAGTAACGGAATCGGAGATCTACTACAAGTGGTGACATCTTTACAGGCCTATACGTTACGCATGTGTGCGTGTTTGCTTAGCTAAGTCAAAATATATACTCTTTGAACAATTACAACGGGTTAGGAAATTTCGACAGTTGTTGTAATGTCATTGTATTGGTGGCTGTGTGATATTTGGCATCAGTGAAAATTGCGTCGCCTATGAGTGACCGATCTTCGGTTCTAACCTGAACCATCCTCAACTTTTTGTATTTTTTTTTTCTAAAATATCTATAAAAATATTATTTTTGCTTATCTTATTGTAATATAAAAATAATTGGTAAAATAAAATAATTAAAATTTTAAAATAAATCTTGTCTGTTTCATACGCAAATAAATTAAAATTATTGAAATATGTGTATTAATAAAATAATTACTTATGTTATTTTAATATTACGAAAAGTTTTATTCGTAAGTATTTATTCATACCTATTTGTTGTATCTTCTAGGACTCTAGGTCACATTATAATTATTTAAGTACCACTAAAAAAAATCACAGATTTCGTGCCTCACACGACTATCGAGCACATTGGAAATGAATCTACGGAATTCGAAAAAATATTGTAGCTGAGCGACGAGAAAGTCTGGATAAGGAAAAAGTTACAAAATAAAACTACAACGTTGAATGATAATTATTTTATTCTTAGACTAACACAAGTATCCTGGACATAACGCATGTGAACAAACAAATTGCAAAATTTCCACACGCGTATCCAAGTTTGAATAATTGTCGCCGTGGCGCATAAGTATAGGTACATATTTCATTTTTCGATTAATAAGCAGGATATATTAATGTTCAAAGTACAAGAAAATTATTACACGGCAAATCCGTAGTCAACTCGAGAAGTGGTGATCGGCAGCGGCCCATTTGCTGCAAGATATGAAATTTTCTTGACAGCAGTTTGACGCGACGAGAGATGACCATAACAGCGTTTGTCTATGTTGCACCAAACCTGAGTTCCAATAGGTACTACCAGGGTTCAGCATCAGCTATCTTGGGTAATGCTCTACCATGTGCTCATCATGACGAATCGGGTGTCCAAAACAGCGTGTGCCTATGTTGCACCAAACCTGAGTTCCGCTAGGTACAACTAGTAGGGTTCAGCATCAGCTCTATCTTGGGTACTACTCTCCTAAGTGCTCATCAAGACGAGTCGGATAACCAAAACAGCGTGTGCCTATGTTGCAACAAACCTGAGTTCCTTTAGGTACAGCCAGGGTTCAGCATCAGCTGTATCTTGGGTACTACTCTCCTAAGTGCTCATCGAGACGAGTCCGATGACCAAAACAGCGTGTGTTTATGTTGTATTAAACCCGAGCTCCACTAGGTACTGCCAGGGTTCAGCATCAGCTATCTGCTAGCAGCCGCCAGCAACATGCTGAGGTGAGACCATTTCGTGGCACTTTTTCTTTTTTATGTTTCTCTGTATAAGTTTTTATTTGTGTTTCTCTCCCTCTCCCTCTCCCTCTCCCTCTCCCTCTCCCTCTCCCTCTCCCTCTCCCTCTCCCTCTTCCTCTCCCTCTCCCTCCCTCTCCCTCTCTCCCTCTCCCTCTCCCTCTCCCTCTCCCTCTCCTCTCCCTCTCCCCTCTCCCTCTCCCTCTCCCTCTCCCTCTCCCTCTCCCTCTCCCTCCTCCCTCTCCCTCTCCCTCTCCCTCTCCTCTCCCTCTCCCTCTCCCTCTCCCTCTCCCTCTCCCTCCCCTCTCCCTCTCCCTCTCCCTCTCCCTCTCCCCTCTCCCTCTCCCTCTCCCTCTCCCTCTCCCTCTCCCTCTCCCTCTCCCCTCTCCCTCTCCCTCTCCCTCTCCCTCTCCCTCTCCCTCTCCCTCTCCCTCTCCCTCTCCCTCTCCCTCTCCCTCTCCCTCTCCCTCTCCCTCTCCCTCTCCCTCTCCCTCTCCCCTCTCCCTCTCCCCTCCCTCCCTCCCCTCTCCCTCTCCCTCTCCCTCATCCCTCTCCCTCTCCCTCTCCCTCCCTCTCCCTCTCCCTCTCCCTCTCCCTCTCCCTCTCCCTCTCCCTCTCCCTCTCCCTCTCCCTCTCCCTCTCCCTCTCCCTCTCCCTCTCCCTCTCTCCCCTCTCCCTCTCCCTCTCCCTCTCCCTCTCCCTCTCCCTCTCCCCTCTCCCTCTCCCTCTCCCTCTCCCTCTCTCCCTCTCCTCTCCCTCTCCCTCTCCCTCTCCCTCTCCCTCTCCCTCTCCCTCTCCTCTCCACCCTCTCAAACACCGATAACGAACTCTGCGAAACATGAAGTCATAAATGTCCTGTGAAAATTGTCGTTCTGACTTTTTGACTATTTTAAGGTTAAGCTACAGGGCAAACCCTTAAACCCGATCGTCTTTGTTTTAGGCTCAAATTGTAGCTGACTAAATTGTCCAGAGCCGTTTTTCTCAAATTTTTTGATATCATTCTTCGTTTCCAAATTATCGAGCACCAAAATCAAAAATTCGGAAAAAATTGAATTTTATTTTCACTATTTCGACCATAACTTTTTTGTTTTTGACTTTCTCGAATAATTATTTTTGCACCTTACAGCTCTCGTGATTATGCGTCTTTTGAGCCTATTTTTTAATATCATATCTTCACAACTTTCCGAGATATAAGGGGATCGCACTTTTTCGTGAAATCGGACCGTATACTGGAGCGAACGAAAAGACATTTCCAATGTCAAAAGATCCCTACTTACAAAAACTCACACGGTTCGGGGTTCGAACCCGCGACCTTAGGTTTGAAAGCCGCACGCCAGTACAAATTCACATACCTAATTTCTAATTTATAATGAATAATGACAGGATACTGTGGAAAAAGTGAAATATGTAATACACTGTACTCTGTTACTATCATTATACAGTTTGTTTTAGCTTGACTAGGAGGAATGAGAAAAACGTGCCGAGCGAGAGGCTTAAATCTATCTGTCCCTTTCTTAAAGTTGCCAATTAAAGAAATGATGATTGGGTTATGACATTTGTTTTGATATTCATTGTTTCAACATAATTTGTCGGTATTTTTAGCATACATTTAATTACTTTGACAAATTTTGCTTTTTAGTATGTTGCGATGACTCAAAACGTGTCGCCTGGGTTACCAGCGATTTTTCTAATAAAACTTTATTGAGTCGAAAGAAATAGTTGTCTACTATACTGGGTGGAAAAAAATAATAGGCTCTGGAGGGAAAGTGCCTTAAAACTAGGGAATGCAAATCGGTTATTTTCGGTTATTTTTTGTATGGAAATTATCGGTTATTAACCGAAACCGCGGTTATTTCCATACAAAAAATAACCGATTTGCATTCCCTACTTAAAACCTTAAGGTGGCTCATTTTACTTAAATTAAACATTCTTTTATTTTTTTTTAAGAAACATCTATAGTTGGTCAAGCAGATCTTGTCAGTAGAAAAAGGCGGTAAAGGATGATGTTTCGCTCCCATACAAGTTTGGCCCAACACTCGCTAAACATGGGAGGTACATTATCAGGCTCTAAACATGAAATGGAAGTCCCGACAGTAATTAGAAATTCACGGACACTTCACAGAACATTATAAAAGCGGGATTTCTCTACGATTTTGAGGTTAGAAATTCTGCCGTAATGGGTATCAATAAGGTATCATCGTACGGATATGTTAAATATTATTATGCCTTATTACAAGGAAATAAGGTGCCGTAAATAGTGTAAACATATCCATGATATTAGGCATTTAAAGGCTGTCAAGGAACAAAAATCGAATGAGTTGATATTAGGTTAATAGATTTTTTTAAATACCTATGATAATACATACATTTAATACGCGTTCCATAAATTAATAAGCCATAACATGCGAACCGGAAGAGTATAACAGTTAGAGCTATATTATAGTAAAAATTGTTATAGCATCAAATGTAAAACCAATCACTTAAGTAATAGTTATTTGTTTTACAAGGGGGCAAAGTTGTTGTTTAACCGCTCGTGCTAATATTGATACCCGAGCAAACGAAAGATCCCAAAGTTGAACCACGAGCGTAGCGAGTGGTTCGAAAATGGAATCTTGAGCGTTGCGAGGGTTTCAAAGCACGAGGGTTAAACAAAATTTGCCTCCGAGTGAATCACAACATTTTTCATCACACCAACCCGAAGCAAATATTTAATGTAAAATATCAAACAAAATCAAACCAAATCAAATCCAAATAAATGTTTTTAAATATTTATCATCCAAAATCATCATTTAAAAGTCAATTCTACCAGCAAACATAAGAAAACAACTCAAAATTTGCATTTGATTACTTTGCCTCACATGTGAATAAAATGCAACTTTGCTATCAGTTTTTGAAGTGCAAAGTAAGCCTTTCCGAGCTGGTGTGGTGAAAACATATTTACTTCAGTTCCAGAGAGAGAAGGGAATATAGTAACCATCACAGGATTGTTATAATAAATTCAATAACTTTTCCA
Organism: Cydia splendana; assembly: GCF_910591565.1. Taxonomy (NCBI): domain Eukaryota; kingdom Metazoa; phylum Arthropoda; class Insecta; order Lepidoptera; family Tortricidae; genus Cydia; species Cydia splendana. Next base: position 19,528,814 of record NC_085974.1, read on the forward strand.
AAAAAGAAAGTTTGTTTATGTTTGCCTAAAAGGCAGTTAATAATAAACTTAAATTATTTCAAATAAATTAGGATTCTTAAGTTGTAGGTTTTTATCATATACGCAATTTATAAATAAGTTAGATATACATTTTCCCTTTACTTTTAGTTTAAGTATTTTAATGTATTTTTAAGTCTACATAGTATAAATATTCGTGTTTTACTTTAGTTACTTTAAACCTATTTTTGTGTTATTCATACCCTGATATCAAATAACGTTTTATAAAAAAAACAATAATCAATTTTAAAGAAGAAATAAACGACTCCAATAGGGAAAGCCGGTGAAAGTTAATTGTAAATTGGTGCTCATCTAGATTTCATACAATACCATCAAATAAATATGTAATAATTAATATGAAAACACAATCCATAGCGACTCTATTCGTTCTATATTCGTTCGCTATTCACACGCTATTCACTTTTGACGTAAGTCATTTGGGCATGTTACAATTAAAGTCATTGGAAAAAAAAGTTTTTACTGTATCGCAGTTCTGTTTGCAATTTTGATACTTAGTGCTTAAAACAGTATGTCGTTAGTGGTATGAATGTTTTTCTTTGAAGAACATTATAAGTAAGCGTTATTAGCATCAACCATCAGGAACATCGTAGAAATGTATTCTGCTGCCATACATTTTTGTTTAGCTCTAGACGTCCATTTATAAACTGTCATTGATTCTATGTAATGGCGCAGGATGTGTTGATTTGGTTTAATTACTCTTTTACTTATTTTTGTTACTAAGAAGTGTCCGTTGGAATCTAATATATGTATGAGATTGTAAGAAATATGATTAAATTTATCATATACAGTGTGTTTTTTTTAAGTGGGACAGTATGGGGAAATCCCAAAGTATAAGAGATACAGGGAAACTGCCTTAGGAAACATTAGGTACTTTTTTGTGAAAAAAAAAATGGTATAGTCAAAATTTTGGTCAAGTGTGAGTTGTCCCTAAAAATGATTAATTTTGATGAAATTTTTTTTTGACGCACATCTACTCAGTTTCATGAGGGGATCATTTTATTGTATGGGAAGAAAAAAATCGGGACAGCAGAAGTTAGTCAAATTTAAGAAAATCGTTTTCATTTTTACAACCCGTGTAAATTGAAAACCACTGCCCACTGCAAGGTTTTTATTTAAAAAATATTGCCTATTCCAGTTTTACATTTGAATTTGGAACACTTTATTTGGTTTAAAAAGGATTAAAATACTTTAAGATATTCTTACGCGAGCCTTACCTTACAAATCTAATTTAAAAAAAAAACAAATTTTAAATTTGGAACTTCTTGAAACAAACAGTATTTTACTTGATATTTCATTGTTTAAAGTTAACATTATGTTAAGTTTTCGTCATGGAATTACCAAACTCGCATAAAGTAGATTTAATTGAAGCGTATTTTGTAAATTATCGTAGCTCTGTGAATGCGTTACAGTGGTATCGGGAACGTTATCCGGACCGCGATCAACCGGACCGCAAAATTTTTGACAAACTGGTGAAAAATTTAAGAAAGGGAGGCTGTTTTAAATTAAAACGGAAGAGACGAGCCACAGTAATAAATGAATTTACAACTATCGCAATCTTAGGATATTTTGAAGCCTACCCAAAAGCCTCATTGAGGGAAGCTGCTAACACTATCGGTGTGCATAAATCTACAGTACGAAAGGTATTGAAGGCTTACAAGTACAAGTGTTACATAGAAGGTCATCTTGTACAAGCATTGCTTCCAGGAGACACTGACCGGAGATTAGCATTTTGCCAGTGGTTTGTAGCATGCTCGATTAGAAACCCGTCTTTTCCAAGCCGGATTATTTGGACAGATGAATGCAATTTTTCAAACAATGGCATGTACAATAGAAAAAATAATCATTTTTGGGCACGTACAAACCCCTTCCGAACTACGGCAACCCATAACCAGGTCCGCTTTTCCTTTAATTGTTGGTGTGCAATATTAGATAATAAAATCTTTGCCATTAAAATTTACCATGGAACATTGAATAGTCAAAAATATCAGGAAATATTAAACATGGCTGTGGATTTAGTAGATATGGCAATTCCATTAAATAATTTGAATAATATCATCTACCAACAAGACGGCGCCCCTGCCCACAATAGTATCGCTACGAAACAGTTTTTAAATGAACATTTTCTTGATCGCTGGATGGGCACAAATGGCCCTATTAAATGGCCACCACGTTCACCCGATTTAACACCGTTGGATTTTTTCATTTGGGGGTACCTTAAAGGTCGAATTTATGCAGATACTTACAACTCGGTACAAGAGTTAAAAGACGCAGTGCATTATCATTTGAACAACATACATCACAACGCCTTGTCTAAAGCTACCAGAGGTGTTCTGAAACGCGCTCGTGCCTGCATTCGAAAAGAGGGAGGCCACTTTGAACATTTACTTTAATGTAAAATTATTTTATTAAATTTACCTAACTTCTGCTGTCCCGATTTTTTTCTTCCCATACAATAAAATGATCCCCTCATGAAACTGAGTAGATGTGCGTCAAAAAAAAATTTCATCAAAATTAATCATTTTAGGGACAACTCACACTTGACCAAAATTTTGACTATACCAATTTTTTTTTCACAAAAAAGTGCCTAATGTTTCCTAAGACAGTTTCCCTGTATCTCTTATACTTTAGGATTTCCCCATACTGTCCCACTTAAAAAAAACACACTGTACATATATGTCGGCGGCCGATCGTAAGATCAGGCATATCGTGAAATTCCTAGGCATATCGTGAAACGTGAAAATCTTTGACTCGTTCCCTGAGTCGACGGAGCCCCGCGGGCTCCTATTTCTGGGCAGTTTGCCCTTCGGGCATCTGAAGCAACCTAACGAACCTATCCTACCTATGTATTGGTTTAATGTGACTATCGTAAAACATTACACAGGAACATTACGATCTGCCTGATCTTACGATCGGCCTACGACATATATATGCTTATCGAATGGTAGGCTAAATTCGGCGTGATCCTTTAAAAAATGTAGGCGCGAATAGAAGGATATCGTCTCATAGACCAAAGTATTTAACTATCTATCGGTGTATATACCTATGTACTTAGAAGTCTTAAATATCGTTTATAATAATAATAATGAGTTGGTGGCAAATAAGTATACGGACCTCCTGATGGTAAGCTTTCGCCATAGCCTATGGACGCCCGCAACCCCAGGGTTGTAGCAATCGCGTTACCGACATACCTTTCTTGAAGAACCCCACACCCACACTGATGGAGCTCCAGGAGAAAACCTCGGCAGGGAGCGTCCGCGGGAGGGGCCTCACACTGCGCGATAATGTGAGGATGAACACCCTACCGACGGCGAGCGGTACGGTGATAGAAAGCGGCCGCAAACAATTTTTCAAAGCACAGCCCACCATTGTACAAGCGGTAGAACACACATATGGAGATACGATATATTTATACTAGGTACATGAATAAAATTTAATTCCATATCAATAAGGTTGTAATTTGCATTTAGTGACCGTAAATCCCAAGTAAATCTATTTTCATCATATTTTAATATTTTACCAAAAATAATCTTCTCTCTTTTCTTGTGTTATTTTCTTATTATCAATATAAAACTTAATTAACTATGCTGTTAGCATCTTCCAAAAATCAACAATAAAAACTGGCTACGTAGTCTTAAGTTTATTACAACAATATATGTAATTATTTTATTATTTGCCATTAGTAACAACGCCATCTATTTCTTTTCTGTCCGAATTTAAGTTCCTGGCGGACCGCGTTACGCGTTATGGTAGTTAACTGTTTTGAAGTTAGATGGAGTTCAAGTGCACCGCGAAGCGCTTCCATGTGTGCGTGCTAGCGGGGGGGACGAAGCTAGCGGGTGTGGCTTACGAAACGCTATTCGCGGCCTTGGTAGGGCCTTAAACATTTGATAAGCCAGCATCAACTGTAGTGACGTATTAAATATGTTCTGCATACGCTCATTTCTAACACCTCGCCCGCTAAACCACTTCTTTTGCAGTGCTAACTATAATATGACTCCCTGTATTGTAATAACATGAAATAATAGATGCTGTTTGCTATAAATTATATTTTTTGCAACATCTTTTAAGTACGCAAGTAAGTAAACAGTGCGACCTAAATCCGCTGAACAAGCCCTTCATAAAAATAAATATAAATCCATTTCTGCAACTTACCGAGTCAAGCCACGCGTCGCGTATGTATTCAGCGCGATAGAATGAAACAATCGACACGAACAACTCTCAATCGCGGGAAAGTGCGTTGCGTACACCCCTGCACTATTACAAAAATAAATATAGCTTTAGTACTTTGATAATAAAGGCCAGTTTAACAGGTTTGAAGCTGTGTGGGGCAGGGTACGTCGCATTGTAATTCCACCCGCGCGCCACGGCTGACAGACCTGCACCGCGCTTTCACGAGAATTTAACATGATTTCTGTGAGATAAAGAGACGTAAAACCTTTTATTTTCCTGAACAAATATACGGTTTCCGTGACTGTAAAGAAATCAGAAATGTTTTGTAAATTTGCGTTTGTGCTGCCAGCAGCGTTTAGCATATCGCGTTTTGTTATTTGCTTTGTATATGTGCGAAGAATGCAACTAAATATGTATAATGTGTAAGTTTTCACAACAAGAATGAAAGCAAACTTTTGGTACTTCAAGGCAATGATTCACAGTAAAATACTTGGGATCCTTGAGGTCCCCAAACGTCAATTGGTTTGGGCATGAAAACAGGACCTTTTATATACATACAATAATCATGCTAAATTTCAGCAACACGTAAGTACTTAAACGAGGTTACCAGCCCCCCTGCGTTACTAAGCCAAAATGGTCTTAGGAGATTATCCCTTACTTTATAATTATTGGTTAAGTATTGACATTTACAAATTTTGGAAAAAATATGAGTCAAATCCATCATATTTCCAAAACAATTTTGTTGCTAATCAATCCTATGTCTTTCCAGGATCAAAAGCTTCTTAGAGAGCAACCTAGTTAGGGCATATAGGTATGTGTATATGGTTCATTACACAATGAACTGTATGTATATGAATCTTCACTTACAAGTCCTGTATATGCAGTGACTCCGCCGTCAGAAGTGGCAGGTGCGCGCGATGGATGACCCTTCACACGAGGGTGATAGACACGCATTATCTCATAAACGTGTACACAATACTGCACCTTGCGCCATGCCACTACGAGGCGGCCACCAACGCTTAGGGAATGTTTATGGCTTTGTAAGCTAGGACAAGACTGAACTCGGGTGAGTTATGCGGTGTCTATCCGAGATTTTAGTAGGTAGTAGGTAACCAGTTTACACATTGCGAAAAGTGCATTTTTAAACCTGAAATGGTCAAAGTACCTATACTTGACTGTAACTTAATAATTAGTTTTGGTATTGATCTACCTACTTAGTTTGATACGACATTAACAATCATCTCCGTGATTAGAGCATTTTTTACGCACGATTTTTACTTCATTTAGCATGCACCAATCGTATGTCGTATCCAAACAAGATGACCACAACGTCATCCAGTAAAGGTTCAACTTTATTCAACAGTTACTCGTATTTATATAGTTTCAAGCTAGAAAAGAAACTGTTCAGCCAGCTGCTGCTCTTCATCGCTTCGGTAACTGAAACGACACATTTTCATACATTATTGACATAATGATGTTAACAGTTATCATGATCGCCCGACATCAGCTGACATCGACATCAATTGATTGCTTATCGGACTCGTGTTTAATTCAAATTAAACACAAGACAAGAATTTTGACTGCCTTTTGGTTTCATGTTATATAGGTAACGCGCTCAGGGTGGGGCTCGTAAGAGATGGTCTGACGCCATGAAGAAGGCGAGTGGCGGCAGCCTGCACCGTGCAGTCCACTTGGCTTATGACCGCAATCAGTGGGGACATGTTGCATGTGGTCGCGATCCTCAGCATTGAGGGAACGAGGAAGAAGAAGAAGATATAGGTAATATTGTCTTCGGTTACCGCGATAATTACTCTTGGATGAAAGCTATCAAAACGGCTTAGGTATATTACGTCACGAGCTTCCGGCGCATCTTTTTCTATGGAAAGCATCACGTGATCGCCTCTCATGTCATAGAAAAGTAAGCGCCGAAAAGCTCCGGCTCGGACACGGCCCGGTCTGACGTGAGTCATCCTTTATGATGGCGTTCATCCTGACGCCCCAACGTTGCCCGTTACAGCGTTTATGATCAACGGGTGGCTGAGGCAAAAATCATTTTTGATACAAGGTTATATCGCAGACTGTACTTTTTTTAATGGGAAGTTGGTCTAATTTAGCTTGCAAGATGTGACCCAAACAAACAGCTAAATAAACGCTAAAGCTAAATAAAGGTCTGAAAAAACGCCCCGTGTCGATAAAAATACAAATGAAAGCAAAGGAGCCAATTGTTCCAGCCGTAATGAATGTAAATCTGTGGAGTAGCGTCCATGGGGCGGACAGCGAACGCCCCGGAGTAGATCGGGACGAGAAGCTCCACAAACAAGGTACAGTTCGCAGCAGAAGTAGAAAGAAAACGTGATTAAGAGGGAGCGCAAAGCCAGAAAATTAGCAGATAACTAAAGATATATGGCACGCAAATGGAAGAATTGGCCATCGCGTGGGTTTTTAACCTTTATCTAAAAAATACTTCTGTTTAAAAATTTGCTTGTCAAATCCCTCGACTATATTTACGTCATATTTTTGTAGCCCCAACTTACAAAAATAAGTTATTTTATTAGGTTCAACTCATTTTGCACGTTATATTACCTATAGGTTTATCTACAGAGAGAAGAGACATGTTCAGCAAGTAGCTTTGTATTAACTTAGATAAACGGGTTGAATAATTTGTAAAAAAGCTTACACTACTACTTTCCATTAACTTTGGAGAGTGTAAGCCGGGAGGGCGAGGGGGAGGGAGGGGGCGCAACAGAAGCAGCAAAAGTTTCCTTCAGAGCCTTCAGTGCGCTAACTGAAAAGATGCACAGGAGGCGGAAAAACAGATATCTCAGTTACGCTACAAGGATTTTCATATTTTCATTTCATCACGGTTAAGATCACAATAAAAAGCTTATGTTATGTATTTAGGAGACATTTGCATACCAGATACCAGTATCACTTCAGCTTAGAACGTTGATAAACTATAAGTAGGTAATAAAACACGTTTATAATTTTCCTTATATGGTAAACAATTAATAGCCACGTTTTCAGATACCGTAAGAAAACCAAGCAGTTCATTCGTAGTCTTCACCCCAAGTGTTCACGAATTCTGGCGACTTCTCTTGCAGTGTTACTTATTTATTTTTTATTTATTTAAATATGAAACAAACGGTCAAGCCCTGAAGTCGGACTTTCCATGAATAGATCCAAGACACAGTTGATGACCAACCGCGCGAAACGTAGTGTAATGGTAGATGGGCGGGATATGCAGTATGTCCACGAGTCGTATATCTACTTGGGCCAGTTAGTGTCCTTCAACAACAGGCAGTTAAAAGAAATTGATCGCCGTATCGCAAACGCCTGGAAGAGCTTCTGGTCCATGAAGACGCTAATGAAGGGCAACCTTCCACTCTCTTTAAAGCGCAAACTCCTCGACATGTGTATCCTGCCTATCCTTACCTACGGCGCCCAAACAAGGTCTCAAACTGAAACTGAAAAGTCCAGACTCAAGGTTTGCCAGAGAGCAATGGAACGCAGCATACTGGGTGTTCATATAACCGACCGTATTAGAAACACCGAACTGAGTTCCAAAACTGGCATTGTGGATGTGGGCATGAAGGCCGCAAAGCTGAAATGGGACTGGGAAGGGCACATCTGCCGAATGCACCCAGAACGCTGGGCTAAAGTGTCCACGGACTGGATCCCACAGGATGGATCTCGGGGCAGAGGAAGACCCAAACGGAGATGGCGGGACAACCTAGATACATTCTGTGTGGAGTGGCGGGAGTGTGCATTAGACAGAGACAAGAGTGGAGGGAAAGAGAGGAGGCCTTTGCCCAGCAGTGGGAGACACTAATAGGCCAAAGAAAAAAAAAAGTAATAAACGGTCATACAAAAAATATTGTTACAGTTTCTTCTCTTAATCTAGACCTATAGTTTCCATTTTTATTAAACATATATTTATATAGAAGCACGAAAAAAGTATCTATCTTGGCTTAAGTTCAGCTAATTAGTAAGAGGAGTTACTGTTTCGATGTGATCGTTTATAATGTTTTCTACTTAGTTATTGAATTTGTCCTCTCAGTGCAGCAGCCGTCCACCTCGGCTGTGGAGATGCAGCACAAATTGGTGTCGCGGCGCGCCGACGCCGCCGCCGATTATCGCCGATCGCGAGCGCCCCGGGCGGGCGATTATGCAACCACTTCACGAGTCAACTGCTCAGACTATTCACTACTATCCAGTGTTTCCTCAATATACACGTAGGTGCACATTACTAAACATTGTTTCAAACCTTCTACGTATGTTTAATTGTTGAGAACTTGACTCGGTTTTACTAACGAGACTGCGTTTAAAAGATTTCCCAGTAGTCTACGTCGTGATATGAGCCAAGTCCTTTTTTTCGGGTCTATTTTGTAGTTCAAATACACTGGACTCTTAACAATAAATTTTGCAATAATAAGCTTAATGTAATAGCTTATTATCTAAATCGCAATGTCTAAAGTCTGTTTTTAAAAGGACTCGAGTGCACAGAGAGGTTTTTAAACCTCTTACCAGTTTAAAGAACTCGAGCTTCGGTTCGGCTTAGTAACTAGGCACTGTCTTAAAAATTAAGTCGAGCCTTAAAAGATAATTTTCTTCACCAACGTAAGTTGTTATGTACCACGTTTCTAGAATTCACAATAACAAATCTTTTCCGAGCCCTTGACTCGCGTGCGCCCGATAATCTGTGTGAATAACATCATTGAAGACGGGCTTTAGCGCGCCGTATAATGAATTTGCGATAGTGGGCAGAAATGTCGTAACATGATAGCGGGTGCTCTGACTATAGATTCGAAGGGATTTCCTTCAGATAGCAGGATCATACTTGCATAACAGGTTCTAATTTGTTAATAGAACCTTAAGAGGATAGTGGACGACCGGTTTTCCATAACAACGTAGGTAGTCCTCATTTTCGTCTCTCGATATTGACACTATGAAAAATATTTTAGAATGTTTGACATTTTTTGATTATTAAAAGAGTAAGGAGCTAAAAAAATCCATAAAGTTTTTTTAGAGCTCTTAACTCATAATATGAATAATATTAATTAATAATAAATATATATATGTCGGAACCTGACACCAGAAAGACGTATTGCAGCGTTATAGTTCATTATTTTAGACGCCTGTATAAAATCGATTAGCAATGTTGAGCTACATGTTATTTGATTGTAACGAAATAAATAAAGTTGCGTAGAGAGTAACGCCATCTATTGGCGCATTGTTGAAATAAAGTCGCGTAGAGAGTAACGCCATCTATTGGCGTGTTGTTGAACTAAAATGACAGGTAGAAGGCTTTGGAACGTCGAGAGGTTTCTCTCGAGTGAGCGTAGGCACGAGTTGGTATTTTTGTCGGTATGTTGGTAGACTGGTCGAGCAGGTTTACCAACTTGACTGAGGCGGGAGCGGAGAGGCTCCGCCGCTGGTATTTCTTCTTGATCGGACCGCGCTAGAGATCGGACGTACTCGTTAGCCAACCTCGTGCCTAACTCGCTACGTTCCTGAAGGCTTATACCTAAAGGATTATTCTGATAGCTTATAAAATCCCGCGTTCTTTAACCATTTAGCTAAGTGTTTTATTTCAAGTGTTATTTTGATTTCTTATGTTTCATTAGAAGCTTACTTTTGTGAAATAAAGAAATGATGTGTTATGTGTTGTTTTAACTTGTTTTGAAAAGATTTGTCCCTCTGAGTTTGTTGCCGGTCCCATATAGGGCTAAATCTTCTCATGTTAGAGGCGTAGGGCTGGAGCCGGCCTAGTTTGACTTGAATAAAGATTTAAACGGTTTCTTTTTACTTTCATATCGCTCCCTTGAGTTAAACATAGCAATTAGTTCTTTTAAACATTTAGTACTGAAGTATAGTAGGCACTAGTATGGTTAACGAGTCCTAATGTTTATTTCATTCACTGGTGGCAATGGTAGCATACTGGTTTAGCTGTGAAGTAATACATTATCGTACTACCCCACGCGCCCACCGCTTTTGGGACCATCCCTATTCGACATCAGCAAGTGGGATTGCCAAGGTATCATGTATTGCTTACACAGCCACCTGGGAGCGTGGTGTATTTCTGGTGACCTACATTCCATAATCTGGACACGTGGTAATGGTAAGCTCACGTGTCTAACCTTGATTGAAAGGTGAGTGTAATTCATTGTTATTTGGTGAGAATTATTGTGAAAATGTGAATAAAATTGTGATTGAGGCAGTCGAGCATAGCGGTCGTTACGTGACGTCATCTCTGGGATCGTTACGTTTCTTTGTAATTAATTTTTGTAATCCATTTAAATCGAAGCGATCTTGAGTTATTTTGATTTGAAATCCATACTGTTAATTAAAACCGAGTATTAGCTATTACAACGTGATATTATTTTATCGCTCACTTGTGAATCTACCCTCAATAATTGATTTTTTATGAAGATACAATTAATTTTTATAATCCATTTAAATCTAAGTGATCTTGAATTATTTTGAAGTGAAATCCATGTTGTTAATTACAACCAAATATCGGCTATCACGACGTGATATTATTTCATCGCTCACTTGTGCTTCTACCCTCAAAAATATTTTTTTTTTTTAAATACAATGCACCGTTAGAAATGGATCCTGCTGATTTGCCAATGCATAGGATTGTGTAATCCCTACCCTGTAAAGTTTAGTAATTAGTAAAATTGCTACAAATTATTGCCCGTAATGCCGTGATAGATCACAAATCGTGCATACTATGAAAGCATGAGCTACGCATATGAAAATTAATGTTACAGTGTGCTGCAACCTGAGCAGGGACAACTTACAGACGCCATCACACCTGTAACACAGAAGCAGCTGTGCAGTATCGTCTGTTCTGGAGATTTGGAAATAAAAGGACAGGTTTCGTTCCAATTGTTTATTAGTGAATTTTATTATGAGTGTAATGGCGAAGCATAACAGTCTAACGTAACTAATTAGCTGTCACTTTTCGTATTGGCCCATTTTACCGTGTTACTTATTTTTGGAACACATGTTTGTTTGTTCATAGAATGAAATAAAACTCACTCATTGAAGTTTAAATTTTATTCTGAGATTTTTGAAGTCCCGTATACATTGGAAACATGTTTTTTTTGTCTGCTACATTGCATTTAATAAACCTTTGAGTTTATCCTGCTTACATGATAAACCTGATGCCGTGCTAATGATGATTTCAGTAACAGCCAGCTATGTTAAACTACATCGTGCATCTCGCCATCTGCCGCAGCAACGGCAACTGCAAGGCGGAAAGCATCAGCCTTCGTGCTTGGGTTGGACTTCACCACCACCTTTGACTGGGACGCGTGCATCGTGCTTTATTAATCTGGTGAGCAGTTCCCATTTTGTTGGGATTATTTTGAGAGGATTTACTTCTGCATAGAAGTTTTGAGCGAGTTTCTGTTGTTAAAGCTAAAGTAGAAAGCTGAGTTTCTGTTGTTAAAGCTAAAGTAGAAAGCTGAGTTTCTGTTGTAAAAGCTAAAGTAGAAAGCTATCTTTAGTGATTTTGATCAGTGATGTTCAGTTTCAGTTGATCAGTTGACGCTGATAGTACCAATGGTTCTGAGTAACATGATTTAAAGAACCGTTTTTATTTTCTTTTTGGAATTCACTCTTAACATTGTTTTTGCTTTCGATGGACTGAAAGCTTGTACTTTCGAAGGACTGAAAGTACGCCCGATGGACTGGGCAATACTGTTTTGCTTTCGATGAACTGAAGGCAAGCCCGATGGACTGGGCACTACTGTTTTGCTTTCGATGGACTGAAGGCAAGCCCGATGGACTGGGCACTACTGTTTTGCTTTCGATGGACTGAAGGCAAGCCCGATGGACTGGGCACTACTGTTTTGCTTTCGATGGACTGAAGGCAAGCCCGATGGACTGGGCACTACTGTTTTGCTTTCGATGGACTGAAGGCACGCCCGATGGACAGGGCACTACTGTTTTGCTTTCGATGGACTGAAGGCACGCCCGATGGACTGGGCACTACTGTTTTGCTTTAGATGGACTGGGTATTGTTTAGTGACCGCATCAGAAGTGCCGGAGCATGTAAGAGGTGCACGTGGTCTGCTTTTTATGTGCAGAATGCTCTTTGCGAGGAGTAGCACTTACGCGGCTGAGATGGTTACTTCTGACGAGGGTCTGGTATCTACTGAAGGACTGGCAATGCACCGAAGGACTGGTGTTGTTTTGTTTATGTACTGTGTTCATATGAGTAAAATTGGCATTATCAAATCAGAATATTATTTGTTTTAAGATGTCTTACAAAAATTTAGATCACATATGACCAAAGATTTTTTTTTTAATGCCAGATAATTTCCCCGTAAATTGATATTGATGACAATGGTAGTGATACTGTCGAGCAATGAATTAGAGCTGTTGTGATTTGTGTTTTTGATGTTTGAGATTGTTCTGTTTTCACATAAATTTGAGAGTATCCGCCAGATGGAGGCGATGATTATTGGAGTGTATCCGCTAGATAGCGGCGATGATTACTGATTATTTTTATTAAGTCGTTGCTCGATGGACTATTTTTGACTAGAGAAATGAGGATTGATTAATGACTTTGAACTATTTTCTGGTTGGATTGATAACAAAGTTTGATTTTAATAGTAATTTGAGAGACCCGAATTGTGGGTCAGGAATGACCGAGCGATGAGATACTGTGCTGAGTATTTTGTTACAGAATCAAATGCATACACCCACACACGAGGACGTGTGTAGCGCAGGACGGCCGTGTCGGAACCTGACACCAGAAAGACGTATTGCAGCGTTATAGTTCATTATTTTAGACGCCTGTATAAAATCGATTAGCAATGTTGAGCTACATGTTATTTGATTGTAACGAAATAAATAAAGTTGCGTAGAGAGTAACGCCATCTATTGGCGCATTGTTGAAATAAAGTCGCGTAGAGAGTAACGCCATCTATTGGCGTGTTGTTGAACTAAAATGACAGGTAGAAGGCTTTGGAACGTCGAGAGGTTTCTCTCGAGTGAGCGTAGGCACGAGTTGGTATTTTTGTCGGTATGTTGGTAGACTGGTCGAGCAGGTTTACCAACTTGACTGAGGCGGGAGCGGAGAGGCTCCGCCGCTGGTATTTCTTCTTGATCGGACCGCGCTAGAGATCGGACGTACTCGTTAGCCAACCTCGTGCCTAACTCGCTACGTTCCTGAAGGCTTATACCTAAAGGATTATTCTGATAGCTTATAAAATCCCGCGTTCTTTAACCATTTAGCTAAGTGTTTTATTTCAAGTGTTATTTTGATTTCTTATGTTTCATTAGAAGCTTACTTTTGTGAAATAAAGAAATGATGTGTTATGTGTTGTTTTAACTTGTTTTGAAAAGATTTGTCCCTCTGAGTTTGTTGCCGGTCCCATATAGGGCTAAATCTTCTCATGTTAGAGGCGTAGGGCTGGAGCCGGCCTAGTTTGACTTGAATAAAGATTTAAACGGTTTCTTTTTACTTTCATATCGCTCCCTTGAGTTAAACATAGCAATTAGTTCTTTTAAACATTTAGTACTGAAGTATAGTAGGCACTAGTATGGTTAACGAGTCCTAATGTTTATTTCATTCACTGGTGGCAATGGTAGCATACTGGTTTAGCTGTGAAGTAATACATTATCGTACTACCCCACGCGCCCACCGCTTTTGGGACCATCCCTATTCGACATATATATATTATCAGTGCAATGACCATAAAGGATGACTGACGCTATTACGTTCCGGGGTCCGGGCCGAGGCTTCCGACACTTCGTTTTCTGTAACGGGTGATCGATGTCCATGTAATACTCTCCATAGTAAACGACGTTACCTATCGGTATCGATGTTTTAGCGTGAGTCATCCTTAAACCACCTTTACTAAAAAACTAAATATTTCGCTGCAAAGAATACTTAGCAGGTTCTTACAGTAAAGCCTGAGGCTCTCGTACACAACTTGTTCACCCGCGCGGCATCGCGTCGCGTCGGCGAAGTAGGTACCTCGTTCTGCTAAACGTATAAATCAACTAGAAAAGTTTCAATGACATTTGAATCTTACGCTTCCAGCTTTATGTTATAGTTGTAGCATAGATAATAACTTTACGTTATTTTGCACGTAGGTTGTATAGGTACAGTCGACGTCAAAAATATGTTTACACTTTTGCACCTTACTCCTTTGTAATAAGGCAAAAAATGTAAACATATCTTTGACGTCGACTGTACCTATTTTTAAAATGATTTTTACATATTAAACCATTTACATACTGATTCACAAGAGGAACTGCCGGAGAAACATTAGCACGATCGTATGCTTTGAATCAACGACTCGTTATCCTAATTACAATGTATTCTGTCCCCAAAACCGCGCGTGCGGCACAGGACACGCTCCTTGGGCCCCCGGGCCGCAGGGTAGATACACGAACACAGCCCCCGGCCCTCGGGCCACGCATGGCCCTAGAGCCAAGCAGGGGAACTGGAGGGCACGCAAGCACACGCGGGACCCCTCAGCAAATAGACACGTGCCTCGCATGCTGAGAGCCTTTACCCTATCGAGGCACAAGTGATACTGAGTTTGTAATTACTTGGCATGGCATGACGAGGATTTGGTGAACGCAGCTTTTGTTGTATAAAATATAAATAAATACCAAAATAAAATATTTAAAAACAATCTTACACAGTTTTTTATCAAGCAGATACGTGTGCGAACGATAGGTAGGTACAACAAATTTGCACGAATTACAAAGGTCGCAGGTTCAAGTCCTGCCAAAAGCGGTGAATTTTTCCAATTAACTCTAAAGTAATAAACTGTAATAACGAAATACAAGTTAAAATTTAACTACAACAGTAAAGACGCAAGTTTATCCATATTTGTTAATCCTCATTATACCAGAGCACTTGTACAATCGACGTCAAAGATATCTTTATTATTTTGCACCTTACTCCCTTCTAATACGATGAATAATGTAAACATAATATCTTTGACGACGACTGTACATGCAAATCATACAAAAGCAATTACAATGCTAACTGGCGCAATGTTTTACAAAGCGGGCTCATAACGTTTAAACGAGTCAAGTTTTTATGTTCCTCCGTGCTTTATGGGGACGTGGCTAATTTGATACATACACATACAACATGTGCGCGTGTGTGTGCATTTGTGTGTGTGTGTGTGTGTGGCTAATTCCGTTTGTCTTCAGCGCGACTCATTAAAAGGGTTGTGCCGCGGGCAGTGGTTTTAGGGTCGCGGCCGCGGAAATTGCGCTTTTTTACAGAGTAACATGTATGACTGTATTCATGTGTGCTTTTATTGTAATCGCCACCGTAGTTGCCATGAATTACACTTATTTCGGAGGACTCTGACGGCTCGGCCACGACTTTGCGCGACTGGCGGCGACGGCAGTGGCAACCATAGGTTGGAGCGAGACACAGCCATCGGACCTTTCGTTCCCACTTATGGTTGCCGCCCGCTTTTCATCTCCGCCTCAGTGGAAATGCAACCTAATGAGTGCGTAGATATGCTTATGCACTTATGCAGACACAGTCTGGTGGCTGCAGTATGCAGGGACCATATTCACGTGCTAATACATTGTTCAGCCGGCAATGCAATGCCCGCGGGACTTTGTGTGGTTGCGACATTGTGCTTAAGTGAAATAGTGTCCTTAATAATAAAACTTCATCTACTTATGTAGTCTATCCTACTGTTTGCTGGGAACCTGACAGATACCTATACTTTGAGCGTTTAAAAGGAAACAATGAAATAATCACGTTGCAAAGCCGTAAAAAATGGTTCAAAGGTTAGAATGGAAAGGTTTACACGTGGCTTGGGATTAATAATTAATTAACTAACACGAGGAATCTCAATATATCCATATATTTTTATTCATGTAGATAAAACATTATTGTTAGCGATAATAGTTTCCTAAAAAAACCCCCAAATTCCTGTAAACATGTTTTTATTTTAGAAGCCTCGGCTTTGTATCGAATATTGCTTCCGCCGGACTCGTCCCAGCTAAAACAACACCCATGCGACTCCCAGACGACGGTTACAACCTAAAATACATGGGCACTCTTATTAAAGATCATCTTTCTTTATTTTTGGTAATATGTTTTTTAATCGGTTTAGGCTTTCTGCAACCGTGAAACCTAATTAATTAGCAGATAAATGGAAAACCTCAAAAATTTACCCAAGGTCCGGCGGTCCCTTGGCACCAAAAGGCCTCTATAATTAAAATTATGGAACCACTTTAACGTAAATTCAAGTGGGAAAGATTTATTCCATAGGAGAAAGACAGAAGACAAACAAATAAATAACTTATGAACTATATACATCTATAAATAATACTAAATTAAAACTAAAAGTGTTTTGACCACATGACATCAAAGACCTATCATTATAACTGAAACAGTGCTATGTTCGTTTTTTTAGCATTAGAAATAAGGTAAACAATCTTGATGTGTCTTTTAATTGAAAAACTCATTTTAAAAATAAGTTACGGCAAATATGTAAAAATTATGAATCTAATACGATCATTTATATTCTTCTGCTTTCATAAGTAATTAGTTATTGATTTTTAAAAAGCGTTTTTCAATTAAAAGACATGTCAAGATCGCTTACCTTCTTTCAAGTTCTTTCTAATGCTAAAAAAAACGAACTATACAAGGTTGTATTCTTTTATTCCTTTCTACTACTATTTAAACGGTTCGTATTAATTACTTCTATAATTACAATAATGTAGCGAGCAGAAAAAATGTTTCATGGCGATAACTTATCAGTTTTAAAACTGTTTAATTATTTAATACCATTAGTGGAGTAGGTACATACTGAGCATTGGTAGATTTCTGTTTACAATATAAGGTTCGAAAATTACGTACTACTACATATATTGTACATGTCCGACTTTGGGGGTCGAAGTAGAATAATCGTCAAATTCACATGAAAATGTTGTCGAAAGCCAAGCGGGTGGTATTTAGCCCCGCTGCGCGAGCGGCGGTAATCGCCACCATTGGCGGCCATTACGCGCCCTCTCATTACAGGCGATCGGCTGTTAGCAAATCGGTCAAGCTAGAGTCCAATATAAATTAGAATGCCCATTTTTCTAAAAAAAAAGGGGTGTTGCTTATTTCTTCGAAGTTAAAATTTTATACGTCTCCGCTCTTAATGTAGTCTCTACTATTAAAAAGCCAAAAAAACTACTTTTATTCAGAATGTTCAGTTACGTTTTAGAGGTCGCTACCGCACTTTGAAAATTTTGATCCTTCATACAATTTTTTTTTTTAATAACATGTTAACGGTACATTTATTACCATGTGAAATTTTCAAACGGCCACCTGTTCCAAAAACAACCTGTTCCAAATAGATCCAAATTCACAACTTTTTGATCGTTTGACAAACAGTGTAAGTTGAAGTAAAAAGATCCCTTCCGGTGGGAACCCTAAAAAGCAGTAAACGCACCAATAAAGTACGTCAATTACATTTGTCGTTTAATTTAACCGTTCACAGCCGTAGAATAAATACAGTAAATCTGTTATTGCGCGCGAATTGAAATCATTCTGATACTTTACGACGTAGACGGGTCCAATTTGCGTTGAGCCTCTGCAAAACCTTTGTAACAGCCAATTCTGACTTTTTATTAAACTGATAGCCGGCTGAGCGTGGATGTAAAAAGTTTATTGCACATGAAAATATTTTCATGATTTGCAAAAAACTTTATGAATGTACAATTCCATGTTATCTTAGATTCTAGGTATCTCTCTAAATGTCCAATAGCTATTGGTTTATTGTTGAAATGAACGCCTTCTAGCTTTTCTTATTTGGGTTGAGCTTAGTTTTTGTTTTGTTAGATTGGCATACACTTTTGCTGTTTAAAGAGCTCCTGATTTTGGGCGGTATAAATATGAAACCAAAACGTAACTCAAAGGAACATTTAGCTGCTGTGCTCGCAGTTCGCTCGAAGTTTCCGAAGAAACGCATAGTAGAGGACTATACCAACCATCTAAGTGATGAAGATGGAAATGTTGTCGTGCGGAGCGATGGTAGATTAATCCGAACAATTCCTCGAAGCACTCCGCGTTATGCATGCGATAGAACATGCAGAAGTTACATCTCTACGTACCTAGCGCCAAGGAGTAAATCAAGCAAGGAGTGAATTTTAGACACTGAACAGAAGTCCTATTGTAACTATGTATGCACTAGCAGCAACACTCTTAATTGACTGTAGTCTTTAGTTTTCAAGCTCAAGTTTGTTGGAAATCCTATTGTATATTGTATTGAAAATCGCAAACCGGAGGCGCCATAAAAAGTTTCAGACCACTATTTAATGTTATTATAATATATTATCATCTCATATACAGATACATAATGAACGCGCTCTAATATGAAGAAATGATAGTAGAGTCTGGAGTGGAGACCGCGTTTGGGCAAACGTAGCGTGGGACGCCCTCTGGCCAGATGGCGATGGCGGGACGACTTGCACAGGAGGGCCGGCAGCGACTGGATGCATAAAGCGGCAGACCGGGCCACGTGGCGTACCTTGGGAGAGGCCTATGTCCAGCAGTGGACTGAAACGGACTGATGATGATGATGATGATGATAGTAGATGAACATTCTGACCCCTTTTTATAGCTCCTCCGTTGTGCGGTTTCTAATACAATACACACCTAGAAAATAATGTAACGATGACACGACACGATACATATAAGCGCTGGTGGCCTAGCGGTAAGAGCGTGCGACTTTCAATCCGGATGTCGCGGGTTCAAACCCCGGCTCGTACCAATGAGTTTTTCGGAACTTATGTACGAAATATCATTGATATTTACCAGTTGCTTTTCGGTGAAGGAAAACATCGTGAGGAAACTGGACTAATCCCAATAAGGCTTAGTTTCCCCTCTGGGTTGAAAGGTCAGATGGCAGTCGCTTTCGTAAAAACTAGTGCCTTCGTCAATTCTTCGGATTAGTTGTTAAGCGGACCCCAGGCTCCCATGAGCCGTGGCAAAATGCCGGGATAACGCGAGGAAGAAGGAAGGAAGGACACGACACGATACATAAATATGAGAAACTGTTGAATAAGTACATACATATTTCCAGTAACGGGTGATGTTCGATCGCGCCGCCGTCAATGCACCTCGGAATTCAATAAGTGGATGCCTTCGCTCCCTGCTCCCCGCCGCGCCGTCGCCGGACCATCGCCAATTCAACATGACACATTGAAATTATCAGAGTAACAATTCAGTGTGGACGTCAATTATCCAAGCCGCAGATTAAAGATCAAATTCCACCTCTTATTTCAATCAGAATACGCCTCCCGAACGACTTTAACCACGTATTCCTGATGGTATGTACTTAAAAGGAGGAAAATAACTAAATACATACCTACATACATAAGTGCATTGTGATATGCCTACATTAAATAATAAAGAACTTTTAAAAGAATTTTATATCAACATGAATTTGACCAATTTAGCGTTTGATTTAGTGTTTTTGAACAAAAAGTAGCTTTTTGTACACATCGCCCAGTAGGGTGCGCTAAGGTAATTACAATTGACAACTCGTATTTATTACGATTTATAATAGTTAAGCGTTAATTTAAGAAAATAGTTAAGCTGTCGCAAATGAGAGTCCTATTACATGCTTACAACGTCTTTTTTAACATTACCTATGTGCAAAATAATGCGTGTAGCGTAATTTTATATATATATATTTTTTCTATATGAAGTTGTTACTCTGTTATTCAAAGCCTCTGTGCCGCACGCGCGAGGAATGCAGATGAGAGCAAACACTAGCCCCTACGACAGGCTCACCCTGTATGGGCATGGGCTGGTGCTTGGTACCTTTTGCGGAGGGACGTCGCTCGTTAGTCGAGGCGCCGCCGTTACCTTTGACTTTTGGCTTGGCTGGATACGCTTTTTCTGAACCAGTGGTCAATATCTTTCACTGCCAACGTCAAATACATTGTTATGGAAAACTTTCGATATTGGTACAGGTTGTTAATGTTTCGATAATATGTATTATTATTTATTTATTCATTCATTAACAATATTACAATTGTGTCTGAATATTGACTACATCTAATACTTAATCTAACATGCGTCATCATACAGTGGCTGTTAACAACCACTAGGTAGAAAGCGGCGCACACCTCTCGACACCCCTGAGCCGCTCACACCGGTGTTACTCCTGGTCGTCTTCACGACGGCAGTTTCAGGGGCCCATCTAGTCAGCAGCAAGTCACCACCTGCCTCGATAACGTGTGTTATTGTTATGGCAGGTGTCCAGCTTCTTTACAATAGCCGCCTCTCATTGTCCACCCAAACTTCAACCCATAGACCGGTATACTGTTCACTTTTTCTACAATAGTCCCAATGCCTGCTGCGACCGGTTCATGGGTGTCTATTGCTACGCCTGTGAACGGGTTCCAGCAGGCGTTCTACATGACATTAAAGCTCTCCAAAACGCCTCTACGTGTTGAAATCAAAATCAAATCAAAAATATACTTTATTCATGTAGGCCTAGCAACAAGCTCTTATGAATCGTAATTAATCTTAATCTAATTATCAGAGCAATTTATTGATGTTAATATTATTCCATAATAAAATTGGATTATTATACATATCAAATTTAACACTAAGAATTTCACAAAAGAATCGTCAAACATTAAAAAGATTGTATAAAAAAATACTAGTCTAGAATTTCTAGAATAAAATCTAAATGTCAAAAAAAAGCATAAGTAACAAAAGAAGTAGATAGTATTTGTTGTAAATAATTAACGCGTTTAACTTGTTTAATTAACTTTAATATAATAAAAATAAGCAAGTACATAAGACTGAATTATGTCGTGTCACGGTCGGCGCTAGTAAGGGCTGACATTACATTTGTGTACATGCATCAGTGCATTGATGCGTGTTTGCTCGTCAATAATTTCAGGCGCTATGATTTGCATTCCTTCCATCATCCTCCCCTGAATGCAAACCCATTGCAGCTGTGAAGGTACTAAGCTTCAGGCGAGGCAGTCCTTTGGTAAGTGCATCAGCTATCATGCCATTGGTGCTGATATATTCGACGCTTACTTCTCTGGCAGCAATCTTATCCTTCACAAAATGGTATCGCACGTCGATATGCTTGCTCCGAGCATGATAGGCACCAGAACCTGAAATACTAATAGCGCTCTGATTATCACAGTACAAAGTTATTGGCGTACCTGAAGATTTATGCCAGAAATCATCTTCAAGTTGTTTAAGCCAAAGCGCTTCTTGAACCGCGGAGCTCATGGCCATGTATTCCGCCTCAGTAGATGAGAGTGCCACTGTGGCCTGTTTTTTAGAGTTCCAACTTATGGCAGCACCCTGAAAGATAAAAATATATCCTGTGCAGGATCTTCTGTCTAATGTGTCACTGGCCCAATCTGCATCACAATAGCCAGTTATGTTATTGCTGTCTTTCTTGAATGTGAGTTTTAAGTTAATTGTTCCTCTCAAATATCTAAATATTCTCTTGACAGCTGCCCAGTGCTCAGTTGTCGGACAATTATTAAATCTGCTTACAGAATTGACAGCAAAAGTTATATCCGGGCGTGTACCCTGTGATAAGTACAGTAAACATCCCACGGCTTCTTGATAGGGTATGTTTCTTTGAATTTCATTTTCATTTTCAGCTTTCTTCAACTGAACGCCAGCTTCAAAAGGTGTAGGTACCGGCTTGCAATCATACATCCTGAATCTGTGCAATACCTTCTCAACATAAAGTGATTGGTCGAGGGAAATAGTATTCAGATTGTCACTCTGTGTTATTTTAAAGCCAATACATTGTTGAGCTGGACCGAGATCTTTTATTTTAAATTTTTCTCCCAATTTTCCTTTAATAAACTTAACAGTTTTTTCGTTGTTGAATAGACAGAGTATGTCGTCAACATATACTGCAATAAACAATATATCATCTTCACTTTGAAGTTTGTAGTATATGCAAGGATCTACATTTGATTTCTTTAAACCAATTTCTAAGAGAGCAGCATTTAGCTTTTTATTCCACTGTCGACTCGCTTGCTTTAAACCATACAGGGCCTTGACTTTATTTTCTACTTCATAACCAGGTGGTAACGCCATGTAGATTTCTTCCTCTACATCACCTTGGAGAAATGCTGTGATCGCATCCATCTGGTGTATTTTTAAGCCATATTTAGCTGCTAGGCCAATCAGATATCTTACCGACGCATAGCGCACCACTGGAGCGTACACCTCGTGATAATCTATGCCTTTGGTTTGTCTAAAGCCTTTAATGACGAGGCGCGCCTTGTAGCGAGCAATGTTGCCAACGTCATCCCTTTTAGTTTTAAATACCCACTTGCAGGGAATAATTTTCTTGCCCTTTGGTAAATCTACAACAGCCCATGTGTTATTTTCAATTAATGATTGATATTCATCTTCCATTGCCGTTTTCCATAAATTTGCATTTTCACATTGTAGGGCTTCTACATGGTCTTGAGGATCGTTATCCAACAAGCTCATTGCTGATTCAGAGCTGAAACATAAAAATGAAGTCGACTCTATGTTATCAACGACATCATGGCGTCGACGAGGTCTCAAATTGATACGACGCACTTCAGGGCTTATTACAGTGATGTTTTCTAAAGGAACATATGTCTCATCCATATCACATGGGTCTTCAAATACCTCGCTTAAATCCTCATTATTCTCAGTGTCACTTGATTCACTGCTATTTTCTTCATTATTAGGCTGTTGTATGTTGTCTTCTATTTCAAAATATATTGCCTCGTTCTCATTATTCTTCATTGTACTTATTTCTCCATTCACCTTTTTATGAGCTTCATTTTCTTCAGGCAATTTTCTTACTTTTTCAATTTCGCATTTATCCATAGCTTTATTTTGTCCAACTGTTTCTTCCAGAAATACTACATCACGGCTCATTATTACTTCTTTACTTTTTTTATCAACAAATCGGTAGCCTTTGGTACAGTCACTGTACCCGACAAATATTAATTCTCTAGATTTTGGATCAAACTTGTGTCGCTTCTGTTTAGGAATGTGCACCATAGCCCGGCATCCAAATATTTTCATGTGGCTTAGGTCGGGTTTTGATCCAGTCCATAATTCTTCTGGAGTGACTTCAGGTAGAGAGCGACAAGGGGATCTGTTGATGATGTATGCGGCTGTGGCTACAGCCTCAGCCCAGTACTCCGTCTGTAATGAAGCATTAAACATCATGCATTTAGCCCGCTCTACCAGAGTACGGTTCATCCTTTCGCTCAATCCGTTTTGTTCTGGTGTGTAAGGTACGCTTGTTTGATGTTTTATCCCGAAACTCTTCAAACATTGATCAAACTTATGATTTTTGTATTCTGTTCCACAATCTGTTCGAAGAATTTTTATTTTCATATCTAGTTCATTTTCAACTTTACTCTTAAATTCTAAAAACTTCTCTAATACCTCTGTTTTTTGTTTCAGGAAATATACAAATACTTTTCTGGAATAACCATCTATAAATGTTAAAAAGTACCTTGCACCTCCGATAGACTGTTTCTCCATCGGGCCGCAGAGATCAGAATGAATAACTTCAAGCAGCTTTGTTGCCTGAGAACCTTGATTCTTGAACGGTTGCCTGGTCTGCTTTGCTTTTAAACATGAAGTACAAGCATCTGGTTTTCCCTGTGAAGATAACTTTACACCAAGTGTATACTGTGGAATTTTCTCTAAGTCACTGTAATTAATGTGACCTAGACGCTGATGCCAGACGTATTTGTCATCTGTTGTGGCTGTCATTGCATGCCCACTTGGGCCGGTTATTAATTCATAAGTATTATTTACTTCTTTTGCTTTTGCCACAATATTTCCACACTTGTTGATTATTGAGCATCCATAGTCATCAAACTCAACTCTATTTCCACTTTTAATAATTTGGCTCAATGACAGTAAATTTTGGGCTAATTCAGGAATGAACAAGACATTCTTTACCTGTATCTGATCGAACTGTCCTGAAATTTTACTTGGTACCCGGATGGTCACCGTTCCGCAGTCTTTGACTTTGAGTATTGTCTTATCTGCTATCTTGACAGTCTGAACAGGAGGAGTGGTTTTAGTCTCTAGCCATTCCTCATGCATTGTCATATGGTATGAACAGCCAGAATCGACCAGCCAACTGTCATCATAATCAGAGTTGCCGATAGTCGCTGAAAAAGCGGCAACATAACCATTTGTAGTGCTTTTTTCTTCTTTTTTATTTTTAAACCAACAATATTTCCCCAAATGTCCATAATTGTTGCAATTATAGCAACGGGGGCCTTTAGATTTCACTGAGTGACTCTCCTTGCTTTTACTGAACCGATTAGGATATTTCTTTGACTTTGCATAAAAAGCGGTAGTAGTATCTGCTGATGTTTTTACTTCTTGTAGTAGCTTAGTCTTAATCAGATCTGCACTAATTTTTATGCCTGAGCTCTCTATACCCATAATCATTGGTTTGTATTCATCGGGCAATCCAGCCAACATTAACGTCCCGAGCCACTCATCACCGACACTGAAGCCTATGTTTCTCAACTTGTGTGCTGCCGACATAATTTTATTAATATAATCTTCAATGTTTGTACTTGATTCTAAGTTGGTATTTATCAAATCTCTCAGTAGCCCAACTTTTCTTAGTAAACCTGAGTCTTCAAACGCTTTGCACAAATTGTCCCATACCTGTTTTGCCGTTGTTGCTTCTTGCACATGTACATATAACTGTGGTTCGATCGAGAGTATTATTTTAGATCTCGCTTTTGTATCTTTTTTCTTGTCACTATAATCTGCCGTAGTGACACTTTCATGCAAGTCTTCATGTTGCAAATACGCTTCCATTGCAAACTTCCAAGTCGAGAAATTATCTCTTCCAGTTAATTTTTGTATTGATAATGTGTTTGTAGTCATCATTTTATCAATTTTTTATAGATTTGTGCTGAAAAAGATCTTAGTTTTTTTTTACGCGGCAATTGAGGTTATGTTAATTTTACTTTTACTTTTGTTATCACTTTTATTACACTGTACTTTTCAAAAACTATATCAGGCAGGGACGGCCCATAACCTGTTGTAAATAATTAACGCGTTTAACTTGTTTAATTAACTTTAATATAATAAAAATAAGCAAGTACATAAGACTGAATTATGTCGTGTCACGGTCGGCGCTAGTAAGGGCTGACATTACATTTGTGTACATGCATCAGTGCATTGATGCGTGTTTGCTCGTCAATAATTTCAGGCGCTATGATTTGCATTCCTTCCATCAGTATTACATCGGAATATCCATTTCCTCATCAATAATCAAATGTACCTAATAAATAAATAATCATTTCGAATAACAATTAATCCCACGTTGTAATATCATTCATGTAGTCTTGTGTGGTATAATAAGCTTTAGAAATAAGTTTACGCTTTACATAATTCTTAAATTTATTAATAGATAATTCAGTAATATGGTTTGGAAGTTTATTATAAAATCTTACACAATTACCCATGAATGATTTTTTAATTTTATGGAGCCGAGTGAAGGGCACTGCGAGCTTATGTTTATTTCTAGTATTAATATTATGAATTTCACAATTTTTCCTAAAATTTACAATATTTTTATGTACATACAGAATATTCTCATAAATGTATTGACAGTGCACTGTCATTATGTCAATTTCCTTAAATTTATCTCTAAGTGAGTCTCTATGGTTCATTTTGTATATTGCTCGAATAGCCCTCTTCTGCAGAACAAAAATGGTATTTATCTCTGAAGCACCGCCCCACAGTAAAATACCATACTTGGATCTATATCCCCACGCAAGCCTATCAAAAGACCGGGATTTAAAGGCCCGTCAAATGGAGATACAATAATAATAAAGAAAGAATAGTTCATTTAACATGAACACAAGCTTTGCTGAAATTATTTTTTTTCATAAATATTACATATTATTTTATTTAGGAAGCTACTTAGCACGAAGCGTATACCTAGCACAAATATTGCTTCTTGATGAATATATGTTTACACAAAAATGTTTCATTTACATTTTTTCAAACTACTGTCATTTTACACTTTCTTATTTTGAATATGGTAATTGGCTGATTTTCAATTTAACTTAAAAATGTAGAAGTAGTCTCGGGAATATTGTTTAGTTTCTTTTTTGCTCATTAATGTTGTTTAAAGGTGAACTATGAAGGATGTGTGCAGCGAGTATTGAAGAACTAGTCTAGAAACACGTTTAACATTCTTTAGTCAACGCTCAGCAATCCATCGTAGTTATTTTGTAATATTTGTGGTTAAACTTAAATCTAAATTTAACGCTGTATGAAGTCGCAACGCACGTGCGGCATTTTACAAAATGACGCGTCTTTAGTATAATTAATTTTTTCTCCTTATGTAATGCTAGTCTTCATTAATTTCCAAGCCATAAATAATCTGTCAGGCTGGGCTTTGTACCGAAGTGCTTTAATTAAGTGTCTTGTGCCGAAAGCCTGGTACGTAAACAAGCGGCCGTTTATGAAGGTTTCGACAAAGCTGCGGATTAGCATGGCACAGGCGTACGCGCGCCATATTGGCTGACGATTTTTAAACTGTATACAGCTCCGTATGTTTTATGATATAGAAGGAAAACGAGCAGACAAAATGCCTGATGGTAAGCAATACTGTCGCCCATGGACACCTGCAACACCTGAGACAAGTCCAAGTAGAGTAGAGAGAGTAGAAAAGAGTAAGGCGATTAGACCTAGAGGGACATATAGTGACCAATAATTTGATTTTATCATGCATCACAGTCACACATACACATGTGAGTGAGCTCAAGGAGCGTGAAATACAGGGTGACTTCAAATTGGTAATACAAAATACTTGATTGGGACTCAGTTAATGCCCAATAGTATACTACAGTAACTCCGGTGTTAAAATTAGCTGTATTTAATTATCGCTAATTTTCTAATAAAACAAATAATTAAAGTCCCGAAGTGTGGTTACCCCACATTAAATACCTAACTGTCATACCTGTCACTCGATGTTATCAATGTAAGTTAATAATTGGATGCTGTTAAGCAATAATGTGTCAACCCACATACAATTTTCAATAAGATGTCAACTCAAAAAAATGACGCTTAAAATTGACATTTTATTGCAAAATGGATGTGGGATGACTGATTTTTGCTAAACACTATCCAATTATCGATATCACTGTGTAAAGGCCAGTGCAGACGGGCGGGGGAATTATGGTGACAGCCGCTCTAAATTAAAAATAATGCCCCTAAACGCGCATACATCACAAATTAGTATTCTTGCGTCCGCACCTCCATTTTATCGTTCATTATCTTACAATCGAATAAAAGGGGAATCGGTGAGCCAGATGGAGTTTACAACCACACCACCTGATTTGATTAGACAATTTAATCAGATTGGCGCAAAACCGTTCCCGTCTGGACTGGCCTTAAGCTGTTTAGTTTTAAGTACCCTGATACAGTCTACGTCAAAGATATGTTTACGTTTTTCGCCTTATTACAAAGAAGTAAGGTGCAAAAGTGTAAACATATCTTTGAAGTCGACTGTACAATCTGTGGTAAATAATAAGTGAATTAATTTAAATTAAATCATTTATTAATGTACGTAATCTACCGAATGTAACACAATCTTAAAATACCTACGTTTCAATACTTTCAATAAGTAGATAAGTGTGAACCTACATTAATTAAACGTATTTTAAGATGTTTTGAAAATGACGACCGCTTTTCTGGACACATAACTCTGATTCATATGATTACTCTTAAGATTCTTGAGTCTGCCAAGAATAAATTCATTGGTTTTCACAGAATTGAACGCCTCAATTATCTTTTGGCGAAGTTCATCGAGGGTATTTGATTCCCGTGCGTGCGCTCTCCTTTTAATTTCGCCCTAGTCGAAGTTCTAGTTCGTTTTAGTCGAGTCGGCCATGCGAAGATCGGGACTTCGAGGCAACAATGCGACTGGGCCGTTGCGTACAATCCATCTGCCAGGGAACTCTTGGTCCAAATGATATCGCACACTTAGAGCTAACTGTGCTGGTGCACCATCTTGCTGGAAATGGAGATTCTCCAAATTTTGCTCCGGCACCTTTTGTAGCAAAATCGGTAACACGTTTCTCAGGAATTGTTTTATTTAAAAATTTATTGTAAAATCAAAATCTTGCGGAAAATCTAATTTTCGCTTGGTAAGTGACAATTACTAATCAAAACACGTTTACTTCGTAAATACTGTTACAGGTGATTGATAACCAAAGAGGAAAGTGTTCTTTTAAAATTATTTAACCTTCTTTGATAATCATTATGTTAGGATAACCATGTGAAGCCTAAAAAAATGGGATAAATAAAGAAATTATATGACAATAATGTCATAAACGAGGGTAGTTTCTCGCTTCCCCTGCCGCCACCGGCGCCCACGCCGAGTCATCGGACGCGGAGGGCTGTGGCCCGCAGTCTGCGCCGGTCCGTCACCCTCAACACAAGCTCCTAATGATACTCCTCGGTGCGGAGTGAAACATGTCGAGCGTTTTTCGACTTACAATACGTGAGTGACCCGTTCTTAATATATTTAATATTTATGTATATCGATAAACTTTGACATATCGCACCATTGTTATTTAATTCTAAAATATTACAATCATGATTATAGTTTCAAGAGCAATAAACGAAAAAGGTGTACATAAAGTAGGTAATGTAATGATAAATGAAAGAGCAGATTAATAACGTTTCAATCGTGGAGGAGTCTTATTGTAATTATGAATAAAATATATTTAAATTAATTATAATATATGTCGGAGCCTGACACCAGAAAGACGTATTGCAGCGTTATAGTTCATTATTTTAGACGCCTGTATAAAATCGATTAGCAATGTTGAGCTACGTATTATTTGGTTGTAACAAAATAAATAAAGTTGCGTAGAGAGTAACGCCGTCTATTGACGCATTGTTGAAATAAAGTTGCGTAGAGAGTAACGCCATCTATTGGCGTGTTGTTGAACTAAAATGACAGGTAGAAGGCTTTGGAACGTCGAGAGGTTTCTCTCGAGTGAGCGTAGGCACGAGTTGGCGTTTTTGTCGGTATGTTGGTAGACTGGTCGAGCAGGTTTGCCAACTTGACTGAGGCGGGAGCGGAGAGGCTCCGCCGCTGGTAGTTCTTCTTGATCGGACCGAGCTAGAGATCGGACGTACTCGTTAGCCAACCTCGTGCCTAACTCGCTACGTTCCTGAAGGTTTATACCTGAAGGATTATTCTGATAGCTTATAGAATCCCGCGTTCTTTAACCATTTAGCTAATTGTTTTATTTCAAGTGTTATTTTGATTTCTTATGTTTCATTAGAAGCTTACTTTTGTGAAATAAAGAAATGATGTGTTATGTGTTGTTTTAACTTGTTTTGAAAAGATTTGTCCCTTGAGTTTGTTGCCGGTCCCATATAGGGCTAAATCTTCTCAGGTCAGATATGTAGGGTTGAAGCAGCCCTAGTTTGACTTGAATAAAGATTTATACGGTTTCTTTTTACTTTCATATCGCTCCCTTGATTTAAAAATAGCAATTAGTTCTTTTAAACATTTAGTACTGAAGTATAGTAGGCACTAGTATGGTTAACGAGTCCTAATGTTTATTTCATGCA
The DNA here is from genome assembly GCF_910591565.1 of Cydia splendana. Taxonomy (NCBI): domain Eukaryota; kingdom Metazoa; phylum Arthropoda; class Insecta; order Lepidoptera; family Tortricidae; genus Cydia; species Cydia splendana. The sequence continues at coordinate 19,558,665 of NC_085974.1, forward strand.
CTGGTAGCAATGGTAGCATACTGGTTTAGCTGTGAAGTAATACATCTAGGTACGACCCCCACGCGCCCACCGCCTTTAGGACCATCGTTATTCGACATCAGCAAGTGGGATTATCAAGGTATCATGTATTGCTTACACAGCCACCTGGGAGCGTGGTGTATTTCTGGTGAACTACATTCCATAATCTGGACACGTGGTAATGGTAAGCTCACGTGTCTAACCTTCATTGAAAGGTGAGTGCAATTCATTGTTATTTGGTGAGAATTATTGTGAAATTGTGAATTGTGATTGAGGCAGTCGAGCATAGCGGTCGTTACGTGACGTCATCTCTGGGATCGTTACGTTTCTTTGTAATTAATTTTTGTAATCCATTTAAATCGAAGCGATCTTGAGTTATTTTGATTTGAAATCCATACTGTTAATTAAAACCGAGTATTAGCTATTACAACGTGATATTATTTCATCGCTTACTTGTGAATTTACCCTCAATAATTGATTTTTCATGCAAATACAATTCATTTTTATAATCCATTTAAATCTAAGTGATCTTGAATTATTTTGATGTGTAATCCATCTTGTTAATTACAATCAAATATCGGCTATCACGACGTGATATTATTTTATCGCTCGCTTGTGAATCTACCCTCAATAATTGATTTTTTATGAAGATACAATTAATTTTTATAATCCATTTAAATCTAAGTGATCTTGAATTATTTTGAAGTGAAATCCATCTTGTTAATTACAACCAAATATCGGCTATCATGACGTGATATTATTTCATCGCTCACTTGTGCTTCTACGCTCAAAAATATTTTTTTTTGAAAATACAATGCACCGTTAGAAATTGATCCTGTAATTCCTCCTTGTAGTGTTTGTGCTATTGAGCTATAGTAGGGATGACGTAGTCTCGGGTTCACGGGTGGTGGGGCGACAGTCACGTGAGAGCCGTTGGTGCGAGCGGACGTGTCGATCCTAGCTACTGGTGACGTAACGAGCCATATACTTGTCTCCCTGTGTGTGTGAGTACTACATGTGGCGACGAGAAAAAAGGTCAGTAGAAATATATATTTTCGAGTAAGTAAACAAAAAAAAAATTACAAAGGAAATGAGGGTGTTTCAATAAATACATTTGTTTACATTAAGTAGATGTCTATCTATCCTTTGATGTCTAATTAACTACACGATCAGGGACCAAAAGTAAGTAAATAACACGAATTTAAGCCATCTAATGAACAACCAGTTGCCAAAAAAGTTGTAACATAGAAAAAAAAATGTAGGTAACTTGAAGTAAACAAAGAAACTTATTTAAATCTTATCTATCAGGGGTACCTACTTAGACGGATTGAGTACAAACATTGTCGCGTTTCCAGTGCAGTACGATTTTGAATACCTAACTAGATGGCTACGTCATCAATAGTTTTATTATACTGATGATAGACGGGCGCATGTATTATACAGCGAAGTTAATGCTTATTTGACCGTAATAAATGTTACTTTGTATCTGCAGATGTGTAACTATGCTGACAAGTAAATATATCTAACGAATTATGGTAGTTTATATAATGAGATAATAATCTAAGTATATTGTTGTTCCTTTTGAGATTATGGATACGTACGTTTTACAATCGTACAAAAGTAGACATTGCGGTAATTTTATTCCTTGACAATTGATTAAAAAAAAAAACAGTGGTATTCAGTTCATCAACAGTTTGTATTTCCTTTATTTATTTATTTATTTTGTATCTAGATAAAATATATGTAACCTGTTAATCTAACGTACCTTAAGTAGATAAACTAAAAAAAAAAAAAAAAAAGAATATGTATAGTTTGTCACAGGACTGTCTCATTTCAATCATAGACGGAGAGAATCATACTATCTTTGTCTTACACTAGTACTAGCAGTACTAGCACCAAAAAGAAAAGGATGAGTATAGTTTTCCTGGTTCTTGCTGACTGACAAATTGGTTTGACCAAATATATATTATAGTACATTATTCAGTAGATGATGTAGGCAGTATATGTGTTCCGGGCAGTATGAGCCCTCATGAAATTGTAAATCATACGTAAATGTGTTGTGGGCAGTATGGGCCTTCATGAAATTGTAAACCATGCGTAAATGTGTTCCGGGCAGTATGAGCCCTCATGAAATTGTAAATCATACGTAAATGTGTTGTGGGCAGTATGGGCCTTCATGAAATTGTAAACCATGCGTAAAAGTGTAATTGGCAGTATGGGCCTTCATGAAATTGTAAATCATACGTAAATGTGTTGTGGGCAGTATGGGCCCTCATGAAATTGTAAACCATGCGTAAATATGTTGTGGGCAGTACGGGCCTTCATGAAATTGTAAACCGTGCGTAAGTATGTATGTATATAGGCAGTACGGGCCTTCATGAAATTGTAAACCGTGCGTAAGTATGTAGATAGGCAGTACGGGCCTTCATGAAATTGTAAACCGCGCGTAATATGCTATATAGGTACCTACACCAACGTGAAAGAGCACGATTTAGGCAGTATATAATAAAATGTAAATCATACGTATATTGTATGGTATGTTGACTGCGTGGTCCATAGGTTACTTTTGGTTGCAGGTCGCCCCAAATATACTCCAAACATGGCAAATTTACTTCCACCGCCCGAGAAACTTGATTTCGAAGGTGACAATGCCACAATCGCGTTGCGTTGGGAAAGGTGGAAAAGGTCGTTACAGATCTACCTGGATGCGACTGAAATTAAAGGTGCAGAGAAGAAGCGAGCTACTTTGTTACTTTTGGGTGGATCTGAGCTGCAAGAAATTATTTATAATGTGCCAGGAGCATACGTTGATGCTTCTGAAAGTAACGATGTTTTTAAAATTGCCATTGAGAAACTGGATGGATACTTCCTTCCTAAGAAAAATAAAATTTACGAAAGGCACCTGTTTCGCCAAATCAAACAAGAGGACGGTGAAATGTTTGAGAAATTTGTAGTTAGGTTGCGAAATCAAGCTAGCAAATGCGTTTTTAAGAGTTCAGATGAAAACTTGATTGATCAAATTGTAGATAAATGTTCTTCTTCAGAGCTAAGGAAAAAAATATTGACGTTAGGAGATAGTGTCACTCTAGATAAAATAATTGCAGAAGCTAATACACTAGAAGCGGTAGGGTATCAGCTAGAAGGATATGGACAAAACAAAAATGCGACAACTAACAATTCCGACGTTAATACGGTTTTGAATCGTTCAAGCAAACCGAGTTCGAATAAACCAAGAACGCAAAAATGTGGAAGGTGTGGCTATAATGCGCATACTTCAAATCAGGAATGTCCAGCAAAAAAGAAAAAATGTCACGCTTGTGAAAAAGTGGGACATTTTAGCGCGGTGTGTAGGAGTATACCTCAAAAACGAAAGATGGAAACTAACATAGAGGAAGATAGGAAGATTAAAAGAAGCAGGGGTGAAAAGAGAGTAATTTCAACTGAAGATGAAGCTAAACCCGAAAGTGTCCATTACATTTTTTAAAAAAAGAAGTTTTTGAATCGCATCTTTGCTTTCATGATAATGTTCTCCGCAAGGGCAAGTGCAAGTGGGCGTTCCCGTAAATCCGACATTCAGTAGGGGCCGACACTTTATGCACAGACTATGTTCAGTTGTTTTGTAAACTACTACAGCCTAGGTACTCGAAAGATGTTCATGTGATTCGTATGCCCGCCTAATATGTTTTTATTAAATTAAAATTGCTGTATTGTGCAGTAAATATTAAGCTGCAGATATTTAATAATATTGGTACAAAAATCTTCCACGTGAAGGTATTTCCAGAAAATATGATTTTATAATTTAGTCTAGAAAAACTAGTCTGGTTGACATTCTTTACGTATGTACAGTGAGCTGCGAAATTGCATGGAGAAATTATGAATGAATTCATGGATAAAGTCGCCATGCACTTTTGCGGCTGATAGTACCTACGTTAGTAAAATTGTAATTTATTTGTTATTACATAGGGTTAATAGTGTTTCTCATTATTAGTTATGTTTATTTAGAATATCGATATCCTAAATGTCAGAGAATTTTCGTTGCTACAATGCTATGGCAAATGGCGAATAGTCATATCATACTAGAAAGTTTACAGTCACATTTGTTTTCGGACGTCATAGTTCCGTAAAACAATTTCCAGCGGTTGGCAAGTAGCATGCGTGTAGAGATTTCGAAAACACCAGGGTAACGTGACAATAACGTGAGTGCTCACTTAGGTATACCGGTTTTATAGCCCTTGACTCGCACAGGATAAGGAGCGATTATAATATGTTTTCAATAATTGATCACAGCGTCATTCAGTGTTGATTAGCTGTACCTATTCGATTAGTGTTAGGCGAGCTTTTGAGAAATAACATAAAAGCCGAGATATTATAGTCTCTGGATTTAAGTCAAAATTAAAACAAAGACCTCGAAGAAGCTGTAATGGAGCACTTAATGATGAACAACTCGAGACCACATTCAGTAACGGAAAAAACACCTGCTGAACTATTTTTCAATAGACAAATTAAGCATAAAGTGCCAATCTGATTATTATACAATGAACATGAATTAGATGATTCCGAAGTAAGAGACAAGAACACAAAATATAAGGCGAAAGGGAAGGAGTATGGGTCTGGAAGAGAAGAGCAGAGGAGGTGTCATTTACAGAAGGTGACAAAGAGTAAAGTAATGAAAAAAAAAAACTAGATAAATTGAAGAAAATGTAGAACTCAATCAAATGAACGGGAAGAAAAAGAAATAATAAATTAAAAATAATATATACGAAAGTAAACTAATAAAGAACTTTTGCTTACTGATTTAAATGTTAACCAATTTCTCTCAATAAAATTATAATAAGGAAGGGATGTAGTGTTTGTGCTATTGAGCTATAGTAGGGATGACGTAGTCTCGGGTTCACGGGTGGTGGGGCGACAGTCACGTGAGAGCCGTTGGTGCGAGCGGACGTGTCGATCCTAGCTACTGGTGACGTAACGAGCCATATACTTGTCTCCCTGTGTGTGTGAGTACTACACTCCTGTAATCCTGTTTAGTAATTAGTAAAATTGCTACAAATTATTGCCCGTAATGCCGTGATAGATCACAAATCGTGCATACTATGAAAGCATGAGCTACGCATATGAAAATTAATGTTACAGTGTGCTGCAACCTGAGCAGGGACAACTTACAGACGCCATCACACCTGTAACACAGAAGCAGCTGTGCAGTATCGTCTGTTCTGGAGATTTGGAAATAAAAGGACAGGTTTCGTTCCAATTGTTTATTAGTGAATTTTATTTTCAGTGTAATGGCGAAGCATAACAGTCTAACGTAACTAATTAGCTGTCACTTTTCGTATTGGCCCATTTTACCGTGTTACTTATTTTTGGAACACATGTTTGTTTGTTCATAGAATGAAATAAAACGCACTCATTGAAGTTTAAATTTTATTCTGAGATTTTTGAAGTCCCGTATACATTGGAAACATGTTTTTTTTTGTCTGCTACATTGCATTTAATAAACCTTTGCGTTTATCCTGCTTACATGATAAACCTGATGCCGTGCTAATGATGATTTCAGTAACAGCCAGCTATGATGAACCACCGCTCAGTCAAGAGTGTCCCGATCAAGATGATGAACCACATCGTGCATCTCGCCATCTGCCGCAGCAACGGCAACTGCAAGTCTGAAAGCATCAGCCTTCGTGCTTGGGTCGGACTTCACCACCACCACCTTTGACTTGGTCGCGTGCATCATGCTTTATTAATCTGGTGAGCAGTTCCCATTTTGTTGGGATTATTTTGAGAGGATTTACTTCTGCATAGAAGTTTTGAGCGAGTTTCTGTTGTTAAAGCTAAAGTAGAAAGCTGAGTTTCTGTTGTTAAAGCTAAAGTAGAAAGCTATCTTTAGTGATTTTGATCAGTGATGTTCAGTTTCAGTTGATCAGTTGACGCTGATAGTACCAATGGTTCTGAGTAACATGATTTAAAGAACCGTTTTTATTTTATTTTTGGAATTCACTCTTAACATTGTTTTTGCTTTCGATGGACTGAAAGCTTGTACTTTCGAAGGACTGAAAGTACGCCCGATGGACTGGGCAATACTGTCATGCTTTCGATGGACTGAAGGCAAGCCCGATGGACTGGGCACTACTGTTTTGCTTTCGATGGACTGAAGGCAAGCCCGATGGACTGGGCACTACTGTTTTGCTTTCGATGGACTGAAGGCAAGCCCGATGGACTGGGCACTCCTGTTTTGCTTTCGATGGACTGAAGGCACGCCCGATGGACTGGGCACTACTGTTTTGGTTTCGATGGACTGAAGGCACGCCCGATGGACTGGGCACTAATGTTTTGCTTTAGATGGACTGGGTATTGTTTAGTGACCGCATCAGAAGTGCCGGAGCATGTAAGAGGTGCACGTGGTCTGCTTTTTATGTGCAGTATGCTCTTTGCAAGGAGTAGCACTTACGCGGCTGAGATGATTACTTCTGACGAGGGTCTGGTATCTGCCGAAGGACTGGCAATGCACCGAAGGACTGGTGTTATTTTGTTAAAAATGAATTCCCGTTGATGTACTGTGTTCATATGAGTAAAATTGGCATTATTAAGTCAGAGTGCTATTTATTTTAAGATGTCCTACAATGATTATTATCACATTTGACCAAAATATTTTTTTTAATGCCAGATAATTTCCCCGTAAATTGATATTGATGACAATAGTAGTGATACTGTCGAGCAATGAATTAGAGCTGTTGTGATTTGTGTTTTTGATGTTTGAGATTGTTCTGTTTTCACATAAATTTGAGAGTATCCGCCAGATGGAGGCGATGATTAATGGAGTGTATCCGCTAGATAGCGGCGATGATTACTGATTATTTTTATTAAGTCGTTGCTCGATGGACTATTTTTGACTAGAGAAATGAGGATTGATTAATGACTTTGAACTATTTTTTGGTTTGATTGATAATAAAGTTTGATTTTAATAGTAATTTGAGCGAGACCCAAATTGTGGGTCAGGAATGACCGAGCGATGAGATACTGTGCTGAGTATTTTGTTACAGAATCAAATGCATACACCCACACACGAGGACGTGTGTAGCGCAGGACGGCCGTGTCGGAGCCTGACACCAGAAAGACGTATTGCAGCGTTATAGTTCATTATTTTAGACGCCTGTATAAAATCGATTAGCAATGTTGAGCTACGTATTATTTGGTTGTAACAAAATAAATAAAGTTGCGTAGAGAGTAACGCCGTCTATTGACGCATTGTTGAAATAAAGTTGCGTAGAGAGTAACGCCATCTATTGGCGTGTTGTTGAACTAAAATGACAGGTAGAAGGCTTTGGAACGTCGAGAGGTTTCTCTCGAGTGAGCGTAGGCACGAGTTGGCGTTTTTGTCGGTATGTTGGTAGACTGGTCGAGCAGGTTTGCCAACTTGACTGAGGCGGGAGCGGAGAGGCTCCGCCGCTGGTAGTTCTTCTTGATCGGACCGAGCTAGAGATCGGACGTACTCGTTAGCCAACCTCGTGCCTAACTCGCTACGTTCCTGAAGGTTTATACCTGAAGGATTATTCTGATAGCTTATAGAATCCCGCGTTCTTTAACCATTTAGCTAATTGTTTTATTTCAAGTGTTATTTTGATTTCTTATGTTTCATTAGAAGCTTACTTTTGTGAAATAAAGAAATGATGTGTTATGTGTTGTTTTAACTTGTTTTGAAAAGATTTGTCCCTTGAGTTTGTTGCCGGTCCCATATAGGGCTAAATCTTCTCAGGTCAGATATGTAGGGTTGAAGCAGCCCTAGTTTGACTTGAATAAAGATTTATACGGTTTCTTTTTACTTTCATATCGCTCCCTTGATTTAAAAATAGCAATTAGTTCTTTTAAACATTTAGTACTGAAGTATAGTAGGCACTAGTATGGTTAACGAGTCCTAATGTTTATTTCATGCACTGGTAGCAATGGTAGCATACTGGTTTAGCTGTGAAGTAATACATCTAGGTACGACCCCCACGCGCCCACCGCCTTTAGGACCATCGTTATTCGACATATATTTTTACAAATAATTTAAAAAGACAACTAAATAACTTATGAACTAAATATATCTAAGAATAAAACTAAATTAAAACTAACAACCCTAAATAAATCTAAAATAAAACAATGAATATAAAAACTACTAGAAGCGGCCCGCGCTACACTCAGTGCAAAGGTGCCCATCACAATCGCATGATATGAATTAGAATTGCATCATATCAATATCGATATGTCCTCTTATATACTGGCGTATTTTTGCTTCCCTCAAACCTGGGTATGTAATGATGTCAGTACACGACTGTTCTTGTGTGTTATCCGTGATTCAAAGGCACATAGTTCATGCTGAGCGAACTTATCGCGATAATAAATAGGCTTTATCTCGGCGCGCGGCGGCGGCGGCGGCGGCGGCCTCCGAAACACGTCGCTCAGCGGTATCAGGAGATTCTGCAGCCTAACCTAGAGATTACATGACGGATATGTAGACTAGGATGTCTGTGGTATTCTGTGCATGTATCTAGCAGAGACCAAGATATTTCGAATGTTATGGTTTACTTGCTTAATAACCGTGCAAATCATGTGAGTAACGTCATTGTAGCTTTGCTTATCATATGTAAAGGTAGGTACAATCAGTGTCGAAACATTTCCTGCTACTTTCATTTAATCTACACATAATTATATTTATCCTTAAGCCTCGATAATGCGTTCATGAACCGCAAATTACCGCCAACATAAAGATAAACTGTTTTGATATAACGAACTCCTTATCTGTGAAAATAATTATTGCGTAATATTAACGTCGAAATCCATTTAATAATAGAATTTACATCTATGGATGAAATAATGAATTTGTTTTGACCTCATTCCTATTTAATACATAATAGACGAGATGGCATCTTTTGGGTCAGCAGTTAAATATTTTACATTTTTGAATGTAGTATTTTGTTAGTGTTATATGTTATACGGATCCGAGTGCTGGGCCACAAATAAACCCCACCTGAACAAGCTCCACACCACAGAGATGCGCATGTTACGCTGGTCAGCGGGTGTCACCATGATGGACAAGATAAGAAACGTGTATATCCGGGGAGTTTCAAAGAAGCGCCAATAACAGAAAAGCTGACGGAAAAACGCCTGAGGTGGTACGGTCATGTACAGAGGCGTCCACCAGTAGATTACATGGTTAAGGTAGCGCTCGATATTCCAACGACGAAGCGAGGACGTGGAAGACCACCTGCCACCTGGCTGACGACGGTTCAGAGAGACCTGAAAGTCCTCAATATAGACGCCGACCTTGCACTCAATCGTGCAGAATGGAGGAAAAGAACAGGGAAGGCCGACCCCAAGTAAATGGGAACAAGGCCTAGCAGGATGATTTGAATGTAGTATTTTGTACATACCTGCGTCTGTTACACAACACCCTGCGGGCCTATACCGCGAACGACGTTCGACGTGTTGCCTCTCTGTCGCACAGGTCGACAGGTAGCACTTGTAAATTTGTACGTAACGTGGTTCGCGGTAGACCCTCTGATTATATCAACGTATGTGAAATTGAACTTATTTATTGAGGTTAAATCTTAGTATGTCCCGGGTATGTCCTTAAACTTTGTCCAAGACCACCGGTCGACGGGCAGCAGCGTCCCTCAAATTCGGTGTACTCGACTGCGATCGACAATCCGCCTGCCAAGCGTGGCGATTATGGCATTCACCCCCCAAAGGGGGAGGCCTATGTTCAGCAGTGGACGTCTTATGGCTGAGATGATGATGATGATGAAATCTTAGTATTATTAGTTTTCGGAGGCTTTAATGTTACAAAAGTGCCAATAATTATTCCATAAATGTATCGAGTACGTGAGGCTATTTTGTTAACAATTTTGATAAAGCTAAGAATACCCTAGGAAAAAGTTGTAATTTTTCATCCAATACCTACAGCTATTGCGAGTTAATATGAGCTATATATTGTGTAAATATATAAATACCCCGCAGTTAAGACGATTGGTAGGCCCAATGCCCTTGAGCGTCTGGGTGGAGCTAAGCGCTCTGTCCCCGCACCACCCGCTTACCCCGCTCACTGCGATCGTACGTGAATTCTGTATCGCTGCACCGCCACGAGGTTCAAAGAATAAGATACAGCCCAGAGGCGCGCAGTTGGCGCTATACTTGTATAATCTTTTGTTTGCAGATATTTTGTTGTTTGAGTATGAGTAGATCATGCAAGATGTACATTTCACGGTTAATACGACTCGCGTCCCGCTTAATACGCCAAATAAAATTATATTATTATTATATATTACTTACCCATCCCGTTACGCACCGTGCACGTTTGTGTAATTGACATAACCGTCGTATCGGTAACCGTTCTATGAAACTTGCTAACTATGTAATCAAACTTGATGAATGAATGAATTTACTAGTAACTTTTGTTTACATAGTTAGCAAGTTCCATAGAATGATACTCTATGCAATACGCCGTTAGCCAACATTTTTTAATGTGTTTATTCCCTACCTTAGGTTTTTTGTTTTGTCTAATATCTAAAATTATCTTTTATCGGATCCTTATCGGCTTAAGAATGCGACGCCATCGCCATCTGTTTGACCGTTATGGAGTGCAAGCTATCGCTCCCATATTTATTTGCAGTCAGTTACTCCACGACTTTCTAGCTGAGCCTATCGTGGTAGCTTTGAACGAGGAGGTTATGTCGCTCTGTGATTTCTTTGTACCTAGTACCTACTGCTACTGTTTACGCTTGTGCTCGGCCCAAGTGCAGCCAAAAGGCTAATTTGTTGTGGCGTAATTACACTAAATCAATAACGCATGGACGTTTTAGTGTTTAAAGTATTATCAGTATTAAAGTAGTATCAGATGACCGCTTCCCATCAGGCGGCTCATTTGCTGACTATCAGATAACAAAGCGGCCAAGTGCGAGTCGGACTCGCCCATGAAGGGTTCCGTAGCAGCAATTAACATACCTAATAAAATTGCGGTTTACGATTTATGACATATTAAAAAAAAACTACTTACTAGATCTCGTTCAAACCAATTTTCGGTGGAAGTTTGCATTTCAGTTCTAAGTATGGGGAACCCCCAAAATTTATTGTTTTTTTTTCTATTTTTATGTGAAAATCTTAATACCTACAACATAAGTTGCCAATGTTGATCAATTACATAATTATATTTTTTTAGGAATCGAACTTTATTAAAAACGTTAAATTTTAATGGCAATAATATGTCGGCGCATGTTCGAAAACATTTTTTATAAATTTCAAATGAAGCTTTGTCAAACATAAGACATAACATTACAAACCTAATATTCTCATTAGGTTTGTAATAATAGGCTGCGAAACACCGTGCTGCGCGCGCTAAAGCGCGTCACAACCAAATCAACTTTCTGCAGTTATTTAATCTTTGGCCACAATAACTCCAATTTTATTGCACTTGGGCTCAGCATAAGCATGCAGAATACAGGGAAGGCACGGAGCGACGAGCGACAGAGCCTCCTCGTCTCAAAGCTCGCACACGACTGCCGGCGACGCCTTTTTCGAGCTACATACGCACGAAATATCGAAAAATATTCGATTTCTTAAAAAAAAATTATTAATTAACATTATTCTACGTTGCATTTGTAGTGTCAGTTAAAACATTTATTTTAATTTAAAAATAACTTTAATCGAATAAACCGTTTAGTAGAAATAGGCAAAGTTAGTCGCAAAACGGCCTCTCATAATGTTCCTTTTTTCGAAAAATTATAAGTCACAGGAAAAAAGTCAAACGTTATAAATGTTGTACATAAAACGTACATTCATATATATTTTTTTCATAATTTTTTGTTGAACCGTTAAGAAGATATATACTCTAGAAAGTAAGAGTTTACGGCCAAAAACAGCGCGTAGCGCCTTAAGGTGATTAACTGATAAAGAACCGACGAAACTTGTTATTTCGTATTGTTATCGATAATATATGCAAATCGATAAAGCTGGCCGATAATACCCTGAGTCAAGGTCGAACGATTCTTTTATTGTAGCGTAGTAGAACCCGGATACGAGGATTACAGGACTTGGTGTATTGCCGGCATTGATAAATCCAAATACAACATATAAATCACAAATTCAAACGAGACGTAAAAGGACTTTAGTGCTATGAAACGATTTGAAAAGAAAATTTTAATGTACATATTGATTAGTACTAATTCTACCGGAGCGTAATTATGAACATAGTCATGACTTGTGAGTAGGGATTGCAGAACCGGTCCAACGACAAAACAAGTCACATCGATAGTTCATCGCTGACATCGACATTGATGTCAAACAGTAATCGATAAAGCCATCAAAAATAAAATACGAATATTTTAGACTATTGAAATGGTTGTTCATTAAACTACACTAACTAGCCTTTGAATATGAGATCATAATTATGAAATATTTACGATGTAGAAGGAGGACAACTTAATCCCATGATTTATTAACGTATATACCCAAGTAACAATTTGTGGTTCTATAGTAGTCGATAGAACGTTTCCCAAATACCACCTAAGGGCCTATAAAAGACCAAAGAAGATTGTATAAAGCCGAAATGGCGCATCTTATGTGCCATTCAGTGATATAGTAGACCTGTAGCAGTGTCAGTCGTGACGTTTTAGGTCTATAAAAGTGATGTGATGATCACTTTTGTGCTAATTTGTTGTCAGTAACGCCATTATAGTGTTAATTTATACTATAGTGACATTTGAGATTCCATTATAGTGCTTGTTTTATACTATAGTAGTATTTGAAATTGTATTATAGTGCTTTTTTATACTATTGTAGAATTCATAGTTCCTTTACTACGAAATTTGCTATCAAGTTTTCCATCAACTGTTGTGAGTGGTTTTGTTGTGTGTTTACTTCACAAAAACGGTACTAAGTAAAATGGTGATAAGTACCTAAAGACTTTATATTAATATGCGCCATTTAGATGTCGAATAATTCGGTCCTTAGTGCAAAAAGTATATGGGACGGAAGTTTTACCGTTAGAATAGTATTAGTTTAATGAGGAATTTTAAATGCCCCCTCGATTTATTTATGTTTTTAATAAAATAATTTAATAAAATATTATGATATTCACCATAGTTACTACTATACAGCCAAGAAGTAAATCCGACGCTTTTCGAAGCTAACTATAGAATTTACGACGAAATATTCACCGCCATCATGATTAAAATTAGGGTTCCAAAAGAATTTTGCTGTGACCCAGTTACACCTACAAACTCTTTAGAAAGATATAGGATTTTTTTTTAATTTAGATGTAGTCATTACTATTGTTTCCTTTTTCAGTGTGATTGGTAAAAAAAATGTGCTAAAAATGGATGCCGATAAATATCTAAACCGTCACGATTTTATGCTTGTATTAAATCATTGATGATAAATCTCACCTACAGTCACTAATATCACTGGGGTCTTTTTTTTCAATTCATTAAAATATAAAAATATTTTGTACGGAACCACATTATGTGGCTTAGGCCTGAACTTATATAAGCAAGATATAAGTAGCCATTACAGATCAAATTTATCATTTACAAGTAGTCGTTTTCTACCTTTATGTATCTAACTCGGTTTATAAAAGACATAAAAACTCAACTATAACGCTGTTGTCTTTTAAAAGAAAAAACAAAACCACTATAAGTACAACAGTTTTGTGATATAAAAGAGTCATTGTGACGTTTACAGCGATGAGATGTAATAGGGATTTAAAAACTACTAAAGCGCTTTTTAACGCTATAAATATGTCCCAAAAACGCTACTATAGAGCAAAACAGTTCTATAATAGTGTTCATATGACTACTAAAGTATTATGTACTATAGCAGTGATCTCTAAAGCCACAATATCCTGAAATCGTTGTATAGCTGGGTTTTTGTCACTGTTAGAACACAAAACTATAGCGGCTAGCAGGGAACCTTAATAGCGCAAACTACTAAAGTATTATGTACTATAGCAGTGATCTCTAAAGCCACTATATCCTAAAAACGTTGTATAGTTGGGTTTTTGTCACTCTTAAAACACAAAACTATTGCGGCTTGGCAGGGAACCTTAATAGCGCAAATTAGTTGCATAAAAGTGATTCCAAATACTATTATACAGTAATATTGCTCTATAGTGGTTATATTTGAACCTGTTATAGTACACGCCTATAACGGCTCTATAAAATGATGAAATAAACCTTTACATCAATTGCTTATAGAATATATTAGCTGTATAAGCCTATAGAGCAAAAAGGTGCTGCCAAGCGCTTTTATACGACAGGTGGTCACCTCTGAAACCTTAATACGACGTCTATACAAGCTTTTAGCGATAAAAACTAAAATTATAGGACTAAAATGTTACTTGGGTAGGTACATACTTATTATCTATTTTATCATTTATCACAGAGATGGCTTATGTTCAGCTTTTAATAATTCAGGTTTATAGACTAGGTATCTGTATGATAAACTTAGATACCTATAGCTTATAAACCTAATGTATTAAAGTTATTTTTATTCACATTATATCAAGCCCTCTCTTTCCTAATTTAAATGATATATGAATCGAAAACCTTTTCAAACTGCAGTTTGCTCTACTTATGTACTACCCCCCCCCCCCCCCCCCCCCCCTCCTTATTCATAAACGTTTACTAAAGTTGACAAGCCGATAATAGTCGTTTGTCTCTTTCCGACGTATCGGTATGATGGAAAGGGACAAACGATTATTATCGGCTTATGGATAAGGGGGTTATAATTTTGAAGTGTTTTTGATACAAGATCTCTCTCGCGGTTATGATTAGGAACAGATAAGTGAAGCCGCATGTCACATGTATCTACGAGTAGGTAGGCTTATCAGTTGTCAACTTGTCAAGTCGCACCTGTCCTGTCGCAAACTTCCGCACAGCTGCGTCGATGTGTGTGTGCTCCTCGTGTTCATTTGTCTGTGTCGCTACCTGTAGGTACCTGCCTAATGTTTATATCGAATGTTTGTCGTTTTATATTAGTACATATTTATGGCCTGATTTGCGACATGGATCGGATATGTCAGTGTCAAAAGTGACGTTTTTTTTCAAACAAAAACGTCACTGTTGTCAATGACATATCCGATACATAATTATCTTAATAATTTTTGACGTATTTTAAAGTCCGAATCAGGCCGATATAGAGATATTGGTGATTTTTGGCACATACCTATAATACAAAAATACAATCACTTATTAAACAAAACATTTTTATTATAGGTTAGTGCTCCCTACACACGTACACATTTTTCATTAAGATACCTTATTATTTATAACTTATCGTTATTTATGGTTCAACTAAATAAACTGCATTAAAAATTGATCATCATCATCAATAACATGTAGTTTCAAATACTACTTGTTTGAAACTTCAATAATCTTATCATGTCTCACTTTACTGATCGTTCGATATCTTTAGGAATTATTTCCTCTACTGGCCAATAGATGGCGATCAGATGCATAATTTGTCATCGGCAGTTTTTAACAATCACTTGAATCGAACACACAATTTTCCGTCATCTATTCGGCCTACGCAATTTATTTATTTATTATTTTATTTTATTTATTTATCATCGGTTTACCAACAGACCAATAACCACCGACCAATCGACCAATTGTGCCCAAATATTTATCACATTGGACAAAACTTGTCATTGTCCCGAGTGTCACGTCGTGGGTGTCAGAGGACGAAAGATAGGTAGAAATCCTCAAGGAAGCGATCAACCGCGTTAACGGTGTCTCCGAGTCGTAAACCGGCCGGCGCCGTGGCCGACTATTTCCGTCGGGTGGCGCGAGCGCAGGCGGGTCATGCTTTCGAGCGCCAGTGTACTATATGACCTCGACAGCAACAACTGTGCTCATACCTACATACTCACGCTAAAGTTTAATGATGCCCCACAATATTCGGCGACCACACAGGTGGTGGCAGATTGTCAAAGAGTATCTGTTCCCTTGAAGAGGCCACGAGTATCAGTAATGAGGAAACCGATGCAAGGAGTCACACAACTCAGCAGTACTTATAAAGAAGGTCGATGAGGCAAGTAGAGAAGATAATTTCCTCATTTAGCCGTACTTGGCTCCTGCCACCCCTATGTGAATACAGCAAGAATCTGCTATATGCTATATGCTACATACGTAGTTCAATTTAGTGTAGCTTCTATATCTATCCTTTGTCGTGTTAAAACTGGCGATGGCGTCTTTCTTAAGTTCTGGGATATGGTCACAAAACACAAATACAGACAGGCCTCACAGTTCCATTACACCGGTTTGTATGTACAAGCCGTTTTCTCGCTGAAACTTGGTAAGCGATCGTAATGCAGTGAACGCGACCACCCCGGACTGTAAACTTCCGGCACACTCGTTAATCCACTCAATGACCACTTTATGACCGGAGACAATATTGCACAGTCAAAGGGAGATCACTTCACGATCACGAGTAATGTCATTTTGTAGATCTGGGAACAAAGTGTGACTGCGTCAGTTTAAAATGGCTACAAATATAATGACCACCAAAAAATACTTTGGTAGGGGGAAGCGGGGCAGCTTGGTACACCTTTTTTGAAATCGATTTTAGGCCTCAAAATGAACTCTAAATATATTTTTTTTGTACTTAGTAGATAACAAATTTACTAAGGTATACAAATTATATGGGATTTGTTCAATTGTGCCCCACCTGCAGGGCACTTTGATACATTACATGGGACACTTTGATACATCGTTTTGGGGTACTTTGGCACGTGGATTAAAGTGCCCCGTAAGTGTTTCAAACTGCCCCGCAGAGCACACTTTACAGATCAACTCAGTTAGCTGACCAGTAGTAAACTTTTTAAACATTACAAAACGTCTATTAAGTGCGGTGCTATTAGAACATACTACAGTTATTAAGCAGGTGCACTAAAACTACAAAAAAAAAACTTTTAATGAAATCGGTGTCAGTTTTTCACAAAAAGCTACTTTGGTTGTTTTAACTTTTCTTTGTCAATTTTTTTTCTCTTTGTACGTTCGCACTATTCAGTAAAAAAAAATTTTCACAACAAAAAAACTGGCAGGGGCACTTAGATACACTAGAGGGGCACTTTTATATGTTCAAAACTGCCCCAATCGTTATTGTACCAAAGTCCCCAATGGTCAAATAAATGAAAAATAATTTATTAAAAATATACTATTAAGTATTACTTTAAAATAATAAGCTTACTATATTACTGAATAAACGTACTAAGCGCTCATTATGATGTTCTAAAATTTCGCACCACAACTCGATAAAAAAATCATAATTTATTTACTATGCGACCGCGGAAACACGTTTTCACGCACTAAGCGGCAACGGCTGGCAGGAGAGATGTGCCGAAGCTGGTACCTCACTCACACATACAAAGCCACGTTTTATTGTTGCAGAAGGTGAACATAAGTTTTTAGTTAAGGAATTAATGTGGGTGTTCAAAACTGCCCCTTGTGCCTATCTGCCCCGCTTCCCCCTACCCTAAATAAAAAAATCATGCTTACCAAAAAAAAAATACTGAACACCAAAAAATAAGGCCTAAAATTACAAAAGTACCACCGTTTTAATTACGACTGCATTTCAAATTGTATTCAAATACCAAATATTATATTGAATGATTACCAAAAACATTAATGATCACCAAATCTTGAAGACCAAATTAATGCGATATTTTCACCTAAATAAACCACTATGATTACCAAAACATTTATACATATTACCAAATAAAGTAAAATGATGCCAAAATTACTAGCCCCTTCCGCTCAACCCCCCGTACCCCGCACCGCATACCTACCTAGCCTAACCTACTTTTCTAGTAGCATTTCAGTATGCTACTAGAAAAGTAGGTTAGGCTAGGTTTGAACTGCTATCAATTAAGTAGGTTAGGTTAGCACTGCGACCCTTACAGAAACGACATGTTACTAGAAAAGTAGGTTAGGTTAGGTTTGAACTGCGACCCTTACAGAAACGAAATGCCACTACAAAAGTGGGTTATGTTAGGTTGGAACTGCGATCCTTATAGAAACTAAATGCTGCTAGAAAAGTGGGTTAGATTAGGTTTAAACTGCGACCCTTGCCGAAACAAAATGCTACTAGAAAAGTGGGTTAGTTTAGGTTTGAACTGCGACCAATTTACAGAAAAGAAATGCTACTAGAAAAGTGGGTTAGGTTAGGTTTGAACTGCGACCCTTACAGAAAAGAAATGCTACTAGAAAAGTGGGTTAGGTTAGGTTTGAACTGCGACCCTTACAGAAACGAAATGCTACTAGAAAAGTGGGTTAGGCTAGGTTTGAAATGCTACCCTTACAGAAAAGAAATGCTACTAGAAAAAGTGGATTAGGTTAGGTTTGAACTGCGACGCTTACAGAAACGAAATGCCACTACAAAGGTGGGTTATGTTAGGTTGGAACTGCGATCCTTATAGAAACTAAATGCTGCTAGAAAAGTAGGTTAGATTAGGTTTGAACTGCGACCCTTACCGGAACAAAATGCTACTAGAAAAGTGGGTTAGGTTAGGTTTGAACTGCGACCCTTACAGAAAAGAAATGCTACTAGAAAAGTGGGTTAGGTTAGGTTTGAACTGCGACACTTACAGAAAAGAAATGCTACTGGAAAAGTGGGTTAGGTTACGTTTCAACTGCGATGCTTACAGAAACGAAATGCTACTACTTAGAAACGTGGGTTAGGTTAGGTTTGAACTGCGACCCTCACAGAGACGAAATGCTACAAGAAAGGTGGGTTTGGTTAGGTTTGAACTGCGACCCATACAGAAACGAAATGCTACTAGAAAAGTGGGTTAGGTTAGGTTAGAACTGCGACTGTTACAGAAATGAAATGCTACTAGAAAAAGGTGACGAAGTGGATTAATTAATTTAATAGAATAACGATATATGAAATATATGCACATTTTTAATTAAAATCTGGTTACAATTTTGGTGGTCATTTACTATTTTTGGGTTTACGATGATTACTTTGGAGTCATTTTCTTTAATAGGATAGCAAGTTGTAAAAATTTGGTTATCATTTCACTTTAAAATGGGGTTTGAAATTTGGTAATCATTTACTATTTTTGGGTTAATAATGATTATTTTGGTGTCATTTCCTTTAATAGGATAGTAAAATGTAATAAAATTTGTAATCATTTGACATTAAAATGATGTTATAATTTTGGGGATCATTTATTATTTTAGGGTGGTAAAATATATTTTTTTGGTACCTATTAAGTTTTATTAAATCTGGTAATCAGTTAAATAGCAGCCGTTTAAAATACAACAGAGTGTGATTGATTGCAATATGGCTATCTAATATTAATTTCTAAACTATCAGAATGTTTAACAGTAACGCGGACCGCGGTAGCAACCCAAGTAACATTTTAGTCCTATAATTTTAGTTTTTATCGCTAAAAGCTTGTATAGACGTCGTATTAAGGTTTCAGAGATGACCACCTGTCGTATAAAAGCGCTTGGCAACACCTTTTTGCTCTATAGGCTTATACAGCTAATATATTCTATAAGCAATTGATGTAAAGGTTTACATCATCATTTTATAGAGCCGTTACAGGCGTGTACTATAACAGGTTCAAATATAATCACTATAGAGCAATATTACTGTATAATAGTATTTGGAATCACTTTTATGCAACTAATTTGCGCTATTAAGGTTCCCTGCCAAGCCGCTATAGTTTTGTGTTTTAATAGTGACAAAAACCCAACTATACAACGATTTTAGGATATAGTGGCTTTAGAGATGACTGCTATAGTACATAATACTTTAGTAGTTTGCGCTATTAAGGTTCCCTGCAAGCCGCTATAGTTTTGTGTTTTAACAGTGAGAAAAACCCAACTATACAACGATTTTAGGATATAGTGGCTTTAGAGATCACTGCTATAGTACATAATACTTTAGTAGTTTGCGCTATTAAGGTTCCCTGCAAGCCGCTATAGTTTTGTGTTTAAACAGTGACAAAAACCCAACTATACAACGATTATAGGATATAGTGGCTTTAGAGATCACTGCTATAGTACATAATACTTTAGTAGTCATATGAACACTATTATAGAACTGTTTTGCTCTATAGTAGCGTTCTTGGGACATATTTATAGCGTTAAAAAGCGCTTTAGTAGTTTTAAAATCCCTATTATATCTCATCGCTGTAAACGTCACAATGACTCTTTTATATCACAAAACTGTTGTATAGTGGTTTTGTTTTTTCTTTTAAAAGACAACAGCGTTATAGCTGAGTTTTTATGTCTTTTATAAACCGAGTTAGATACATAAAGGTAGAAAACGACTACTTGTAAATGATCAATTTGATCTGTAATGGCTACTTATATCTTGCTTATATAAGTTCAGGCCTAAGCCACATAATGTGGTTCCGTACAAAATATTTTTATATTTTAATGAATTGATAAAAAAGACCCCAGTGATATTAGTGATTGTAGGTGAGATTTATCATCAATGATTTAATACAAGCATAAAATCGTGACGGTTTAGATATTTATCGACATCCATTATTAGCACATTTTTTTTACCAATCTCATTGAAAAAGGAAACAACAGTAATGACTACATCTAAATTTAAAAAAATCCTATATCTTTCTAAAGAGTTTGTAGGTGCAACTGGGTCACAGCAAAATTCTTTTGGAACCCTAATTTTAATCATGATGGCGGTGAATATTTCGTCCTAAGTTCTATAGTTAGCCTATAAAAGCGTGGGATTTACTTCTTGGCTGTATAGTAGTAACTATGGTGAATATCATAATATTTTATTAAATTATTTTATTAAAAACATAAATAAATCGAGGGGGCATTTAAAATTCCTCATTAACCTAATACTATTCTAACGGTAAAACTTCCGTCCCATATACTTTTTGCACTAAAGACCGAATTATTCGACATCTAAATGGCGCATATTAATATAACGTCTTTATTTATCACCATTTTACTTAGTACCGTTTTTGTGAAGTAAACACACAACAAGTAGTAAAGGAACTATGAATTCTACAATAGTATAAAAAAGCACTATAATAGAAGTTCAAATACTACTATAGTATAAAACAAGCACTATAATGGAATCTCAAATGCTACTATAGTATAAATTAACACTATAATGGCGTTTCTGACAACAAATTAGCACAAGAGTCATGCATTACATCACTTTTATAGACCTAAAACGTCACGGCTGACACTGCTACAGGTCTACTATATCACTGAATGGCACTAAAGATACGCCATTTCGGCTTTATACAACCTTCTTAGGTCTTTTATAGGACCTTAGGTGGTATTTAGGAAACGTTCTATTGACCACTATAGTACCACAAATTGTTACTTGGGACGTATGGGTCAGAGGACAGGGGGGGGGGGAGTACAAAAAATTCAATTCCCATTGCAGCGATGGGCTAGTGGGCTACTGTTTTCACTTTTCCTTTATTTCTCTACATTTGCTTTATTTTATTTTAGATCTATCAAGATCACACCCTTAACGTTTAGTTAATATATAGCTACTTAATATTATATGCTAAACATGAATAAACATAAACACATGAATACGTGACGCTTTGGTCTGAATTATGAGTGCATGTTTTGGAGGAATAGCGCTTAATCCATCTATAGTCGATGACTTTATCAACGTTATCACTATCTTATCGTAATCCAAGAGCACGCGGTGCGGTGCGGTCGGTGGCAACGCGCCGTGTCAATGTCACACGATTATATATCGACAACATTACCGCGATTAACATAGGTACCTACCTACCTAATTTAATTATTTATGTATACAGCGTGCATTTCTGATACGAGACTACGACCACATTTATCAAGTACCCCTAATGAACAATTCTTTCATGTTTTATGTGTGACTTTTATTCCTTATAATTATAAAATAATTCAGCAGCATACATGGGATATGGTATGTATCACTATACTCGTAAGTTAAAGAGTTACACCAACACTAAAACCTACAACTCATTTTAATTTATAGTTATATCATAAATACACGACACAATATTGTATATAGTTATTTATGGTACCTCGACGTGTAAATTCAATAAAAGCCAATAAATTTAATGTAAGTATAAAAAAGAAAAGGTATAAAAAAGATTCCTGCGAAATTATCTTGTTTTCTGTCTAGGTTAAATTATCATTCAGTCTCTAACGGCAAAAGTCTTTGCATTTCAAAGCGTAGATTGAGTTACTAAAGCAAAGTCGATGAAAAATGTCGCCATCATTAATTATATTTAATTACTCTTCCCTCCCTTGCGCGATTTTTAAAAGGCGCTCCGGAAAGAAGTGTGATTATTGACTTAATTATTCTCTGAAATGGAGTCTGCAAGGCAACCAACGGGCACAGGCTCCGGAACTCGATTCTAATTAAATAATTGGTTATGGCTTTGAACTGGTTTTGATCCGACCGCTGATGATGATAGGCGCGCTTCTCACGCACGACTTTCATTCGCATGCACAATCAGGATGAGCGATCTTAAGGGCTCATTTAGACGATGCGAGAACTCGTATGCGAGTTTCATTACATTGCGATTTTTGATCGGTTGGTTGAATTGGACGTAACCAACAGTCCGCAATGTAATGTTGAGCTTAGAGTTAAACTGTGTGAGGCGCTGGTGCTCTCAACACTGAACTATGGCGATATAGTGTACGGGCCGCGCTTATTGTCGCGCACGCAGCGGCTGATTCAGCGAGTACAAAATGCCTGTGCGCGTTTCTGTTATAATATTCCGCCGCGAGCTCATGTGACGCCATATTTAAATCAAAATCGTGTGTTAAGAATGTCTACTCGTCAAAGACTCCATTTAGCAATCTTGCTCTTCGGTGTTATCAACAAACAGATGCCATCCTACCTCTACAACAAGCTTTTATGGTCACGTAACTCCAGGTCCAACGAGGTTAGGTCTGCAAGGTTTCTTCAGCTTGTCTGTCCTCCTCACCAGACAGCTGCGTTTCGTGGTAGTTTTAGGTGTGCTGCCGCGAAGTGTTGGAATTTAATTCCGCCGCCTATCCGTGCACTGAAATCGCCTTACACTTTTAAATCTAAATATCGAGCATACTTGTTAAACGAACAAATCACTTAATTTTCTCTTTTCTGTTTGCCTGCTTGCTTATGATACGTTACCCAATAATCTCACAGTCCGCAACGTTAAGCTTGCTAAAAAATGATAAACTACCGTCTAATTTAAGTTATTTTTTTTTTGTTGTAGTTTCCCTCTTTTATTGTATGATTGTATTTTGTAATCTGTGTTGAAGTGCGTGTTGTCACTCGTCTAGTTTTAGTTTAGATGTAGATTAGTTTTAAGTCAGGTACCCACTGAAAATCAGCGTCATGGCTTGCCGTGGCATTATGCTGAGTGGGGATCCTGTTTAGCATCTAAGTAGTTTATGTAACTTGTTCTGTATGTTATTCTATACCCAGATGTTAAATAAATGTATTTCTTCTTCTTCTTCTTCTTCTTCTTCTTAATGGCTCCTCTACACGATGGGCCATCGCCGGCCACTCCCAGGGACGCATATATGCGTTAGAGGGAGCAAGTGATATTGCTATCTCATTCTACCGCATGGCTGCGTCCCTTGGAGTGGCCGGCGTTGGGCCATCGTGTAGCGTCATAACTAAAATCGCATGCGAGTTCGCGCGCCGTCTAAATCAGTCCTAAAGATCGTACCTATCAAAATAAGATCAAAGGCGTAACATATTGTTCGATCCGAATCGGACTCCGGCTCGGGAATCTCTTTGTGCTGATGTAACAAGACGCTTTCTTGGCGTATCATCCTTACAAATGGTTTTACCAACCGCGACATGAAATGGGAGAATATATACGCGTAGTTTTGGAATGGCATGTTAATTAAGTGTAATTTTGGTTTTGCGAACTGAACGAAAACATTGATACCTACTTAATCATTATATTATTAATCACAACAACACACACAACGTTCTTTTGACGAAATTCCAAAATTATTGGTATGGGTTAAGGTTGACACACGTTATACCGGGCCGGAGCCGGGCTGGAGCTTCCCGCGCTTCGATTTCTATGGAAAGCACCACGTGATCACCGATCAGCCGTCATAGAAAATGACATGCCGGACGCCTCGGCCCGGGCACGGCCCGGTCTAGCGTGAGTCATCCTTTATGTTTTAGAATGTTAGTCTTAGATTAAACATATGCTATGCTCAGGTAGATCTAGTCAAAGCGAGGAAGCAGGGAAGAAATAAAAAAAGTCCAAGGGATAGTAAAAAATATTGAAGGCTTATGGCCAAGAACAGATTAGGCCGTCGAAAGTAATTATCAATGGTCACCACGATGAAAAGCACCTCGTGGTCTGATTTGTACGGTTAGTGCTCGCATTATAATTACACGTGACCATCATGTATTGTGTGTCGGTCATTTTCCTCGCGTTCCCCGGCATTTTGCCACGGCTCATGTGAGCCTGGGGTCCGCGTGACAACTACATCCCAAGTTTTTAACTTAACAAAGCGACTGTAATCTGATCTTCCAACCCAGAGGGTAAAATATCTAGGCCTTAAAAGGATTACTCCGGTTTCCTCACGATGTTTGTCTTCACCGAAAAGCGACTGGTAAATATCAAATGATATTTCGTACATAAATTCCGACAAACTCAACGAGACGGGGTTCGAACCTGCGACTCCGGATTGCAAGTCGCACTCTCTTACGGCTAGGCCACTAGCGCTTCTTCTTTAGACTGTGACTGTACAATGTGTTACGACAAACTGCTTTTCACAACTGTATCGTGCCGCCCGCTCGGGCCGCACGTGCTCCCATTATCCCGACACTCGCAAAACATGAAATTACCGTCGCTCGGCTCGAGAGGTGCTCGTGACGTCACGGCCGCTTTGACGTCGCCTAACGAGCATCTTCTTAATAACCGACCTCCCCCTCCCCCCCGCGGGGAAAGATCAACAACATGCGAACTTTGTTAATATAACGTCTTTAAACGTTTTCAGACGTAGGTATCTTTCCATTTAGCGTGTACCTATCTATATACAAGTTTGCAATTGGTTTGGAACAAGATGCAAAGTAATTATGGAACATGAAGATCAAGAGTGGAATGCATCAGATGAGGAAAATACAGAAATGTGATGCTTAGGAGATAAACCTTTTTGTTCAGCTGAATAGCAATAACTCAATGATTTTGACTGATGACTTTTTTATTTTAACCGCGGAATTTCTATCAGTTTCTACTTGAATTTGTGGAGTGTGGTGGAACTTGTGGATGTTGTGTAGATATTTGCAGCCAGCTGCTGAGGTGATTGGTTCCTCGTCCTCCGCTGTGGCTTGCTTTGTTCACTTTTATACATTTGTCTATTGTTACGGCACCCACTTCGTAACTTCGAGCTACGTTAGCCCACATACTCATAGATAGATGTGACTTCAACAATCAATTAAGATAAGGTCAATGTGAAGAAGACCGACATATAAAATTTATTGCAGTACTTGAGCAAGAATTCTCGTATTTGTATACGTTTGTACGTCGCTCACAGTCAGAAAGGAAGAGCTTCACTCTTTCTGCTCTACCGACCTTCTGAAAGTGGAGTAGTTACAAACGCGTGAGTTAAAAGCAACAAAAGAGCTGCTAGAGGATCTTCCCTTATACGAGTAGGTGATCTTCCCCACATTCACCTTACTTACGTGATATGATTCTAAGTTAAATTAATTTTCTTTATTCAGTCCTCAAGCGAATGGTTCTGGTACGTGTGATTATTAGGTATAATTATTACCTAACGACTTATCACAGCTTTATCACGGTTTCCTTTCAATCCCAGCAAGTAAATAAACAAAGTGTATACTAACAGTGTAGTGTGTATGTACTTATTACACTTAGCTACTGTCCCAGTTTGAGGCACAGCAAAGCCGACAGCGAACGCGAGGCGCCTGATCCCACCCGACGTTTTACACGTGTGTTGCTTTGCTAGAATACAAGGACATACACTTACGTTATTATTATTAGCATGGGACTTACGTCGCTCTGCTGTAGTTCAGAGCTAATATAAAAGTATTGTGCAATTTACCGTTGGATTCACTTTACAAGCTCACATTATGGCTTACGTCCCGATTCGAACTTTAAGATACGTCAATTAATAGATCTAGAAACGATATGGATTAGATATGTCAGTATCAAATGTGACGTTTCTTCAAACAAATACGTCACTTTTGACACTGACACATCTAATCCATATCGTCTCTAGATCTATTAATAATTGACGTACCTACCTCAAAGTTCGAATCGGGCAGTTATTCATTAGTGTAGTTGGTTTAATATATATTTATTAAAAAAATGCTTTGGTACATGGTATTCTCAACTGGTACACCAATACAACAGAATAAATACAGTGTCTATGGGTATCAGGCCTCACCAAGATTGTACTTACTAAAAACATTTAATTAAGATATGGAGATGACAATTGCAAATTTAAAATGACACTAACAGACATAATTGATGTGTGCGAGGCCTCTAAGTATACGTATAGTCGGCATCAGATATACTGGAGCAATGTTCAACAAATGTTTGTATGAACAACGCCTTCAAAATTATTATCAAAAAATTTAAGCGTATGTTCAAATATATTTGACGCGCTCCGATATATCTGATGGCATTGAACGATCATAATAATAAAACGTTCTAATAAAATTATAATCTGTGTTTTCCGCCTATTAAATATTTGTTTACACTATTTACATTTTGATTACCTGTTTATTTTGTTTCATATCACCAAGCATCTAAATTAGGCATGCAGGTGCCCACTTAATAGTTCCAATATGTGTTAGCAATAAAGCGCCGTATTTGGTAAGTCGTAAAGAGGGTCGTAAAGCTTGTACTGCTGTAAACACACAAACGGGAGTGGTGGATGGCGGTCTGTGTGCTGGTGATCGTTTAGCTGTTTCCGGCGCTTGCGGCTCTAATCCAAACTCATGGCGTTATTCATTAAACGTTTTTTTTATCTAACACACCGTCGATAATAGTTTGTCTCCTAGCCGTCATTATGACATTTCTGTTTGTTAGATAGAAACAAAATTTAACAGAGGATTGTAAGTGGCTACTCAGTTTTATTCAATATTCAATGCATTTATTTATAAACACAGCAATTACTGGTCCAATTATTGTTAGTTTTAACTTCATCTACATGTTAGTTTTACAGCTTTAAAAGTAAGCTATGACAAGAGATACAGGAGACAAAGATAGGTACAGTCAGCTGCAGAGATAACTGCCCCCCCCCCCCCCGCACAGAAGTTTGTTTGCATCTACCAACCTACAACGAAAGTACCTAGTTTTAAAGGCCCTGGAATTGTATTGAACACTTATAGTTGGGGAGCTGACGAAGCTAAATGTGTAGTTACTCGAGCGTCGTACAGACCTATTGGAATCGAAATAGTAGATGATAAGAAGGAAAAAAAAGTTATGTAAAGTTTTTTTCCAGCGAGCCAGAATGCGTCTACAATTTCTTTTAAATTTCAGGAGGTTGGTGGAGGGTTAAAAATCGTTAAGCAGTTTGTGGATTTGGTCGTTTTTGTCCACGTTAATGCTATATTTTTTCTATAACTTAATATAACACTAAACTTATTTGTAGGCATTTTCTTAATCTGACGAACACAAGTTTGACGCCTAATTTTTACATTGTAACCGTCAGATTAAGGAAATGCGTGCAAATAATTAACAGATTTAGTAATAGCACAACTATAGCGTTAATTTGGACTAATATGACCAAATCCACAATCTGCTTAACAATTTGTTGAACCCCCCACCAACCCCCCACCAACCAATGGCACAACATAGACGGCTAAAAGGGGTAAAGGTAGACTACACGCGGTAGCAAGATATCACTCATATCTTAATCTGACGCGCTCGAGTAACTACAAAAATCCCCTCTTGGGCTCCCCTACTATTGGTAGAACTTTGCGAATTTGAAGTGAGAAGGATTTTGCTTCAGTGGTCTTAAACATTGTTGCGAGCTGTTCACTCTAATACGGACGGATGCAGTAGGGTACATTGCATTTGTTCTCGAGAGTTCAGACTTAAAGACCAAGAAAGTAACTTTACGATGCATGGATGGCTATTGCCACCCATTTGCTAGTCACATCTTGAATTTTTAAAAACATCCTAAATTATAGCTTTCCACCAGTTCGCTTACGAACTTATTTTTTTGATACTTATGTACTTCTGAAACTAGAGCTGGTCTACCACTGCGTGCCAACAGCTAGGTTAAGTGACGCTGCCAAACATTGTCACTGCCACATCAGCGCAAACTTAGCATAATAGATGGAGGACGGATTCTAGCAAGACAATTTTCGTTCTGATTTTCATGTTTTTGTATAAAAAGTTAACAGTATCATATCAAATCTTAGATTTCAAGCATTCTCAGAAAACTCGTTGAATAAGTGTTCGTACTACGTAAGTGACACTCTGAGGGAATGTTCTGCGTGTCACGTAATCTTATTTTTTGCTCAAAATAATTGCCTCCTCAAGCTACCCCAGCTGACTATATTCTTTCCCCTTCATCATTAATCAACTTTTGGCCGCCAGCCCGAACACGAGACATTATTTGTCAATATTTCTGACTCGTAAAAAACGGATCCGTTATCTACCATAAAGAGGAAAAGCTAAAAGAAAAAGTAAATCTTGTCAGGATCCTTTCAAGAAAATTGGCGACCCTCCTCGTCGTTTGGACGGGTGTTGCGTCTCGCTCGCACTCGCGCGCAGCCCACTCATTAACCGTCTTTTGTCTCGAGTCGCTAATTAGGGTTGTTAAGTCAAAGAATAATGTCGTGCGATGATAAAGTCGCATCATTTTAACATTTTTGTAGGAAATCGTGTTGGTGTACGCGCTGAGCGCATTCGTTTTTCAGTTTCAGCTTCGTTCATCTTAACATTTAATGAACAGTCTCCTCCATTCATTGTTATGTATCTTTGTAGAGGGGATTACCTTTAGGTAATTCTAATTTTAATACCTGTTTATCCAGTTGTACTTATTTGTGGATAACTGTATCAATTAAATATAATCTCCGAACGTGACTACTTACCATGTTATAGGATGTTGTGTCTAAAAACCCAAATATAGCAAACATATAGGTTGAGGAAACCTTGAAATGAAACAAAGTGTTAATAGTCATGTTTTATTGAGAAATGTCAAGTTTGTTAACATTAGTTAAATATAAATTCAGTTGCTAGCGCACTCTACACAACCTGCACTATCCAGTCTTCCCGCGGCCCGCACCCTACCCTCCGCCCCCCCCACTCTTTACCCCCCACTCAACTAATAACCGCAACCTTTTCATTTCATATCATAATACCTCATCGACAAGACATGGAACAGTGTAGTTAGCGCCCGTAATTCCGGTTATGAGATTTCATGTAAGTAAGCACGTTTCGATTAGCTACCTAATTCTGCATTCAATTAACTTTTTTATTTTAGCTATCTTCTTTTTATGGTTTATAGATAAACAATGTGTCAAAATTTTAAAACTGCAGTTTTAGAATTTTGAATGATTGGTCAAAAGCAGCAATAGGTACTTGATTACGAGTGTTATCATCTGAAAATCTGGAAAATTCCCGCTTACGCTTTGAAGTACAAATTCAGTTTATGTCTTGAAATTGGAATTACATATCCTTAATTACAGAATGTACGGGTAATGGTTTACTGCGAGACGTCTTCATTATTAAAAATAAGTAGATAAAATATAAGTCTCTTTTCCGTATATGTATTTATAATGTTATTCGGTGTCGATAATATGTGTTACGAAAGCGAAAATGGAACAAACAATATTTTATTACTGAACTCTTGAAAAATAAAAATTCATTTTGATCAATAATTATTAATGTTTAGTCCGACTTTTGTTCCTTTTTTATTTCAGATGAATGTTACAAATAATTGTTCAAATAGGTATTTAGTTATCGTTTCAGTATGAAATGCGATCGTTTGCGGCCGCGGTGCGGACCGCTCGTTTCACTAACCGCTCTACGCTATCTATAGATGTAATATAATTAACTATAATAAATATATTACACGTTCGATCACCTGTGGTTGCACTCTTATTGCTATGTCGAGTTCATGTACACTTGTACAGTCGTAAACCTCTGTATCAAAATATTACAACACCCGCCTATGTACACCTACCCTAAATGGGACCTCCCGCCCGCCTCGAGCGCACCTATTTACATAGTATAAATGACTAGAAATAAGTTATATTTGGCTGAGTCTTAGGCTAATATAGTGTATTTGAATAAAAAATTAACAACTATTTATAAGACCTGTCTTGTAATTCGTTTAGTTGCGCGTCGCGCCGGTTTGTTTTATGGTATATTTCCAATTCTCACTGCAAGCGGCAATCGGCAGCAACACACACTTCATTTTGATATTTTTACTCATAGGTAGTGGCCATTACCATTATCATACGAGTATTATGGTTCAATTCAATCCAGCGGCGTGATTATAATGTCGCTTTCGATTGGAATTGGAATTATACTTTTAATTACTAGAAATTTTCACCATGATCACATTTATTACAATTTCACTAGTGTTCATAGCAATTTATTCTAATATATAAAGACCCAAGTTTTAATTTATTTTACATATATATTTTGATGTACAAAGAAAATTAGTAGAAATAAAATAAAAGTAGTATAAAAGAAGGCTCCGCCGGAGCGCTGCCAGTGGACGGACACACACACGGACAGAGTTACAACTACGTACATAAGTAGGTACAGAAATACACAGTATTCAATTCACTTAACACGTTTGTAATAAAATTTAACAAATGATCTATCTCACTCTTCCAATCATTGCGCGAGGGCACTGACGAAACGTTATAATTACGAAAGTTTCCAGTTTGTTTCGTGAAAATTCACTAATACCTAGTCCACCACGTATGCGTCAGTTGTAATACTCGTATTTAAAGGTATGTTATCCCAAGTATTTGTAACTGATCGGTAACGTATATGCAACTAATTATACTTTCTTTTAGTTCCAAATCGTTTGAAAATGTGGCATAGCTAAGTTGACAATCGTTCATCGACAAATGACAATCGAAAAGTAAGGATGTATCGGTAATCGTATGACAGATGCGACAAAATGTCACTTCAATAATATCAATACGTTAATTTAGTTTCAATTGGCATTTCCTATAAACGATTTTCATCAGGCTAGGCCAGGCTAGTTTTAATCGTCCTAGAAAAAGTTGTCAGTGGTGTTTAAGGCAGGTTGGAGTAAAGATGCGAGGTAGCAGCCAGTCGCGCCCCGAGAGGTTGGTACTCCTTGCCTGACCGCGGGCGCAGCACGCTCGCACATTGCCGTCCCGCCCTGCAGTGTACAATATTTTAGATAATGACAATGCCTGATTTGTTATGGAATTGCGCTGGTTGCATTTTTTTATTAGGTACGTACGTAGCAGCAACGCAGGACACTAACAAACCGCGAAGTTCGTTCCGCGTGACTGTAAATACTTCCATCACGTCTACGAGCAAGATTTAAGGCTAAGGATTCAGTTGAAACTTGAAACAGCGGTGATAAAGTTTTAATTCAAGTCAAAATATTAATTTCAGGCTAAAATACCCATAAATAAAACAAAAAATAACAATCTCAACAACAACACACTTGTGTTTCACCTTCTTTTGTTAGAAAAATGTTGATGGCCCATACATTAAAGCAGCTTATTAATAAATAGGTACCGTAACAATGCATATTTAGGTGAATTAGAACCTTGTACAAATAGATTGACATAACAAACTCACCGCATTGTGACCGGTGTGTCGCTGGACGAATGAGAAGAGCATATGGAGAGCGTTTCGATGTAGTCTGACATGTCGGACGCGCCGCTCGACGAGCTGTGCGTGTCCAGCACTCCTGTCAATACATATTTACTGAGTTCAATCTTCTCCGGCAAAAATACGACAGGTTATTGACACAAAATAGTAGAAATAAAAAAAATCGGCCAAGAGCACGTCGGGGGGGTCGTTATGCTCAGTGGAGGGTGCCGTAGTTACCCTTCCGTCACAATAGGCTAAACTGGAGCTATTAGTACCTATAGAAGATTGTTAACAAAGGGATGAAATGATGCTTGGTGCCTTTCACTCGGGTTAAACTTTCAACTAACTTTTCATATCGAATACGAGAAAAGCAAAAGGACAAGGAAAATTTGTATAATCAAAACTTAATTAAAGTTAAAGACGTATTATATGCCCTTATGCATGATTTTTTCCTGTATAGAACTTACTTTTAATCGGAGACTGTGCATGTCTCGTCATAATAATGTAATAATCCATAGCGAAAAACATTAAATTGCTTTATTTATGAAAAAATACGTATTTAAGAAAGTGCAGCAATTTTAAAATTATTTGTATGAAAATCAGCGGGATTGCCTCTTACTTTTTTTTACTTTAAGTTCTAAAACTGCCAATAGTCATTGAGTCAATGAAACTGTTTTAGAGAAATTTAATATCCCAACAAAAACATAAATGTAAAATGAGAGCCAAGTTCAATATTAAGAGTATCGTTGTTGACTCGCCGACAAAATAATTGAGATCTATATAGGTGCCAAGTTCTGTGCTGTCTGCTGTGTAGAAAATCCTGAAATTATAAAGGATTTGACTTGGCTAGTTTATCAGCTAGTTATTAGAAAAGTAACATACTGCCGTATTCGAACTTCAAGATATTCACAAGAGACGACACGTACTAGATCCATTCTAGATACGTTATAGTTTAGATATCAACTAGTTCTCTTTTGCAGCGCAATTCGGGCAACCAATGTCACTTTTACGTTAGATAGAGTAAGATACCTATTAGATTTGAATTGGATCTCTAAGTCATATCCTGTGGAAATCGTTCAACGTGTCTCCAGAATCGCGAAAAAAAATTTTCCATCCCCACTTTACGTGTAGGGGAGGTGCCGTAAAAAAAAACTTTTTTTAGTTTTTATTGTATGATTTTGTTGGATTTATTGACTTATATATTTATGCCAAATTGCAGCTTTCTAGCACTTACAATCACGGAGCAAAGCCTCGGACAGAAGACGGACGGACAGAGAGACAGACAGACGGACAAGGGAAAACTAAAATGCTCCCTAGTTGACTACGGAACCTAACAACGTTTTTTTCGTATAAAAAAAACGTACCTCTAAGGCCCTTAAGAGATAACAGCGGCACCTCGGCTTCT
Organism: Cydia splendana; assembly: GCF_910591565.1. Lineage (NCBI taxonomy): Eukaryota > Metazoa > Arthropoda > Insecta > Lepidoptera > Tortricidae > Cydia > Cydia splendana. The sequence continues at coordinate 19,591,868 of NC_085974.1, forward strand.
GCCGACGATGACTTATGTGTAGGGTCGGCCGCGCCCAGTCTCGGCGCGTCGGAGGAGCGCGTACGGCGCGGTGGCGTGGTGCCAGCCGGCAGCGCGGCGCGTCGGGCAGAGCGGTAATGTCGTCGCGCCGCCGCTGTCGTGAGTGGCAACTCGAATTCGCCTGCTCGGCTGCTGCTGCTTACACCTGGACACAGATTAATAAGTTACAAACATGAATAGCCAATAATAAGACATAGGTAGCTTACTTATTTCTTATAGGTAGAAGTGAGATGACGAAAAGTAATAGTTAACCTGAGTCGTTGCTGCTAGACGAATCTCTGTTGCCGGCCGCCCCCGGCGCTGCCGCTCGCGCCTTTGACGCCTCGGAACTATCGGCGTCAGATAGTTTGTGGCAGCCGCAAGGTGACGCGACGCGCGCTCGCAGCGTCTCCACTGATGAGGAAGATCCTCGACTGCCAGCGCTCCCTTCGAACTCCTTGACGTCTTCCAGGAATCGCGAGGAGTCGGCAGAACTTGAACGCTTGCGGTATTCTACCCGTGCACGTTCGGTTCGCGTGGTTACTTGTGCTTCGCCTGTGCGTAGCGCCGCACGCGCGGCAGGACATAACGCGGGATTGCTGGCGGACTTCTCCTCGCCAAGGTTCCTTGCGGCGCGCGCAGGCAGCCGCAGCGTGTGGAAAGCGAACCCGCTGATGGGTGACATGGGCGTGTAGCCCGAAGGTGCTTTAAGCTTGCCGGGCTCGATACCGGGCTCCATGAGGAGGTACTCCGACGTAGGCTGGCGACAGGCGCTGCAGGTGCAACTTCGCGCCGGCAATCCAATTGGCCTCAAGTTTGCGCTAATAGCATCCAGTTCAGCCTGCGTCACGCCAGCTTTTCGTAACAATGCACGTGCATTCTCGTAATGTTCTAAAGATAATGCGAAGCTCAAATTCTCGTAGTTGGCGAGAGGTCCGTCGTCTACTTCGGCGTTCTGCGCTTCGCCATTTAGCGATGCTTTCCGCTTCGTCTTTCGAGAAACGTCTATAGTAGCATACAGCGCTGTCCGATCGCTGTTCGGCGTCACATTCTCCTTGTTCGGTACTGACGCCTCGGTGGGTGTTGAGGCTTTCCTGCAGTAGGGCAGTTTTATCCAGCTATGTGCCCAGTCTGTGACTCGCCGACATGGACAATTCGCTGGTTCCAGACCCTCCTCGGCCTCCACCACTGTTGCCTCTCTTCGTCGTTTGCCGAATTTGAGGAGACATCCGCAAGGTTTCTTTAAAATAATAGCGTTTGATGTTGTGCTCTTGGTTATTTTAAATAGCTCTTCGTTTAGACATTCCTTTAGTCTTTTAGGAGTATCGTAATATTTTCCTTCCACCTGGAAACAAAAAAGTATAAATACCTAAGAAATTGGCCATAGAAAATGCAACTTTTAGCTTCAGCATAAGATCATCAAATGAGATTTAAAATGCAAATGTTTTGTAACGAATAGGTAATTAAAAATTAAAAAACAAAGAGTCTCACCTCAGCAGGGTGAGCTTTAGGCACGTCATAGTTTTCATAAGGGCCAACTTTGGAGTCGTCTGGCTGGCAGCAAGCGTTAGGCGGTGGAGCGGGCGGCCGCCCGAGCTCGAACCTCAAGGGCTCGGGTGGCCGCCCGGGCTCCAGTCGCGTGGGCTTGGGAGGCCGCGGCGGGGCGTCGCTCTCTTGCAGCGCGTCCATGGTCCACGCGGGGTTGAACGTCCCGGGCGTGGCGGCGGTGGATGAGCGCGATAGCGCGCCCAGTTTAGACATGCAACTCATGCAACGCTCTAACGCTACACCAGACGCCCACTCCCCGTGAACCGACGCTGTATCGCCGTCTCGCTCGGCTGAGCCCCAGGGGGAACCTGCTCCCCTCACCGTTGACGTCGTATCTTCTAGCCGCAAGTCAGCAGGAAGGGAGCGCTCCCCAGCGTTGAGCTCCGACAGACGAGTATCCGGTCGAAACGCCTTGGTGGACTTTGGGCTTTCGGCTCCTGCATTAAAATGTTAACATTACTTTCAATTGGTAGTACAGACAACACTGCTGTTTAAATAGACCATAAACATTATCCATCATATAATACTAATTCATAGTTGTGAGTGAAAGTGGTTTTACCTTCAGCCCTTGCAGGCTGCGGCCGCCGCCGCGGTGACAGCCGCCCCTGAGCGGCTAACTCGAAGTCCCTTGCCAACGCCGCCGCTTGGTCTGTCGTCAGCACGAATAGACCCTCCCCCGCACCGCAATGAGAGCCACCCTCAAAGCAGAATTTGCCTTCCACTACACCATACCGCCTGCAGAGATTTTAATAATATACAAATACTAGAAATCGTTTCATAACACATATTAATAGCAATAGCATAATACCGTAAAACGGGGTCAACAGAAATCGCGGGGTGAATAGAGAAATTTTGAACTTTTTGTTTCAAGTTGTTATATTTAAAAACGTACATCTCTAAAATTAGATTTGGTATGCGTATATAGTAGACTATTTATTCTCTACATTGACACCAAAAGAACTTAATCAACCTGCCTAAAAGTTAGATTTTTTTGACTCTAAAGTAAGGTCTCGCCGAGGTAAGAAATGAAGCCTGTCTGAACTTTGTTCTAGCGGTAAATGCTTTGACATGAACTAAGTAAATGTTAGCTAACCTGGTAATATAGTATCTGTAGTACCTAAATAATAAATAATATCACTAATTTTTTATATAATAAAGCATATTTTTTGCAAAAAACTAATAACAAGCAATTTTACGTGATAAAGGGGTCAATGGACACGCATATGGGGTGAACAGTTACGCCATAGGGGGTGATTAGATACAACAAAGGGGTGTAAAGACACGCCTTGGGGGTTAATAGACACGAAAAAATATTTTGTGTCAAATAGCTGTTTAACAGATATATATATACCATTTGCCAATAGAGTAGGTATCAACATAATAATGACCAAATTCGATGCCTATGACAACTAAAACTTAATATTTCTATTCACCCCTTTCTTGTGTCTATCGACCCCGTTTTAAGGATATGCAGAAAACAGGTAGTTTTCTTTGATTTTCTCTGAATTGGGTAGGTAAACATTTATTTCACAAATGCAAAATTGAAGAACTAACCAAGACTCAAAAAATGATATCAAAATTTTTACTTTTATCATTTAGATTATTGGCGAAAATCGTCCTTGAAGTTGAAAATCGTGTCTTTTCACCCCGTTTTACGGTACATGCTTAAGGTAAACGCCTCAGTGCTCGATCTGCTAATGATCAATACCCTTTTTAATATATTCGCTAAAAGCTGTAAGTTTAAAGATGACATGTACTGGGACAGTGACAAGCACTCGGACGTTTTCGATATTAGATTCATAAGGATCACAGGGAAAACCAAAAGCTATAAAAATAAGTACAAAGATTTGTTCTGAAAATACATATTTTTGACAGGTTTTACTGGGTTCCATTCCGACTGGGTATATGAGTTTATTTCAATATATTTTTCTTGTCTCGAAAAAAAGCCTCGTGATTTTAAAGAATACATTTATCTATCTGCTTTAGGTAACTATTCATAGTGTCTGGTTTTCCCTCTCTGGCTTAATTCAATTAAACCGCCCCATGGGTGATGGTTTTACCTGAGATGTTGCAGCTGCCACTCGCCCAGCAGCCGCGGCGGCACGCCGGCGGTGAGCGCGCAGCGCCGCTCGTGCAGCAGCAGCCGCGCCGGGCCCGCCGGCAGCCGCTTGCCGCCGCCCGTGCCGGCCCCAGCGCCTAGGACCACCAAGTATTGCCGCGCTTCGCCCAAGTGTAGGTTCACTTTTACCTGCACATAAAATAAGAATACAGTTTCCAAAATAACCAGCACGATACCAGTAAAATTTCATATTTCATTAGCGCCCCGGAAAAGGATTGGCCTTTTCCGGGGCGCTAATGAAATATGAAATTTTATAGGACAATTTTACACAGATCAACCTAGTCCCACAGTAAGGTGTACCCTTATTTTATTGCCAAATTTTTTGCAGAATTTTGTTATACAGAAAATTATTCATAGAATAATCGTATCGCACATTTTTGTTACAATTAATTCTGTTTCTTCGATTATTAATTTCAAAGAAACATATTTTGTAACTTGATTAAAATTCAGAATATTTATTCAAAGATTGTTAAATAAAATAAAAGACTGACTGTAGAATTATTATTCATTGAATATTATTTGTGCGACACTACAGTTCAACAATTATTATTTTACAAAATTACCTTTCACATACTCGTAGTATTCATTGAAATTGCTAAAAAAGGAGTTTAGGTTACTTTAGAGCTATAACTTCTAAGAAAACGAACCCTTGCTGGAAAAGTGGGTTAGGTTAGGTTAGAACTGCGACCCCCAAGAAAACGAACGGTTGCCAGAAAAGTGGGTTAGGTTAGGTTAGAACTGCGACCCCCAAGAAAACGAACGGTTGCCAGAAAAGTGGGTTAGGTTAGGTTAGAACTGCGACCCCAAGAAAACGAACTGTTGCCAGAAAAGTGGGTTAGGTTAGGTTAGAACTGCGACCCCCATAAAAACGAACTTTATCCATAAAAGTGGGTTAGGTTAGGTTAGAACTGCGACCCCTAAGAAAACGAAATGTTGCCAGAAAAGTGGGTTAGGTTAGGTTAGAACTGCGACCCCCAAGAAAACGAACTGTTGCCCGAAAAGTGGGTTAGGTTAGAACGGCAACCCCTAAAAACGAATTCCTTCCAGAGAAGCAGATTGCGTTAAATTAACGACTAAATAAAATAAAATTCGACTAAATTACTATTCTGTATATTAAATTTTGGTGAACCGTATTTATAAGAAGTGACTTTTCTAATACAGATCGATGATTCTGTGAAATGAAATTACATGAACAAATTGTTTTTGAAACAAAACTAATGTTTTAAATTTTTGGTGAAACATAAATAATCCGAACTAAAATTATTTGAAGTAAATATTCTATGTAAAGATTATTTTGCGATTTGAAATTACTTGAAAAATTTTCTGTGAAACGAAAATCTGCAGAAAAATTGACGGCAAAATAAAGGTAAACCCACAGTAAGCTCAGTAAGGCTTGTATTGTGGGTACTAGAGAGGTACTAGACGACGATATATATAATATACACATATATGTATATAAAAGCACATTATATACATAGAAAACATTAAATAAATGCTTCGTAGGCAGGGTTCCTACCGACTAGGTTAGGAGCACAATGCTAATAATAATATTTCGGTGATCTATCAAAGCCATTAGAGTATGTAAATCAAGAGAATTTATTACAAGTTAAATTAGTAAATTAAAAAACAGTACCTTTGACACTGCCTACCTTCCTACCTTTGGAATAGAACTTAGCGAGTAACTAGTTTTTACTAAGAGTAAATTAGCTTGCTCCAAGAAACGGTTTGGAGTACCTCAAGGTTTAAACCTAGGCCCCATGCATTCACCTTATAGTACAACAAACAATGTAATTCGCGTAAATAAAAACGCGTATTAGATGTAGATAAGAATAGTAGTTTATGTGACTGCTACATAATGAAAGGCATTAAAATACGAGTGTGGGTTTAAGAAACGAACGAAGTATCTCACTCACTCACTCACTTCGTTCGTTTCTTAAAAGGATCACACGAGTGTTTTAATGCCTTTTTATGTACAGTTACATACACTACTTTATCTACACACATATTAAAAACTTTCTATGATAATTTCACTAACCTCATAGAACCTCATATATCAGCCGACATGGAGCATCGTTGCTCTCTGGCGGAACTCGCAGATTTGAAAGGTGGTGTCACCGAAATATCTTTATCGCTCATTTTACACGAAACTTTTGCTTTAAGTTTGATTAAAAACAACAAAATAAATTAATTTAATACTTAAAACGAATTAAAAGATAAACTGTACGTCAAATGGCGGTAAATGAAAACTTTTTTCACGCATGTCACACATCCGTAGTTTTTTTTAATTCAAACGAATGAAGTCCCTTTTCTCATGTCACTCGAGATCAAATGTCGTGCGGTTTATATTTAAAAAAACATACTGATTTGACGTTTCGTATCGAAAACTGCTTTAATATCTATGGATACTAGAATAGAGACCCACTTGATTTTTGAAAGCTGTTCCAAAACTCATAACCTTACAAAAATCTATAATGTACAAACTTTAAAGTACAGATTTAACCTACTGCCACAGATAAGAAAGTTCTCATAGTAAAATTGGTTGTAATAATGCTGATCATTTCCTACGGTTTCTGAACGCATTATAGAGCACTAATGATGTGTGCGTAGATAAACACATTTTTCTGCATATTTAGTTAAATGAGAGCAGGTACCTGCCACTGTATGAGCCGCTCCCTGGTCTCAAAGGCGAGAATGGCGACGAGGTCGCGGCAGATAAGCGCCAGCGTGTTGGAGTGCTTGTCGAGCGTGAAGCCCGCCTCGGCGCCGAGGAACTGCTGTAGCGAGAGCGCCGCCTTCACGCCGCCCGCTGCCGCCGCGGCGTTGTAGCGCGAGCGCGCGTCGCGGTACAGCTGCAGGTGCACGCAGTCTGCCGGGGTAACTCAACGTCAACCACTTGTTTGCGAACTTAAATATGGGAACTTTATCAAGGTTTACATAGATGGTTATTGTTGTATGTGCTATTGATAGTAAAAACACAATTATTAACAAATGTATACACTAATATTATGAAAAAAAGGAAGGCGTATAAAAAACTACCCCCAGAAGACTATGAAAAGAAATCATTTATATTAAATTTAATTATCCCCTACTTGGTACAACTAAAAGTTTGTAAATGTTCCTTAAAATTGATGTGTAATAAATGTAATAATTAAGTACAGTACCAATTTCAATTTGTCAATGTGTTCAACGAGGATGAAATAGCTCCAGAAAGGGGTAAGGGTAATATACGAGTAGGTTTCAAATCACTTAATTTTATGTAGGTTTTTATTCAGTTTATGTATTCGTTATACATAATTGGGTTTGGTTGGACTTGAGTAGATATTCTAAAGTAGATATTACAAAAACTTCGGGACACTTACTTAAAAAAAAACTATTCATACGAATAGTAAAATATCTATAGCAACTACTCCATTATAATGGTGGTGACAACAAAAGACGTAGAAAAATAGAACATAATATGGAAAAGCGCAAAGTATAGCCCCCCCAGTCACGAATCATGAACTATTTCTTCAGCTTCACCTGTTCACAAAACCCTTTCAAAACTTGTAATAAATATGCCGTCGACAAGTTATTATGGACAATGTTTTGTAGCATTTTTTGTTGCACCCCTCGGCCCATAAAAGCCGAGAGCGAATGTACTGTAAGAATTTTTATTACACTTTAGGGTGCAGCGAACAATGGGGGACGGCGCGGATTCCAAAAAAATAGTTTCGAATCCGATGGCGCCGGGTGCTTTATCGAGGAGAAAATATCGCGCCTTGGAGCGAGGAGCTTCTTCAAAGTATATGAAAACAAATGCTTACTCTCGCCGAAGTCGCCGGCCCTTTATGAGTTGCAGGTCTGAAATAATTTTCAAGATTTGTTGGATTTAAAACATTCGTTGGCTTAATTCTATCCCTTCGATATTTACAGAGGTCCGCAACTTTCTTCGCAACTGTTCTACAAAATCACTTTACCACTCTGTCTTAATTTAATTATCTCATCCAGACAACAGCTAATTTTCCCCTTCAAGTGTATAAAAACTGCATGCTGCAATTAATCCGTCATGATCGGAGCACGGAATATTTTAGTGCAAAAATAATTTGCAGGTCCGAATAATTCGCCAATTTATTCACGAGTGGAATTGCTTGCAATTACCGTTAACTATGGTAGTTTGCAGGTGTTCATCTTTAATGCATGATATTTATTTTATTCCAACATAAGTTTTATGATAACTTTACTTGTGTTAGACTTTTCTATCTATGTATAATATAAATACGTCCGCTAAGATAACAAACTTCGCTACTCATAACTTATACGATTTCGTCAAGATATTATGAAATGGCATACCTATGTTGCAAAATGAATAGAATGGGCATAAGAAAAAAAACACCTGTATTCTTTTACCTATTTAATACATAGTTACATACTTGCAAACTAATTTATTCAATAACAAAACTTATACAAGCTATTATTAAAATTATGTATAAACTAAATAAATTAAAACTAAAACTAATAAAATAAATAAACAACTTGCAAACTATTTATTTACAGTTGTCAATTTCAAGTAATTTATTACTTCTGTGCGTTTTCATAAACTGTACACAACTTAATGCAATAAAGGCTTTACTTTAGTTTTACGTATCTTTAGTTTTAGCCTGATCTAAAGATAATGTCCCGTCTCGAGCTTTTACTACTTACATTCAATTACTTGTAAACGACCTGATTGTATAGCAATCCAAGTGGGTGGCTCTGTCGGTCGCAGTAACGCACTGAGTGTGGGGAGCTCTTACATTGTTCATTTATTGCTGCTCCCTTAACTACTTCCGCTACAATGTCGTACTTTTGTAGGAGCTACGCTTTATCACTGGCGCATGGTAGTAAAATTACCTACAGATATTGGAAATAAAATATAAATTATACGAGATCGTTAAGTTTTAAACCGAAGAACAACGAAATAAGTTTACGTGCCGGCGCCGGGACTAATTGTAAGATTCGTAAGGCACCGCTTTATTGCCACATTCTTTGAATACTTTATTTATACTTAAACTTTGTTCACAAGTGTGGAATGTTTCCGAAGGGGACGTAAGGTCTATTGTCGCGCGGTTCAGACGACACGTTTAATGAATTTGTGGGGTAAGTATCGAGTTAAAGTGTAAAAGTGGAGGTCAAGGGAGCGACGCGACGTGGGAGGCCACTTGACTCGGCCAATTTAAGTATTTTGTAGTCGTATTTAAAAGTACGAGCTAAGTGACTAAATGTGTATCTTTATACCGTGATGTCTAACTATATACATGATAACTTTTTTACATGCTGGTGAAGAATAACATGATTATTTACTAAAGATAAAATTTGTGTCATTAATAAGTGCAGAGCACTTATCCCTCGACAACAAGATTCGTGTCATTATAACTTTTCTCACTGACTGCATTAAAACATTTCTCCAATTTTTTACATGAAGCAAAACTACTGCACAAGTTCGTCTTATTAGGGTTGTCTGCGATGCACCAAGTGCAGCGATTCCGGGAGTCGCCCATTAAAGGGTCCCTCGCTGCGCTCGGCGCGCGCCGGCCCCCTCGCTGCAATGCGAGGGAGACTCTTATTGTTTCCGACGCCTCGCTAACCTACTTCCCCATTTCTTTGAGGTTATAACTAGGTATCTAGAGTTATTTGGATCAAATATAATATTGCCTACCACACCAAACAGCTATCGCCAAGCACCGTGCACCGTGCACCGTGCACCGTGCACCGTGCACCGTGCACCGTGCACCGTGCAGTCACAGAAAGTAAGTCTGTGATAGTGGTAAAACAAAATGCAACTGCGTCGTTTAGAAGTGAAAAGTTTACTTGTTTCTTTGAAGATCCATTATATTAGGTTCCATTTATTTAGAAGCAACCCCTAAAATAAAATAAATAAATATTAGGGGACATCTTACACAGATCAACCTAGTCCCAAACTAAGCAAAGCTTGTACTATGGGTGCTAGGCGACGATATACATACTTATATAGATAAATACATACTTATATACATAGAAAACACCCATGACTCAGGAACGAATTTTAGTGTTCATCACACAAATAAATGCCCTTACTGGGATTCGAACCCAGGACCGTCGGCTTCGCAGGCAGGGTCACTATCCACTAGGCCAGACCGGTCGTCAATATTCAAAATCAATAAAAATCAATAAAGTCAAATGATCAATATTTGTAACTTTTAATAATCACAACTTTCTAATATCGCTGTGGTTTTCTTCGATATACCTAAAGTCAATCGTGAGTCTCTTTTACTAAAAGATATCACCTGTTTATTTCGTGTTCAACAAATATTTATTCGGTATTCGTACATTTACAAATACCGCGCCCGATTTCCATAACTTGTAAAATATCTCGCGCGCAGTCTTCTCGTTTATCGCCCCGCTACACTGACGACTCCATCATCTCCCCTCTTATCTGCCGTATCACTGCTGCCTCTCCCTCCCCTGCTTGCCTTACACCCCTGCCTCCGCTAATGTATTTGTCACATCATCGGGCCGACTGGCGCGCGTTCGCTAATCAATTGGACACATGTTCGCCGGGCGACGGGCGACGCAATTATAGTTAATGACTTTTGTATTTTGAAACCGATTTGGAGCCGTGGCAAAATTTCTAATATCCATATGGCAGATCTTTCTTAAGATAATGATGATTTTTGTACTAACTACATATTAAGTTTACCTGGTTTGTTCAACAATAGGCTGATACGACTTTTTCATGAACGACAGCGATTTTAATTTAAACCTACTCGGAATGGTAGGAAAATTCAAACGTCAGGGTTGACTAAAAGAAAACAGGGGCGGCCTTTGTCCAGCAGTGGGACACTTAATTACACCATCAAATATTTATTCGGTATTCGTACATTTAAGTAAAAACATATTATAAAACCGATGTCAATAAATTGAACGACAAACTTTGAAATACAAAATTATGAAATCATCGTAACTTGCAGTACTCGCTATAATATTAATACCCAATATCTCGATACATGGCGGATAGCAACATAATATATCAGATGTCATAAGCTACAAAAACGAATTGCAATAGTTAATACTGCATATTGACCGCACCGCACCGCACTGCACCGCGCCGTCAGCTGACGCGCCATTATATTTAACGAGGTTTGTGTTCTAAACCGATTTGTCTCACTCTACTCTTGTGTGTGCACTCGCTCGCTCGAGATTCAATCTCGCGATTAGTGCCGGGCCGTTAAACGCACATCCGAGGTGCTTTACTATGTCACGATCACGATAATGGTATAGGTACTATAAAAGCTTTAAGTTTTTATTGTTATTTGTGACTAATTTCCCAACTTAAACTAATACAACCCTTTTTTTGTAATTGTTTTTTAGGTAGTTAGGTATATTAATATTTTTCTTGTTTTCTGTTAGTTCAATACAATTTTTTTTATAGATTTTAGTTTTAATTTAATCTCTATAAGATCGTTGCTTATAACCTGCAGGTGTGTTATGGATGGCTTTGTCCACATGATAAATTAAGTAGAAGTATAATGAGCATTATTAAAATAGAAGAGGAAAAACGATCGGCCACCTGCTAAGACACGACCACTTCATTAGCAACATCAAAACTTATACTTATGAGCCAAGTAAGGAGCATGTAGGGGCCGTGTCGAACCAGGACACTAAGGGCTGGCTTCGGATCGACCAAGGTAGAGACAACTTCATCACGCTGCACCGACAAGAGCCCAGCTCTTAAATTTAATGAATGATGATAGTATATCCCTAACGGCCACGGTACCTAAACGTCAGTCTAGGCAGACATTAGCTCGGTAGCTCCCAGAACGTCGTGCGCCACGTCAACTGCACATGCACATGCAGTCGGTCGAAGCAAGCAAGGTGTCGTGTCTGGAATATCGTCCCTCCAGAAATCACTCCATCCCGATATTATCGATTCTGCTATCTCCCGATATGTAGTTTCGGGAGGTGGCTTTACTTACTCCATTTGCTTTTCGTAAAAAGAATTCCGTCCATGAATAATATAAAAAGGGACCGTCATATGTTTATGAAGTTGTACCCTCGTTCGACATATTTAAATAAACAAACGAATATAATCCTAATCGTATTCGGTGCGTGATTATCGATTGAAGCCTACGCACACCCTCCAGGGGTCAAGTTCACTCAGACCTCAAGCACGTACGGTACGTGGTGGTGATTGACAGATGCGATAATAAGGTGTAATTGAAATCATTCAATGCTATTGTCGAGGCGTCGAATTGCGTGGTGTTTAAGCTTAAGCTCCGGAGCCTCATTAAAATTGTCATCATTTTTATTAATGCAGTTAGCCGTATAACAATTAATAGTACCTATATAATAGTATCTTTAAATTGGGTAGATTAAGTGGATAATGGGCCTTTTTCTTTCCTTTACATAGGCAACGATGAATGTTAATCCAATTCATTTTCAAGTAATAGTTATGTCACCATAGAAAATGTGATCGAGTAAAAATACGGCATTTATCACATTAGTTATATGCACTTACTTAAGAATTGTCTTTAAGTTTTTTTGTTGGGGACTGAAAATCAGCGGTCTCGCTGAGTCCCATTAATTTTATTTACTACACAAATGTTACTAAATTCTACCTGATTTTTGATTGTACATGCAATTCATTGTTATTTGTGTTGGTAAATAAATATATTTTTATTTATTTACTTAAATAATGTGGACCAAGATTAAAATGCCCGAAACAACAATAAAATTCTTACAAAGACAAAAAACTTCATTTTGGATTAGACATCCCACCCTCTCACATTATATCAAAACTTGATGGGAACTTAAGATTTGTAACAAAACGGTACAAAATGTACCGATTAGTGAACAAGTATACGGTGATAAGCACATTTGTTCACAATCGCGACTGAATGGCAGCGCGTCAGCGGTTTAATTACCGACCGCTCCGCGGCGGTGCTTCATCATCAGAGTTAGTTTCAGCAACAGGTCGTGGCGACATGTCACCTTGTCGCGGGCTAAACGAATAGTTTTCATCACAGAGGTAGAAATGTTCTGTCGCAATGATGCCGCTATTACCGGCCGCTTCGGCGGTGCTGCCGGTGCTTGATTGGTCCTTCTTTCAGCTCAAACCTCTAGTTTTTAACCGAACAATATGCGGCATAATGGTATTTCGATTGCTCAGCAAAAATGACATGGAGAGCGGCATAGCCTCGCCGCCAAATCATACGCGGAAGTGGTACCTACCAGTTTTATAGCTCAGTGCAATAATTTGATTTTACAATAAAGGGTATTATAAGTTATGTTATATTAAAGTGCATTACAAAGTAATACAATTTGTTTCAATAAATACAAACAAGAGCAGCATTAAAGCAAGGTCAGACGTGAGCCGTACCTAGCATCTTCCGCTACGGAACAAGGTAAGTACCTAGTAAATAGCACGTACAGATTATACGTACATGTACCTACACGTGCTGCAGCTTTGAGGGCGTGATCGTGATACTAAACACGTGATTAGTATGATTAGCGATAACGGCTCAGACGTGAAAAATTGGGCGTGTGCAAGCGCCGTGCGCATTTCGTGACAGTAGAATAGTATTTTATACAATCGTGATATAATAGAGAGTTTTTCAGTCGAGTACCGTGTTTAGGCAACGAAGCTTGCTGAGTTGCCTAAGTCAGGTACGAGATTGAAAAGCTTGATTATATCACTATTGTATACATTACTTTTTCTACTAGTCAACAAAAATAGTACATTATTGTCGAGGCTCGGAAGTAGCTACTTGCAGGCTGAGGATTCGTATTAAACGGACGACCTTGGGAGTCCGTTTAAATGAATCCGAAGCCAGCAAGTAGCCTTCCAGTCGAGTCATATATAGTGCTTTTCTCAAAAATGGTGCAAGAAATATAAATATAATAGAAATATTTCACAGAAGCAACGTTCTCACGTATATATTTTCAAAGAAAAAAGTAGAATCAATTGAAATAATTAGCTTTGCCGCCTTTTATTTTTTTAATTAAAAAATAAAAGTGTATTTTTCTGCCGAAAATACGCCAACCTATTTGAGACGGCTAAATAGTCGCGGTACCAACATTATAATTATAAGTACTAATCATCTGTTTGGCTGTTTAATGGGCCTGTGCCTTCATTTGATATGGCCATTTTATCTTTTAAAAAGTTTGGAACACGACAAATAATGGAATTTGTATGCAACATTGCAGTCCCAAAATCGAGACTGCAATGTTTTTAACTTTTTAATTTTCGACTGACCATAAACTCCGCGCTTCGCGACCAATTTTTTAAACGGCAAAGTCGACTTTGCCGTCCATTTTTGAGAAATAATACTTTAAACTAGTAGAATCATACAAACAAACCAAACCAAAAGTATACAGCTAAGATTCCCGCGACCCGGCCGCCGCGCCCCGCGCCCTACGGCGGGCTGGTCAACGACACCTTCTCGTAACTCATGAGGCCCTGGTACTTGCTCCGCGCTAAATTCAATTTTTAGACAATTGTTTTCTCGATTTTGGCCACCGTAGCCTATGGAGACTAACAAGCAACACTAAGTGGTTTTCGTAGTCTATGGATGTTGCTATATTAAGGGTGTCACATGCGCGTTTCTGACTTATGAACTAATTGTTTCTACTATACAACCTAAAATAATTAATTTGAGCTATGGTTTTGTTTCGTCCGCTTGATCGCGGCGAGCTGTGATTTGTCAATTTCATTATAGTTGACTAAACTGTATCGAAATGAATATTATAGTTGAGTTGGGAGCCCATACATTAAAAATACCCAATTGCAGTTTGGTATAAGAAATCTTAATTCAAGAATTACAGTCGACTAGTAGAAAAAGTCCATTTTAGCATGATATTTGTACTTCTTACTAATTTTATGTTATCTTTAATATGTCTTTATGTGCAATAAAGAGTTTACTACTACTCCTACTACTACTACATCAGATACGAATAGCCAGTACCTACCTACTACTCCCTTTCTATAAATTAACATACCTAGACGTTACTACCTAGTAGGTAAAGGCTTTAACTAGGCCCGCGAATCTGTATTAGTCTGTAAAAAATTGAATTGCAATTTTGGGTAAGTAGGGTAGGTAGGTATCCTATCAGAACAACTAAAAAAGTGATCGGTCCAAAACAGACCATATTGCGGAATATGGGAAAACATGCTTTTGATTGAAAATATTTTTTGCGACATTTTGAAAACAGTCTCCATCAGATTCGGAGCAACCGAGATGCTCACAAATATCTAAACACGCACGTTCATCACAGACTGAGAAACGAACTGAGGATTGTTGCTCATAAATTTCAAATAGATAGGTACATCTCTCGTAACGTCTAAATTATCTTAATACCGAGTACACGAATGAGCAATGAGAGTTCGGAACCTACGTACATGACAAAAACAACGTCATTAAAGCCTTGTGCACACCGGATACGTGTGCGTAGACGTGCATGTGTAAGCTTGTGCGCGTTTTACAATGTACCTACGAGTATAATAGGTAAACATACAGATCCTTATCCTTAAGAGACTGCTCGCGTGACGTGTGCGTGCACGGCTCCAACGTTTTAGTGCACATCTACGCGCACGCAGCCGATTTAACCTCTAGAAAGATAACAATGACAAGCGACACATCGCAGTAGTTTCCTTGTATCAAACGATGATTTTATTTTTTGCTATTTATCAGTTCATACTTCAATGTCGTGACAACCATTATTGCGACCGTTATCTTGTAGGTAGTGGAAATGTTGTTCTTTGTATTTTGAGTATTTTGACATTATCACCGTATGATAGACACGAGACGGTATGAAATCTGATGCTACTTAAGATACCGATAGGTGCATTCTGATTCTAATAACAGATCCATAACTAATCCAGATCTAACATGAATCAGATCTGGATTAGTTATGGATCCGATCTGTCAGTGTCACATTTAAGTAACGTTTTCCAGTGATGAAATGTCACTTTTGATACTCCAGATCCAGATCAGATCCATAACTAATCCAGATCGAATTCTTAACCTGTTATTAAAATCAGAATACGCCTGCTAGCCCGTTATACAGCATTTGTTTATTAAATAGGTTCAACTATAATGACAAACAACTTAGAGAAGAGATTTTAAGAAACTTGCAAAGCTAGTACTCCTAGGTTTAGGCTGCGTTTCGACCAGAGATGCGTTGCGAGGGATGTGTATTTCAGAACCAATTAGAATCACAGCACGCTGAGCAAGGAAAACAAATAAAGTGATTCTATTGGTTCTTAACAAACACATCTCTGGCAACGCCTCCTCGCACATCTCTGATCGAAACGCAGCCTTAAACCCCGGTAAAGAAATATATCGTGTGAAAAGAAGAAGACGAAGAAGACCCACAACACACACTCGGACAGCGCCACACAGGCACGAAGCACACGCCAGCCTAAGCTGCCGGTCGCCTTCACTGCGGCCCCGAAACCTGGCCCCGCTCAAACGGTATCACCAGGGGTCGGGGGGTTGGATAACGGCCGGTAGTAATAAAGCTGGCCCACACCAGACACACAGCCATCCACAAAACGACGGTGAACGACACCATTCAGGCTCAGCAGCAGGGATGCGGAAGAGCCCCCTCACACCCCCTCAAAAGGGTGTCGAATGACTACACATCACCAGTATCGTGAGAAAAATACAGATATTTGCTATCGAGTTATTATATCTTGTATTTGTATATCTATTTCTATAGGTACTTTTAGTTTAATACCTAGGTATTACTGAATAAGACTTGAGCTCTAGGGCTCAAGTCTTATTCAGTTCGCCTTGGCATAATTTATTGATGAAGAAGTTGTGAAAAAGAACATTTTGAAGACAAAAGAATAACTTCTTTTTCTTTTTTTCTTTGCCTTATCCCACATTAAGTGGGATCGGCTCTCCTTATCCTTCGGCGCCAAGACGATCTGTCATCAAGACGAGACTGTCTTGAGTTGTCGAGTTGGATTTTTTCTAATAGTTTCGCCATACTCGTTCACTACGTCAGAGGGGGCCGTCCTCTACCTTTTTTGCCTTCTGGCAGAGCTAGCGCTTTTTGCACGATATGGACGTCGTCTCTCCACATAACATGGCCATACCTTAGGCGGGTTTCCGTAAGTTTTTCGGAGACGAGTTTTGTATACCTTGCCCTTTATACGTATGAGCATTCGTGGATCACAAAGAACTCCGGTGAACAAAGAAGAATAACATTAATACGTTTACATACAGTGTATAAGTACCCTTAAGTAACAAAGGTGACATGATATGTTGTCGAAACAGGCGTCGTAAACAGCGTGCGCACAACGTGTAGACTGTAGACAAAGCGATATCATAAAGTAATCCAATGTTTTTATGCTGGTCATTAATCATTTATCTTGACAACCATCAACATAGCTTCTACAATAAAGATATCGTTATAAAATTAAATACCTACCGTGTTATTTGTAGGTAAATACGTCCGAGTTGCAAAACAATTGGGCTACTTTGAATCAAAATATCGAAATGTATTTTAGCTTACACAGAGGTGTCTACATAAAGGTTAAATAGGTATTCAGAATACAATAAGCCAATTAGAAGGCAAGTAACTCGAAGAAAATTCCAAGAACAACATTCGTGATCGAAATTTGACTAACATGCTAGCCTTCCCGATAAGCAAATTTACAAACGGATTGCGAAGAGTGATAATCTCATTCCTTTCTGACATGTTTGACATGTATTGTAGGTATTCGAACCAGAAATATTAGGTATTATTTATGCAAAGTGACAAGGACTTTCAAAAACGCCGTCGTATACGCACATTGACAAATTGATTAGACTTACCTACAATTAGACCAAACTAAGTTGGCAGCAATTCAGATAGCCCACACGGTGCAAGTGTTACTTAAACGTCATTTTGACGACCGGTCTGGCCTAGTGGGTAGTGACCCTGCCTATGAAGCCGATGGTCCCGGGTTCGAATCCTGGTAAGGGCATTTATTTGTATGATGATACAGATATTTGTTCCTGAGTCATGGTTGTTTTCTATGTATTTAAAGTATTTATATATTATATATATCGTTGTCTGAGTACCCACAACACAAGCTTTCTTGAGCTTACCGTGGGGCTTAGTCAATTTTGTGTAAAAAATGTCCTTAATATTAATATATTATATATAATTACATAGAAGTTTGACGTTTAAAATAACATTTGCACCATCTAAGGCCAAATGCTGCCAAATTAGCTTAGTCTAACTCTAGTCAAAGATACTTAATAATCATTTATTAGTATACTTAAACCTAAATAGATATACGAAATAAAAGGATCTCCACTCTTTTTGTTTAATATATGTCATATATTTAAATATATAGTTTATATAATATAAATAGTAGTGTGAACCCCATGTTTCAATGGGGTGCCTGTAGGACTCTACTGTAGGTAGGTGTACATTATGTATGTAGGTAGTACTTAGGTAGTGTGTTGCGTGCATGTAGTAACAAACAACACACTCACCTGCGACAGGCGACAGCTTCCGCATCACGCACCAGCGGGACTTCCACTGCAACAACACATGCCCACAGTTAACATTATATTCTCAATGACAAAGTATCCGAGAGACACAGACATATAAAATAATATGTTAAAACGGGTCACTCAAGTATTTTAAATCGATATGTTTCGTGTCCCAAAAATATTTATTCATAAAACAACAGATAGGTACATATTATTCTATTTGTTAAGGATTGTAATCATAATGCGCACGTATAGCTATTTTTATCAGCTAATACCTACAGTAATCCTTTAAGCATAAGCGTTACGCATTGGTACTTATTGTAAATACAAGTAGGCACACGTGCTCAGTATTTACTTAGATGCTAACATTCAAGCACGTTTTGAGAATGTAACCCAAAACCCAACTCTCAACGCTCTGAGGCGGGATCGGGAGGCCTATCACATATCCCGAATTAGTGCGGAAATTGAGATCTCGAATGTGATGTAATACATATATATGCATGTTGATGATTATACGTAAATAGTACGTATACTCATGCACATGTGTACGTATTATATACAGTAAGCTGCAGCGATAGTTCCTAGAACCCGCTGATTGTATTGAGACGCTGAATAACAGCTATTCAGATTATTAAATCTGTTAAGGTTGTGATACGAGTACCTATCCCTAGACATTGGTGCGTGAAATGCACTGCGAGACTGGTCAAGATCGTGTTATAGTGCATTACTGCCGCAAATGTCAACATGGAAGTTGCTGCACGCGCGGGCTCTTGACATTTGCGGCGGCAATGCAGAAATGTCGCGCTGCAATAATGCAGCTATACAGGCCTATTCGGATTTTGAGATAATCACAAGATCTTGAGACAATTTAGAGATCAACTAGATCTACATTAGACATCGACTAGATGTGACTTGGATATCTAAGTCATAACTTGTCGAAATCGTTCAAGAGGACCTCCAGAATCGCGGAAACGTCGAATTTGACATATCTATCTTACAAATATCTTTAAATTATCCGTATCGTAACTTGTTGAAGTCTAGTAGAAATCTAATTCATTTTCCGAATCGAGCCGATAGCCTGAATCCTAACGGTAACCTTAACAAACAAACGCGTGTAACTCACCTTCTTTCCATCGCGGAACTTGACAGTGCCCTCGATGATGGTGCTGTCATCCGCCATCCTGCTCGTCCTTACTGCATGTCTGTCCCTGTCCCACTCTACCGCACTGCACCCCCACTCGCTACACTCACTCACACACTGTCACCGCATCACTCACTACACGGCACTTGTTAAGATCTGAAACAAGGAAATTACACAATTAAAAAAGAATTTCACGCAATAAACGCAAAAAAATTAAGTAGGTATCATCGTCCGCACAGTTCACTTGCAACAATAGTGTCCACATGGTCAGTTAAGAGTGTTGCTATTTCTTAGTAAGTACCTACTTAACTATGTTTCAATTAATTTCAAGAAGAGGAATTCATACCGGTCATAAATATCTCTACTATAAGCCCGGGCCATAGGAATTACGTTCGTATTCCATTGCAAATTGCTTTGTTTATCTATTGATTTACCCGACAAAAAAAGTTTAATTTTTATATTTTTCGCTTAAGTTATACTTACGCCTACAGTAGGTACCTATTAAATTATTTATGGCTGCTATTTAACTGATCACCAGATTTATTAAAATTTAATACCAAAAAAATCTATTTTACCACCCTAAAATAATGAATGATCACCAAAATTATAACACCATTTTAATGTGAAATGATTACCAATTTTATTACATTTTACTATCCTATTAAAGGAAATTACACCAAACTAATCATTATTAACCCAAAAATAGTAAATGATTACCAAATTTCAAACCCCATTTTAATGTGCAATGATAACCAAATTTTTACATCTTGCTATCCTATTAAAGAAAATGACACCAAAATAATCACTGTAAACCCAAAAATAGTAAATGACCACCAAAATTAGAACTCCATTTTAATGTAAAATTATAACCAAATTTTTAAATCTCGCTATCCTATTAAAGCAAATTACTCCAAAATAATCATTGTAAACCCAAAAATAGTAAATGGCCACCAAAATAGTTACCACATTTTAATAAAAAAATGTGCATATATTTAATGTATCGTTATCCTATTAAATTAATTGATCCATTTCGTCACCTTTTTCTAGTAGCATTTTATTTCTGTAACAGTCGCAGTTCTAACCTAACCTAACCCACTTTTCTAGAACATTTCGTTTCTTTAAGGGTCGCAGTTCAAACCAAACCTAACCCACTTTTCTAGTAGCATTTCTTTTCTGTAAGGGTCGCAGTTCAAACCTAACCTAACCCACTTTTCTAGTAGCATTTCTTTTCTGTAAGGGTCGCAGTTCAAACCTAATCTAACCCACTTTATTAGTAGCATTTCTTTTCTGTAGGGGTCGCAGTTCAAACCTAACCTAACCCACTTTTCCAGTAGCATTTATTTTCTGTAAAGGTCGCAGTTCAAACGTAACCTAACCCACTTTTCTAGTAGCATTTCTTTTCTGTAAGGGTCGCAGTTCAAACCTAACCTAACCCACTTTTCTAGTAGCATTTCTTGTCTGTAAGGGTCGCAGTTCAAATCTAACCTAACCCACTTTTCTAGTAGCATTTCGTTTCTGTAAGGGTCGCAAGTTCAAACCTAACCTACCTTACTTTTCTAGTAGCATTTCGTTTCTGTGAGGGACGCAGTTCCAACCTAACCTACGACCGTCCGACGACCGGTCTGGCCTAGTGGATAGTGACCCTGCCTGCGAAGCCGATGGTCCTGGGTTCGAATCCCAGTAAGGGCATTTATTTGTGTGATGAACACTAATATTTGTTCCTGAGTCATGGCTGTTTTCTATGTATATAAGTATGTATTTATCTATATAAGTATGTATATCGTCGCCTAGCACCCATAGTACAAGCTTTGCTTAGTTTGGGCCTAGGTTGATCTGTGTAAGATGTCCCCTAATATTTATTATTATTATTATTATTCTCTTTATTCAATTAGGGTCTTAGGTTAGGGTTTTACAATGTGAGTATAAAAGTAAAATATAAAAACACTTACAAAACATAACAAAAATATATAAACACATTATAAAAAACCTAACCTAGGGTGCCGCCGGCAGCGGGGCAGGGTCCAAGCTGCCGGTGGTCAGGGCCGCAGAGTGAGGAATCGACGTACTATACGCGCCGTGTCCAAAATTACCGCCTTCTGCATCTGACCCTTGATCCAACCACCCAGCGAGAGTCTCTCTAGGTGTTGGTCGAGACTCTTCGCTATGAGACCGTTCGCTGACACGACTATAGGAACAATGATCGTCGAGTCAACATCCCACATAGCGGTTATCTCGTGGGCTAAGTCTAGGTACTTGCTGGACTTGTCCTTCTCGGCCTTCACGAGATTCTCATCATGGGGGATGGTGACGTCGACGAGCACGGTCCGGCGCTGCGATCGATCTATCAGCACGATGTCAGGCTTATTGGCTACAATAGTCCTGTCAGTGATGATAGATCGATCCCAATAGAGCGTGGCACGACCATTTTCGAGAACTGGCGCAGGTGAGTACTTGTAGTACGGCACTTCGCGGTCCACAAGGCCGTATAGGAGGGCAAGCTGCTGGTGAATAATTCTGGCTACGAGGTTATGTCTGTGCAAGTACTCGCCGTTAGCAAGATGAGAACAACCGGAGATAATATGCCTGAGTGACTCTCCGGGACGGCGGCATGCCCGACAAATGTCGACCGTACCGTCCTTCAGGATATATTTCCGATAGTTGTTCGTCATCATCACTTCGTCCGCAATTGCACAGGCAAAACCCTCGGTTTCTCCGAAGAGGTCCCCGAATCGTAACCAGTTCACCGACGCGAGCAGGTCCACATCGGGTCCCGTGAGGGCCTTGTAGAACCGCCCGTGTAGCTGCTTATCCTTCCATACCGCCTTGCGGTCCTCGGTGCTTAGTACTACAGGTTTGCGCCAGTTCTCGTTCGCCAAGGAGAGCGGCGTGAGGCCCTTGTCAGCTGCCACCACATCACGATGCATCCCACACTCGTTGTTGAGGAAATAATTCCTGAGATTGTACAACTCACGGTTGTGGAGATTTTTGGCGTTTAGAAAGCCGCGACCTCCACATTTCCGTGGGATGTACAATCTCATAACAGACGAGCGTGGGTGCAACATACGGTGAGTGGTGAGCAGCTGTCGAACCCTCCGATCCAGGGCATCCAGCTCGGTCTGAGTCCACCTTAGTATGCCAAAGGAGTATGTGAGTAGAGGCATTACCCAGGCGTTGAAGGCGCGCACTTTGTTGCCTCCTGACAAAAGACTGTTGAGTACTTTTGTGAGCCGACTGAAAAAGCGCTCCTTCACCGACCGTCTAATACCTTCTTCCTCAATACCCAACGACTGTGACATGCCAAGGTATTTATAGGTTTCTGATTCAGAGATGGATCTGAAAGACATTGTCTCAGAAAGTTGTAAATTTGTTGAATTTACAACTTTCCCCCGCTGTACATGCATAACCGCACATTTATCGACACCAAACTCCATGTTGATGGCATTACTGAAGACTTCGGTAGTTTTCAGTAGCTCCACCAAGTCTTGGCTATTTGGTGCAAATAATTTGAGATCATCCATGTACAGAAGGTGAGAAATGACTTCACCCCCTCTCCGAAGCCGGCAACCTAGTTCTAAATCCTTCAGCAAGGTACTGAGAGGATTCAGAGCTAGGCAGAACCACAGAGGACTCAGACTATCACCCTGAAATATTCCTCGCTCAATCCTTATAAAATCCTGCGGGCCAGGGCTCCCATCCCCGCCTCCTGGTTGACGAAGGACTGTGGTCCACTGCCTCATACACGCGCTTAGAAAGGCTCTTAAAGCTGTATCAACTTTATACAGCTCTAAGACCCTCTCCAGCCATGAGTGAGGCACCGAATCATAGGCCTTCTTGTAGTCAATCCAGGCTGCTGAGAGGGCCCCCCTGTTCCGCCGGATTTGTTGGCAGATGGTCATGTCTATGAGGAGGAGCTCTTTAGTACCACGGGACCCAACCCTACATCCATTTTGAGCAGAGGCCAAAATATTGTTTGCGACAATGTGCGCGTTGATTTTTGCTCTCAAAATGGATGTAAGGAGCTTGTAGAGTGTAGGCAAGCATGTGATGGGTCTGTAGTTCTTCGCTTCCGTGGTACTACCGGACTTATAGAGCAGGAAGGTGACACCAGTTGTTAAGGAAGGTGGGGGAGAACCAAGCTCGAGGGCTTGTTGAAATTGTGCTGCCAAGCAGGAGTGTGAGCATCGGAACCATTTTAGCCAGAAGTTGTGCAATCCATCCGGCCCAGGACTTTTCCAGTTCTGGGCCGTGCGAATGGCACAACTTACGTCATCGGGGCTGATGGTGACTGCCCCCATAGGTTCGATGGACTCGCACTCACGCTCGACAACACTCATCCAACTCCCCTCGGTGTGTCCGACAGGCACTGACCAGATGCTACGCCAGAAGTCATTCATGACAGTAGCCTCCGGTGGCTGCGAGTCGGACGCACGAGGGTTGGTTTCCTCCCACTTTCGGTACATCTTCCTTTGGTCACTCTGGAAAAGACGGTTCTGCTGGAATCGGTCCACACGCTCTCTGTAGCGGCGGATACGGTTTGCCCATGCATAGACTTTCTGCTTTAGAAAGTCGATGCGCTCCGTAATGTTGGCCATGTAGTCGCGGGGCCTGATATCCGTCCCCGCGAATGCCTGGTTTACAAAGCGCATTACTCGGGGGCGATTGTTGCCCCCCCTGAAGCAGATCAGCTTTGCGATAAGAGTCCTAAAAGAGCTGATACGTCGCTCGATCCGTATTTGCCATGCGGGGGCACCCCCGGCGGTCCTAGGTGCACGTTCAGAGTCCGGAAACTTGACTCGTGCAACACGGCACGCCGCGATGGCTCCGCAATACATGATCGCGTGCGTATCATCTAAATCTTTACTAGTCCGCAAATATGGCTCTAGTAAAGCGTTTAGGGCTCCCATTAGCGCTAGATTGTGTCTATTCATAGGCAAACGTGGTAATCGTGGCCTAGTATTGGGTGTGGAGCGATACTGCGTAATCGCCTCATCCAAAGTCCTCCTCAGTTGCTCATTGGCTGTACTACTCACACTCTGCGCGAACTCCTCCTCGTCGGCACTTATTAATTATTATTATTTATTATTATTATAACCTAACCCAGTTTTCTAGTGGCATTTCGTTTCTGAAAGGGTCGCAGTTCAGACCTAAACTAACCCACTATTTTAGCAGCATTTCGTTTATGTAAGGGTCGCAGTTCTAACCTAACCTAACCTAACGCACTTTTCTAGTAGCATTTCGTTATGTTATGCCATTTGGCATTAAGTCCGCCATTTGTACATTTTTGTATATACTTTGTGCAATAAAGTTTAAATAAATAAATAAATAAAAGTAGGTTAAACTGCTATCAGTTAAGTTAGGTTAGCACTGCGATGCGAGTAGCATAACGAAATGCTACTAGAAAAGTAGGTTAGGTTAGGTAGGTATGCGGTGCGGGGTACGGCGGGTTGAGCGGGAGGGGCTAGTAATTTTGGCATCAGTTTACTTTATTTGGTAATAGGTATAAATTTTTTGGTAATCATAGTGGTTTATTTAGGTGTGAATATCGTATTAATTTGGTCTTCAAGATTTGGTGATCATTAATGATTTTTGGTGATCATTCAATATATTTGGTATTTGAATACAATTTGAAGTGCAGTCGTAATTAAAACGGTGGTACTTTTGTATTTTTAGGCCTTATTTTTTTGGTGTTCAGTAATGTTTTTTGGTAAGCATGATTTTTTTATTTAGGGTACCAAAGTATTTTTTGGTGGTCATTATATTTGTAGCCTTTAGCGCGTTCACCGCTAAAATATTGTACATATTTAGCATGAAAAAAATGTCATGAAACGAAGTGCATATTATGTATTGTTGTGAGATATAAAGATCTTTAAACCTATGTATATTTAACTGTATTGACATGAAGTTGTGAAAAATGTCAATTGTAGGAACCTTGCTGTAGCTAACGCAACGTTAAACTTTATTCGGCTTGTTGGTTGGAAACCATACAAAGTTAACATATCGACAGTAGGTACCTAACTACATGTTTCAGTTGGAAACCATACAAAGTTAACATATCGACAGTAGGTACCTAACTACATGTTTTAGTTGGAAACCATACAAAGTTAACATATCGACAGTAGGTACCTAACTACATGTTTTAGTTGGAAACCATACAAAGTTAACATATCGACAGTAGGTACCTAACTACATGTTTCAGTTGGAAACCATACAAAGTTAACATATCGACAGTAGGTACCTAACTACATGTTTCAGTTGGAAACCATACAAGTTAACATATCGACAGTAGGTACCTAACTACATGTTTCAGTTGGAAACCATACAAAGTTAACATATCGACAGTAGGTACCTAACTACATGTTTTAGTTGGAAACCATACAAAGTTAACATATCGACAGTAGGTACCTAACTACATGTTTTAGTTGGAAACCATACAAAGTTAACATATCGACAGTAGGTACCTAACTACATGTTTTAGTTGGAAACCATACAAAGTTAACATATCGACAGTAGGTTCCTAACTACATGTTTTAGTTGGAAACCATACAAAGTTAACATATCGACAGTAGGTACCTAACTACATGTTTTAGTTGGAAACCATACAAAGTTAACATATCGACAGTAGGTACCTAACTACATGTTTCAGTTGAAAAACCATACAAAGTTAACATATCGACAGTAGGTACCTAACTACATGTTTTAGTTGGAAACCATACAAAGTTAACATATCGACAGTAGGTACCTAACTACATGTTTCAGTTGGAAACCATACAAAGTTAACATATCGACAGTAGGTACCTAACTACATGTTTTAGTTGGAAACCATACAAAGTTAACATATCGACAGTAGGTACCTAACTACATGTTTTAGTTGGAAACCATACAAAGTTAACATATCGACAGTAGGTACCTAACTACATGTTTTAGTTGGAAACCATACAAAGTTAACATATCGACAGTAGGTACCTAACTACATGTTTCAGTTGGAAACCATACAAAGTTAACATATCGACAGTAGGTACCTAACTACATGTTTTAGTTGGAAACCATACAAAGTTAACATATCGACAGTAGGTACCTAACTACATGTTTCAGTTGGAAACCATACAAAGTTAACATATCGACAGTAGGTACCTAACTACATGTTTCAGTTGGAAACCATACAAAGTTAACATATCGACAGTAGGTACCTAACTACATGTTTTAGTTGGAAACCATACAAAGTTAACATATCGACAGTAGGTACCTAACTACATGTTTTAGTTGGAAACCATACAAAGTTAACATATCGACAGTAGGTACCTAACTACATGTTTTAGTTGGTAACCATACAAAGTTAACATATCGACAGTAGGTACCTAACTACATGTTTTAGTTGGAAACCATACAAAGTTAACATATCGACAGTAGGTACCTAACTACATGTTTCAATCAGTCTACAACAACAATACACAGAAATCAGTCTACCTATCTACAACACAATCTACCTGTCCTGTTGTAACGGAGGTAAACACCCGATATTCGATAGTGATAGTCGATAATTTAAAGGTTAATAATCTATAAACATTTTCAAAGAAACAAACAAGTCACCATACTAAACGTTAAATCCCAAATTTACAGAACACTGAAAGAAATAGTTAGCCGAACTCATTTAGTAGATCAAAATATAACTGAACCAAAGTAATAAGAAATACATTTTGATTTAGTTGTTACAAACTGGCTTCTTGGTCGGTATAAGACAGTATATTACCCTGCCTACGAAGCCGATGGTCCCGGGTTCGAATCCCGGTAAGGGCATTTATTTGTATGATGATACAGATATTTGTTCCTGAGTCATGGTTGTTTTCTATGTATTTAAGTATTTATATATTATATATATCGTTGTCTGAGTACCCACAACACTAGCCTTCTTGAGCTTACCGTGGGGCTTAGTCGATTTGTGTAAAAAATGTCCTATAATATTTATATTAAATTTTTATATTATATTATATTAAATATTAGTATAGTGTTATTTGTGTAATTGTAAGTAATCAAACTATTTTGTTACATATCTAGCAGATGACACGAAGTGGCAGTGTTCAGTTTGTCTTCGATTTAGGCCACAGGGTATAAGATCGCCCAACGCTCATGATGATAAAAATATTATCGTGACTAGCAATCAGCATCAATAATAAATGTACAATCCAAATGCTGATATATGTAATCCCCTGTGTCCCGCGGTTTCCCGCGGCGCGCGCGCCGCCCGCGGCCGCCCTCGCGATCCTGTCTGCCGGCCGGCACAACTTTCTACCCTCCACCCCAACATTAACCCTTATCTTTACGTCATAAGGGAACTAAGCGTTGATACGCGCTATCTCATTGCGTCAATATTTAAAGATAATATTGTATTAACTTAAGGTAAAATACCTACGATACGATTGAAGTGAATATATAAATGTAATCTTCAGAGCATTTGTCTGTCCTTGTCTAAACCTTTATTATGCCGACCCGAAAAGCGCTTTCTTGTTATAATTTAAGCTAAAGAAACGTTTGAATAATTTTGAAAATATAATACTAAATACATAAAAACCTTTTCATACAACGGCTATGAAAAAAGTTACAAAAAAAAATACCGGGTATTATGATATTAAGTATCGTCAAAACTTTTTTCTCAGTAGAAACAATAGAGATTATACCATATTAAAATAGAAGTGGTGGCCTAACCTACATTTTTCATCGAGTATAGGTATTGGTCTGCCCTACGTAATCGGAATTAATTCTTTCGACATTTTATAATCACAGTCTGAAAATAATGATGACTCTCGTAAAACGTTTCATATCAATTCGTGATTAATATTTACTACTTACATAAAAAGTAGTCTCCGTAGACAACGTAGGCATTCTGCGCGAAATATCTCATGGAGCCGTTATTTGGCGCAAAGCGTGCATTCTAATTTCATGATATAGGCTAGATGTACCTACTCTAGCATGGCTTCTAACATGAACGTCCGTAATGTTCTATGGAACTTGCTAACTATGTAAACAAAAGTCACTAGTAAATTCGTCATTCTTTGGCAATTTCAATATGACGGTTTGTATACTTACATAGTTAACAAGTTCCATAGAATGTCTCTTCAGTCCCATTCGAACTTTTGTAAAGATAAAATGTGACACTTGCCAAAATTACATTTCTTTAATGCAAGAACGCACTCGTCAGGTCCGCGCAGCGAGCCTCCAAGCGTTATCACATCAACAGTTAATACGATTATGATAAAAACCTTACTGCGACTAAGTGATCATAGCTATAATGTGCAATCAAAGTCCTGCTATGTGTAATCCCATGAGTCCCGGGGTTTCCCGCGCCTCGCGCCTGCACGGTGAGCAGTGCTCGCGCGGCGCACAGCATCTCCCGCGATAGCATCCCTACTATCCTGTCTACCAGCCAGTACAACTCTCTTCCTTCTGCCCCACTATTAACCCTTATCTTTACGTCTTAAGGGAATTCTATCACTATCTCAGTTGTATCAATATTCAAAAATATAATCGTATTAACTTATCTTACCAGATGATATGGCGAATAATGATATACTTTAGACTGACACTTTTACTAACAGGCCTATTCGGATTTCGAGATAATCACAAGATTACGACGATTTAGAGATCAAATAGATCTACATTAGATATCGACTAGATGTAACTTGGATATCTAAGTCATAACTTGTCGAAATCGTTCAAGAGGACCTCCAGAATCGCAGAAACGTCAAATTTGACATATCTATCTTACAAATATCTTTAAATTATTCGTATCGTAACTTGTTGAAGTCTAGTAGATATCTAATTCATTTTCCGAATCGAGCCGTAAGAGACTTTTGATTCGGTATACATTACATATATTAGAGATGTCATTATGCCAATTAAATAGTCAGAATAAACTTAGCAAAACAATTATGTTCTTGATCAAAGGATAATGCTTACCAATAAATATTAGAAGCCTCTTCATGGAACAAATGTAAGTATTCGTAGCTTGTTATTATTAATTCGCAAAGTCAACCTTTCGAGAACCCAACGGATTAACTTTTAAGTTAATTTCATGAAACGTGGGTGGACTCTTTGATTCCCTCCGTTAATAATGTAATATAATAACATTAAGGCCATTCATCGTTTGTCACAATTGTCAGGAAGTTAAAAGATTGTTTCTTCTACTCCGTAAAAAAACAGATATTACGTTTGTTGTACCTGAGGATCTTAAGTCTTTTCCGTTACCATCTAGCCTATAAAAGATACCTAGTACCTAACGAAGTGAAAAAATATGGTATACTTACTTATTTTCTCCGCAGTATCTAAATAGTATGTGATTCTGAGTAGAAGCAATATAATATTTATGTACCTACCTTTGTGGTGGTGTAATTTTTTGTAAAAGTGGACTGCGTACCTACTCCAGTAAAACGTTGCATATCAATTGTGATTATTAGTTAATATTAAAAGTGTTTTGCCCTCCGGCACAAAGCTCGCCTGGCTAGCTACATCCCACAACGCCGCGGGGTATTCACTCCGTAGGTAGGTACTTTACAAGAGATATATTTGCGAGGCGATGTTCGACACAAGCATGTAGTCTAATTGCAATGTTAAGAGGGTAGGTAAGTGGACAATCGCTTCTCCATACAAACGTAGTCTTCAAGCGTCTTCATGTGAGGAACAACCTGGATATTGACATTATAAAAAATATTTTCACACAACAAATGGTATATTAACAATAGCTATGCCCCTTCATTTGATTTTTTTTTAGATTTATTTGAAATCAAACGAAGGGGCATAGCTGTAGTTAATAGGTACCTATTTAAACCTCGAATTGCGTAAAAATATTTTGTATAATGGCTCCTGAGAAAACACGGGGACAACAATTAATATCATAGAATGTTATAGAATTGAAAATAACTAGTAGTTCGCCCCGAACTGAGAACTCGCGATTTGCCAAAAAATATTAAGAGCGATTGACTTTGTTGCACCTACTTACTCGTATAGTTCGACATAAAATAGTAGAAAATAATTTTCAAGAAAAAAAAACAACTTCTATGGGGGCCGGTGAAAGATTATTGTACATAAAAAACCAACCACTTTTTTAGTAGGTAGTCACGAACCCACTTCTCAGACAGCAGTTCGGTTCGTTCGGATCATCAGCAGTTCCACTTCATCAAATGCGACAGTTTTTAATGAAAATGCTTGATTTTCTGATGAAAATACAAAAATCTCTATACGCATGCCTTTAAGATTTGAGGAGTTTCCTCGATTCCTCTTGGATCCCATCATCAGAACTCGAGCTTGACAAAAATGTGGCTTAAAGACTTAACTTGCTTAACAAACATAACGAAGAGGACAAATCGCCAAACGTGAACTATGCTTCGCTGAAGAGTTCCGTTCTGATCATCATCAGCAGTTCCACTTCATCAAATGTCACTTTTTTGAATGTATATGTTGTGTTTTGAATGTAATGTGTTTGTTGATAAAACACATAAATCACTATATGTATGCCTTTAAGAATGGCTGCTATTTAACTGATCACCAGATTTAGTAAAATTTAATACCAAAAAAATATATTTTAACACCCTAAAATAATGAATGATCACCAAAATTATAACACCATTTTAATGTGAAATGATTACCAATTTTATTACATTTTACTATCCTTTTAAAGGAAATGACACCAAACTAATCATTATTAACCCAAAAATTGTAAATGATCACCAAATTTCAAACCCCATTTTAATGTGAAATGATAACCAAATTTTTACATCTTGCTATCCTATTAAAGAAAATGACACAAAAATAATCATTGTAAACCCAAAAATAGTAAATGACCACCAAAATTAGAACTCCATTTTAATGTAAAATTATAACTAAATTTTTAAATCTTGCTATCCTATTAAAGGAAATTACTCCAAAATAATCATTGTAAACCCAAAAATAGTTTATGACTTCCAAAATTGTAACCACATTTTTATTAAAAATGTGTAAATATTTAATATAATACTATTCCATTAATTAATCCACTTCGTAACCTTTTTCCAGTAGCATTTTATTTCTGTAACAGTCGCAGTTCTAACCTAACCTAACCCACTTTTCTAGTAGCATTTCGTTTCTGTAAGGGTCGCAGTTCAAACCTAATCTAACCCACTTTTCTAGTAGCATTTCTTTTCTGCAAGGGTCGCAATTCAAACCTAACCTAACCCACTTTTCTAGTATCATTCCGTTTCTGTATGGGTCGCAGTTCAAACCTAACCTAACCCACTTTTCTAGTAGCATTTCTTTCTGTAAGGGTCGCAGTTCAAACCTAACCTAACCCACTTTTCTAGTAGCATTCCTTTTCTGTAAGGGTCGCAGTTCAAACCTAACCTAACCTAATTTTCTAGTAGCATTTATTTTCTGTATGGGTCGTAGTTCAAACCTAACCTAACCCACTTTTCCAGTAGCATTTCTTTTCTGTAAGGGTCACAGTTCAAACCTAACCTAACCGACTTTTCCAGTAGCATTACTTTTCTGTAAGGGTCGCAGTTCAAACCTAACCTAACCCATTTTTCTAGTAGCATTTGGTTTCTGTAAGGATCGCAGTTCAAACCTAACCTAACCCACTTTTCTAGTAGCTTTTCGTTTCTGTATGGGTCGCAGTTCAAACCTAACCTAACCCACTTTTCTAGTAGCATTTCGTTTCTGTATGGGTCGCAGTTGAAACCTAACCTAACCCACTTTTCTAGTAGCATTTCGGTTCAGTGAGGATCGCAGTTCTAACCTAACCTAACCCACTTTTATAGTAGCATTTCGTTTCTGTAAAGGTCGCAGTTCAAACCTAACCTAACCTACTTTTATAGTACCATTTCGTTTCTGTAAGCGTCGCAGTGCTAACCTAACCTAACCCACTTAACTGATAGCAGTTTAACTTACTTTTCTAGTAGCAGGTAGTAGTAGGTAGGTATGCGGTGCGGGGTACGGGGGGTTGAGCGGGAGGGGCTAGTAATTTTGGCATCAGTTTACTTTATTTGGTAATATGTATACCTTTTTTGGTAATCATAAGTATAAGTATAAGTATTTATTTGCAAAGAATAAGTAGGTACAATAGTGTCTTAGGTGGTAAGTGACAATTGGTTTATTTAGGTGAAAATATCGCATTAATTTGGTCTTCAAGATTTGGTGATCATTAATGATTTTTGGTGGTCATTCAATATATTTGGTATTTGAATACAATTTGAAGGGCAGTCGTAAATAAAACGGTGTTACTTTTGTATTTTTAGGCCTTATTTTTTTGGTGTTCATTAATTATTTTTGGTAAGCATGTTTTTTTTATTTAGGGTACCAAAGTATTTTTTGGTGGTCATTATATTTGAAGCCTTTAAGAATTGAGGAATTCCCTCGATTCCTCATAGATCCCATCATCAGAACTGGGTTTTGACGAAAACGGGAGCAATCTGTATGATACATACAATCAAAAAAATAATTTTCAAAATCGGTCCAGTAATGACGGAGATATGGAGATAAAAACATAAAAAAATCACAATCGAATCTCCTCCTTTTGAGATTTGGAAGTCGGTTAATAAATGAGGGCGCCACTTTCTACGTAGCTGTCACACTTAAGACGTAAAATGCTTACACATGGCAACAATTTATAGTCTGTCAAGCCATTTCCGTCAGTAGAAAAAGCGGCTAAAAAATGTAGGCGCGAATGGTTATCGTCCCATAGAAAATTTGAATATCTCGCCTTTTTCTACTGACAAACTTGTTTAACCGACTATAGTATGGAAATTTTATTTGATTTCTACTATTTTATGTCCCACTATAGGCGGCAATGGATCAAAAATCGCGTGGATATATTACAAGGTCTGTGGAGCCCTTAACTGATACTGTATCTGTGGTAAGCCGAAATATTTCCTGTCAAATGTCAAATACCTATATTATGTTTAATTTTATCTTGCTAATTATTTCAAAATGGTAAATTTAAAAACGATATTATAAAAGTGCAAGCTGAGCGCTTTCATTTGATATCAAACTCGACCATACTTTCTTGCAAAAAGATGTCCAGAATAACAAGACCCCTCACAAATAGCTTTTTAGCCTTCTAAGCGCTTATAGCTCAATAACCCCTTGATCGAGCCTGCTGATAATTTAATGACTAAAATATAATGCCCTCAACTACACGGTTACCCAATTTCATTTAAATTAGAACAAATTTACTTAAGTTCTTGAGTATCAAACTATCCTCTGATAGTTCAGCTTAAAAACATCGTGTCCCAAGTCGAATGTAAGAACTTCGTTCGCTTCGCTCGCTCGTTCGATAAGTAAAGATACATTATATATATATATATATACTTAAGAATAGGTCCTACATATATAAGTATATACAATATACCCTACAAAGAACATGTCCCGTACTTGTCCATCCATCAAAGTTGAATAAGGAAACTTAAAAAAAATGTTATAGATTTTCTGTCGAGCGTCAATCAACATATTCTTACTTTAGTTATCATCTTTTTCGTCAATACACATCACATTTCTCGATTACGTATAAGTAATATGTATATACTTACTGCATTGTTTAAAAAAAACGCATCCAAATCGGTTTTGAAGTTTTCGAGTTTATCAAACGCATACAAAAATAAAATTACGGGCTATGATTTATTAAAAGCCAAGAACACAATTATCTGATTCTTCAGAGTGATTCTTATCTTGTTCCTGTACCCTACCCACCCAAAAACTTTCATTTTCTTTTTTTTTAATCGGTGAGGTGGTTCGTAGCACGCTACGAGTCGCGCGCGCAGGCTGCGTAGCGTGGCTACGAACAATGCCTTCGTACTACATCAGCTACGCGTGCTACAAATTTATAGTAGGTACCATGGTATAATAATATACTCCGCCTGGTACTCCATTCCGAGATTCGCGTATGACCTAACTGACACGCGCCTACGTCATCATGCTGTTTACAGGTTCTCAAACTTTGAAATGTGGGAGAATTTTAACCAACGGTGAAAATTATTTTAACGGCATTAATTTTAAGTTATTCATGTAGAAACATAGTAAAATAAAACAAATCTAATGTATTAAATTAAACTTTATTTATCTATACAAGACAAACGTTTAAAAAACTAATTCACAGTTACACATTAATTACCAAGCTTACGCTGCTTACGACGTGAAAAGTTTGGAAAACACTGCGACTGCTGACACTGAGCGAGAAGGAAATAACAATTAACACGCGTTCGACAAGGATGACGGTCAGGGCATGAAGTTATCTAGATCCGAATTGTCAAATGTCCAAAGCGCTATCCTGTGTTGCCAGTAGTATAAACAGAATTACCCGAAAGTCTGAAATTTCTTTCGTGAATCGGAAGATATTGCTAACGAGTAATTAAAAATGACGTGTTATTGTAAAATTTAAGCCAAAATACATATAAATGAAAATTATAAAATTATAAAGAAATATTTTAACTTATTAACCATAGGTATAATGTACCCATGTAACATGTTATGTTGAAATAAAGTGGCAATGTTATTGTGACGTAATCGCGTGTCACTCTGGGAATGGAAGACCATGTTTTATTAGACCATGGTAGGTACATAGCAGCGACTTTTCTTGCAGCCATCATGATTTACGAGCTTACTTGATTTTTGTACGTATAAAACGAAACCATATATAAAAAATATCCTGTTTCTCGATAACAATCCGTTAAAAGACATACATACTTCTAGGTACCTATACATACAAAATTGTTGGACCCTTAAACTTAGGTTAGAATTCCAAAGCTGCTTACATTGGCTCGAAAGCCAACATACATGTTTGGTTCAGTCTTCATATTTGTGTTCGATCCGAAAGACAAAACTTAAAAATTACCTGGAACTTTTCCCAAAAGTTGCCTGTTACAAACGGCGCTATGGCATTAAGTTCAAGATATTAACCAATATAAATGTAACCAATAACTTGCCTTACAAAGTGGTATTAATCCAGTCCTAACAGCACAACAAACTTTCCACGTTGGTCACTTCACGCGCGTCGCGAACGTTCGCTAGTGTCGCAAGTTCGGCGTGGTGCGCGACGTGCGGCCGCCGCGCGAGCCGGCCGGGACTGCCCGGGAGCGTCCCGGGCGCCCGAGGGGGGGAGCGGCGGGGCGGTGGGGAGGGGAGGGGGGAGCAGGGAGCAACTGCCCCCATTCCGCAGCCTCCGCGCTGATTCAATTGCAAGTTTTTATCAATCAATGTCGCTGCACGACAGTACACTGCACGACAGCACACTTGCACCCTTATCGTGCAATTATTATTTACACTTGACTTTTGTTTGCACTGAGCACTGAGCAGGGCATGGGCAGCTAAGGAATCTAGAAATCAGAAATCCCTACAAAAACATTTTCATGTAAAATGTTGCCAAGACGAAACCATAAGGCTCTATTGTGTAGAGTTTGTGAAGTTACGGCTTGTAGAGTTAGAAGCTTACCTTAAGGTCGGTAACATTTTACTGAAATAAACTTAGTCTTAATATGTTATCTTAAACTAAATTTTAGTATATTTACATTAAAGTTCCAGAGTTAATTTTTTTTTTAATTATAGAAGACTTTGTCTATTAGTAAGTTTTTTAAGCATCTTTTAAAGGTATCCTTCGAGGCTTTTTAATTCGTTAGGCAGATGATTAAAAAAAAAAAATTTTAAATGTTTTGCTTCAAGTACTTACTCAAGTACACCATGTATGAACGAATCAAATGAAAGCCAATGGTAGAATGATAGAGCAAAGAGCTACCTACTCGTATCTATTTTAGTATTTTACTCACATAAAAATTAATGATTTCCGTCCGATCGATTTTTAGTTTTTCCTAAACCGTCGATTTTTAGTTTTTCCTAAACCGTCGATTTTTAGTTTTTCCTAAACCGTGTTAATGGCTCACCAAACTTTCCTCACGATGCTTTCCTTCACCGAAAAGCGACTGGTACATATCAAATGATATTTCGTACATAAGTTCCGAAAAACTCATTGGTACGAGCCGGGGTTTGAACCCGCGACCTCCGGATTGCAAGACGCACGCTCTTACCGCTTGGCCACCAGCGCTTTTTTAAGTGTTAGTACCTACTTACAAATGATGAACTTGCAACTACAGGTAGCACTAGATGACAGACAGACTAGATGGCTGTTTCACCCATGACTGTAGAACTCAACCCGACCCTACTTTCACACTCAGAATCCATAATTGCACTGACATCGATTCAACACTTTGCTTTTGCCCTCCCATTGAAAAAGTGGATCATATAAAATATTTAGGGGTTATGATGGACCAGAGACTTACTTGGCACCCTCATGCGGAACTAATGATGTCCCGAATTCGGAAACTTATTTGGACCTTTAAATGCCTAAGATATACTGCGACCTCAAAACTTTTAAATCAAATTTATATTGTCCTAGCTCAGTCGATCCTTTCTTACTGTGTTTCAGTATGGGGTGGAGCCACTAAAACAAAGTTTTTACAACTTGAAAGAGCTCAAAGAGCACTGATAAAAGTCATGTACTTTAAGCCTTATAGGTTTCCAACCGTTGATTTGTATGACCTATGTGGCCTTTTATCTGTAAGAAAATTATGTATGCTTAATGTAATCTTACGGATACATAAGTCTACGTTTTATTACCCTGTCTCTAATACCTCTAGAAGGAAAAAAACGAACATAATCCCTATTCCACCAACAGCCTCTGCCTTTGCCAGAAGACAGTACAATCACAGATTAATAAATAGTTACTACGTAACAGATACTTCATTCCCAAACAAAAGCAAAAATACCTACGCTATAATAGCCTACAGAACCTTAATTGACCGAAGCGAAGCGAAGGTCTACGTTTTGACTCGGGCATTTTGCTTTCGTATGTCCGGATGTTCTTCTCTACAGGTCGCAATTCTTAACCGATTCTCGTGAAATTTTGTGACCGAATTTTATGACTAAATAAAAAAATTTTGTCATTCCGGTTTTTGGAAATTTTAAAAAATGGCGGAGTCGTGATACCTGGCGCCTAAACAAATAGTCGTATCGATATCATAAGAGTTTTTTCTTTTTGAGACGTGTTTACAGAGTTAATAGCAAAAAATGCAGAAAAAAATTATCGCTGGTTTAGGCGGTATTTAGATATTTAGGTTTGTATTTCCGGATGTTCTCCTCTACAGGTCGCAATTCTTAACCGATTCTCATGAAATTTTGTGACCAGATTTTATGACTAAATAATTTTTTTTTGTCAATCCGGTTTTTGGAAATTTTTAAAAATGGCGGAGTCGTGATACCTGTCGCCTAAACAAATAGTCGTATCGATATCATAAGAGGTTTTTCTTTTTGATATATGTTTATAGATTAAATGGTCAAAAATTCAGAAAATTTGTATCGCTGGTTTCGGCGGTATTTAGATATTTAGTTTTTACTTGAGAATGAGTAGCTAAATTTCGTCAACTTTCATGAACTATCATGGCGCATTTTGCAAACGTTCGCTTTTTTGTTTGCATAGGGAGGTCCCTGGTTCCATCCCCAGTAATTGTATGCTGCTACATAACTTTTTGTATTTTTTTATACTTAAATTTCGTATCAATTGTTGTTTTTTATTATATTTTTATATTTTGAAAAAATGAAAAAAATCGTATTTTTTATTTATCTAGCGCGGGCTAAGCGTATTCGTTTATTTTTTGCAAGAGATGATGGCTTTTTGCGCTTTAAAGAAAATTTGATTCTTGAATATACGGCGCCATACCTTTGGCCTATGCTCGTCTAGATGGCGACCAGAGATGTGAAAAATACTTTATAAAAAGTATTTAAATACAAAATACAAATACTTCCTTGATATATTATTTCAAATGCAAAATACAAAATAGTTCTTGAATTTGTATCCAAAATACAAAATAGGTATTTTAAAAATACAAATACTTTGCGAAGAAAGGTACTCTGAATAGTGAATACCTAGTCTGAATTAAAAGTATTACTCGGAATTTCGAAGTTGAAAAGACTCTCTTTATTCTTAGAAATCAGTGTGTCATCCAGTCCTCTATCTAAAGTACAAATTTCTAGTTGTTTGCTCATATAACCGGTAACGGCCAAATTTTTTTAAGCATTAATTTAGATTTGTAATGTTTTACAGCTGTTATAATGCCTCTCGTTAGTGTGATGAAAACGTCTCGTTTGTGTTTCACCAGGGCAGAAAAGTTTGTTCTCCTCTCGTGCCTTGAATCATCGCAACACTCAAGCAAGATTCCACTTTTTTTTAACCACTCACTACGCTTGTGGTCATGTGCTCATGTGCGCCGTTACTAAACAGATTCAACAGTTCCATGTTAAATGAATGAGATTGTAACATCAGAAGAGATTGTAACTCCTACGTACATGAATACCTACTATAAAGTATTTTGTATTTTGAAAATAGAAAATAGGCCCCAAAAACTATTTCAAATAAAATACAAAATAGTTATCTTCAAAAGGTATTTAAATACAAAATACAAAATAGGTATTTTGCATTTTGTATTTGCATTTTAAATACAAGTATTTCAAATAAGTCACATCTCTGATGGCGACACCATTTTATATTTAACAATTTTTACTCATATCAGTAAAAGAACATGGGTCAAAATCATAAATAAAATAAAAAATAAAAATAGCCTTTATTCCACCATAATTAAATTTTTTTTACATTTCCTTTGCATGCATAATTACATTTTATAGTTGCATATATTATTTTATTTTGTTGTATTTAAAATATAGAATTGTATAAGCTACTAGTATAGGTATTATTCATAAAATATAAAAGATTCAATTTGACATTCAATTTCGATTCCATTTCCATTATCTATTTTTATCACAGTCATTTACATTTAAAGCCATTTTTACTATTATATCTATCAAATATATCATATTAATATTAGTATAAATTTATTAATTAACAGTACCTACTTAACATTAATTTCAAATACTTAATTTAACTATCCTTCATTAATTATGGAAGTCGCCTCTTTGGCGTAGGCCTCCCCCAGTGTTCTCCATGTGTCTCTATCTTGAGCTGGTCTTCTCCATACTGTTCCACAACGTTTTTTGAATATGTCTGCCCATCGTGTCTTTGGGTGACCTTGCTTTCGTGTTCCTTTTTCTTTTGGTGGGGTCCATTCTATGATTTTCCTTGTCCATCTATTGTCGTTTATTCTACTAATATCAAGGTCAAAATCATATGGCGTTCTAAAAATAAAAAAAATCATTTATCCATACATATATACATTTATTGATATTTTTTTTCATTTTCATTTTAATCCTGTATCG
The DNA here is from genome assembly GCF_910591565.1 of Cydia splendana. Lineage (NCBI taxonomy): Eukaryota > Metazoa > Arthropoda > Insecta > Lepidoptera > Tortricidae > Cydia > Cydia splendana. Next base: position 19,631,454 of record NC_085974.1, read on the forward strand.
AAAGATGGCAGTAAATTTACTGTGACTACAAAAATTTAGTATGACAATAACCCTCTACTACATATAGGGACCGTGCGCGTTGGAGGGTCTGCCATCTTGTGGCCTGAATCGGAAACATGTACATTGCCAAAACAAGTTCTACCATCTACCGTTCTTGTACGTTTGGTACGTTTCCTTATGCATAGTAGGTTCTGTCATCTTGTGGGCTACATCGGAAGCATAAACGTCACATTTACGCCTCACGCCAAAAATCTGACGGCTCCTATGCTACCCCCTATAGTTCACGCACGCCCACTATAGGGACCGTGCACGTTGGAGGGCCTGCCATCTTGTGGCCTGAATCGGAAACATATGTGCACATGTACATTGCCAAAGCAAGTGCTACCATCTACCGTTCTCGTAAGTACGTTTCCTTGTGCATAGTAGGTTCTGCTATCTCGTGGGCTACATCGGAATCATAAACTACACATCTACGCTTCGCGCCAAAGATCTGACGGCTCCTGTGCTGCCCCCTATAGTTCATGCACGTCCCCTATACACTTTATTCTCTTTAGATTAGATATTTAAATTCTTACTCGAGAATAAGTAACCAAATTTCGTCAGCTCATCTAAATGCTATCATAGCGCAGTTGGAAAGACGCTTACAAGCACCCGATAGGACAGGTACCGGGTTCGATCCCCAGTAAATGCAACTTTTTTTATTTATTTTTTGCACTTAAACATCGTATTAATTAGGGGCTATTCATAAATTACGTCATTTCAAATTAGGGGGCGGGGGTCTGGACATCGGATGATGGTAGCATGACGTAGGAGGAAACAGGGTCATTTGAAGCTTGATTTTTGGATGATTTTAGGGGGGGGGGGGGTCAAAAATCGTCAAAAATAGATGACGTAATTTATGGACAGCCCCGTAGCATGGGCGGTCACCATCCATAAATCTCAGGGGTTAACATTGCCTAGGGTAGTGGTCGACCTTGGGCTCAGGGAACTAGCTGTAGGTTTTTGGATAGCCTCGCTAAAATGGCCTATAATTTCCGCAAACCATTTTTTCTTCGAGGCAATTACTCCGTTCTCATTTTTTCCCAGTGGAATTTCTTCGCTTTATTTAATTTTACGTGGACATTTTTTCATAAACTAAATTTTCCCTTTCTCAATTTATTCCCTTTTCTTTTTAATCCCAGTAGTTAAAATAACCAGTAGGTTTTTTTTTCACTAACTAAATATTCTCTATCTCCATATTTTCTCTTTTTTTTAATGCTAGTGGTAAAAATAACCAGGTTTTTTTCAAATAGGTAGGTTAGGGTTATTTTTTTGATGACCCTAAAAACGAAACTGCTCCCAGAGATAGGTAGGTTAGGGTTATTTTTTTTTGATGGCCCTAAAAACGAAACTGCTCCCAGAGATAGGTAGGTTAGGGTTATTTTTTTTGATGACCCTAAAAACGAATCTGCTCCCAGAGATAGGTAGGTTAGAGTTATTGGCTGACAGCGTTTGGTTTTTGTTAAATACCTACAAGTAACAATAGTTATTTGTTTTACAAGGGGGCAAAGTTGTTGTTTAACCGCTCGTGCTAATATTGATACCCGAGCAAGCGAAAGATTCCAAAATTGAACCACGAGCGTAGCGAGTGGTTCGAAAAATGGAATCTTGAGCGTTGCGAGGGTTTCAAACCACGAGGGTTAAAGAAAATTTGCCCCCGAGTGAAACATAAAATTTTTCACCACACCACTCCGAAGCAAATATTAAATGCAAAACATGAAACAAAATCAAACCAAATCAAATCCAAATGAATGTTATTAAATATTTATCATCCAAAATCATCATTTAAAAGTCAATTCTACCAGTAAACATAATGAAAATTACTCAAAATTTGCATTTGATTACTTTGCCTCACATGTGAATAAAATGCAACTTTGCTATCAGTTTTTGAAGTGCAAAGTAAGCCTTTCCGAGCTGGTGTGGTGAAAATATAATTACTACACTATTAACATACAGTAACAAGAAAATATTATCCTAGATATTTAAAAGAACGAAAACTATAAGGAAAAGATTAATTTAAAAATATTAAAAATAGGCGATTGCGGAAGAAAACCTTGGGAAAATATGGGAACGGAGTAATTGCTACCGAGAATGAATGATTTCAGTAATTGCCTCGAAGAAAAAATGATTTTCGGAAATTATGGGCCAGTTTGAATTGGCCTGTTAGCCAAAAATTGTTTCGTATGTCCATATGTTCTACTCTACAGGTCGCATATCTAAACCAATTCCCGAATTTTGTAAGCAATTGATAGTTAAGTTTTTATGGTCAAATTAGATTCTCTAAATTCTTCTAAACAACGGAACCATACATTTATTCAGTTTTAAGCTCTGCTCGCGAGGTCTACAGCTCACAGAGCCACTAGTAATAATACTTGCTGCTCAGGACAAGAAGAAATGTACCATAATTACGCGCACAAAGAGTCGAGACTGTGTTGCCCGCCGTTCGAGTCACGTGCCAACGCGTCATCGTAAGAATGCGCTAGGGTTGTAGCTACCCTACCTATGATGATTATTGTAATAAAACGAATGTTGCGAATCAAATATGTTTTAGTTTTAATATAATGATTTATAATTTTTTCACTTCCCGGAATTCTCTGTTATTAAAATTTAATAAGTAGTTGAAAATATCCTACATCACGTAAATAATTTTAATAAATATTCAGGAGCAAAGCAACGGACAATCAACGGTTTTTAAAAGTTGTAATACGGTGCTACCAGGCCGATTAATTATTACGTCGTCAAAGTTATTTAAAAATACTTTTTCTAACCCTTCAATATAATTATTAAACTTTCAGGTGGGACCTTTAGCCCGCCATAAAAAAATGATTTTTTATTATAGGCTTTTTCCTTTGTTTTTTTGACTTTTTCACCCATCTACTGCACAATAATTACGAAGCATAAGCGCGGGAAACGCGCGGTGCAATGCGGTGCGAGCGCTCAGGCGGGCGTTCGGCGGCCCTCTGTCGGTTGTATAGTCGACGATACGCCGAGCGGTAGGCATATAGCGCGTGGCCTTGATCGTGTGACGGAGGCCTGGTACAATCTCCAATCGGCTAAATTGTACAACTTTCAAAATAAAGAAATAGATATATATCCCTCCACCTATAGAGAATGTAAAATAAAAGTAATAAACTGGTTAAAGACTAAAAACTACGACGAAATAGAAAAACTACTTAAAACATAATCTAATATAATTCAATCAACCTAACTATTCCCTTAACACATACACACACATACACACACATACACACATACTTTTACATAAGTGGCTCTTAAACTATTAAAATTACATTAGTTGCTCTGCTACTCACATGTTAGTTTTATTGTTACATAGTTAACTTATTAAATTGTTTAGTTTAATTTAATTTACTTTATTGTTATTAAACTTATTATCATAGTTTTTCTTTTAGCTTGTAGTTAATCACTAAGGAAGAGCGGTGTTCCTTAACACAGGTATTTTTATACTTAAAAAGGTGCACCAACCTGTATTTTGTTAAAGATTGCTTATTAGCGAATAAATATTTTTTCATTTTTTCATTTTTTTCAATATGATAAGTTGGTATAGGGACGTTATATTGTGCGATGTAAAATCCATATCACACCATTATCGTTAAATAAGATAAGCACTATAATTAATCATCAGTAACGACAGCTTGAATTGATTAGATATACAACCGGCAATTAATAAACCATAAGTCTTGTCGAAACATGCAGTATCAAAGCTACCGCTGCAGCGCGTGTATTCTTCCATCTTGCCAGCACCTTACATGATGCGTCCCTCGCTGTTGGCACTGTCGGTGTCGCTGGCGCTGCTGCTGCCGGCGCGCGCCGACCGCTACCACCCGGAGCGCGCCGCGCGCGCCGCCGCCGCCGGGAGCTCGCGCGCCGCCACGCCGGACGAGGCTGAACGTGGCGCGGCCTACTGGTACTCGGAGGCGTTCGCCGCCATCGACGAGCGGCTCACGGAACCGACTTATGACGACGTGGCGAAAAATGTGATCATGTTCCTGGGCGACGGGCTGTCGGTGCCGACGTTGGCGCCGGCGCGCACGCTGGCCGGCCAGCGCGCCGGCCGCACCGGCGAGGAGGAGCGACTTTCCTACGAGTACTTTCCTATCACCGGACTTGCTAAGGTTCGTCGTTGGATTTAAATATTATTGCATTAATATTAACAGTGTTCTAGAATTTAGCTTAATAAAAAAATAAAACCAATAAAAACTAGTTATTTACGATACAAGTGCGGAAAGTATGCGAATTACCCATTCGCACGTGATCGTACAACGTTTTACAATAGGTATAATAATATGGCTCTTTAAACTTTCGACATAGGCACGGAAAGTTATTTTATTATAGTGCTACTTTCCCGGGAATGAGCACTTTCCGATTTTCTGTGCCTATGTCGAAAGTTTAAAGGGCCATAATGTACTGTAAACCATGTACGATCGATACACGTGCCAATAGGTAATTCGCACGTGTATGGTACAAGGCTTACAGTACATACCTACTTTCCGCACTTGTATTGTAGTATCAGGTTTGGTAATAGTAAGTATAGCAAGTGGTAAGTGGTAACTGGTATGCAGTATGCAGTGGTAGTGTTCCAATGTATGTTCGTATTACTTACTACAACTCAGCTTAAATAAAACTTCTTTACAACTAAGGTGTTGTAAAGAAGTTTTCGTCTTGTTACGTGATATATAAAAAGTTGTAATAAAAAGGCGAAAGATACCAAAATGACATCATTTTGATATCAAAATGCACTTTTGAATTGGCATCCGTGTTTACAAATAGGTTGTATGATTTCAGACGTACTGCGTGGACAAACAGATCCCGGACTCGGCGTGCACGGCCACGGCGTACCTGTGCGGCGTGAAGAGTAACTACGGCACGCTGGGCGTGACGGCGGCCGTGCCGCGCTACGACTGCGCCGCCTCCGCCGACGCCGCCACGCACCTCGACTCCATCGCCGCCTGGGCGCTCGCCGACGGACGCAGCGCCGGTTAGAACTCTTGCAATTAGGAATTATGTTTACGATCATTAATAATGAATGATTTTGTACAAACAATTTGAGTAAACAACCACATTTTTGCTTTTAAAGATAACTTAATCTCTTGACACTCTGCAGGCATCGTGACAACAACGCGCGTCACGCACGCATCTCCGGCCGGCGCGTACGCCAACATCGCCGAACGCGGCTGGGAGAACGACGGAGAGGTCCGCGCTGCCGGGCATGACCCCGCACAGTGCCCCGACATCGCCGACCAGCTTGTCAACTCGCATCCTGGCAACAAGTTTCAGGTCAGTATACCTACATTTCCTTGAACGTCGTTAACATGTAGACATAGAAGTAGTACCTACATAACTTTTTGATATAAAGACACTAGGAGTGAGGTAAACGAGGCTGATACATAAGTACTTTTTGTTACAGGTAATTTTGGGCGGTGGGCGTCGCGAATTCCGACCGAACACTACAAACGATGAGGAGGGCCAACCGGGTCTTCGCTGGGACGGACGCGATTTGGTATCGGAATGGCGCGCGCAGCGCGAAGAGGCCGGACAATCGAACGCTTATGTCTGGAACCGCACCGAGCTGTTGGACGCCATAAACAACCCGCCCGACTACCTGCTGGGATTGTTCGAGGACGGCCACATGCAGTACGCGGCGGAGGCGCGCCTGGCGGGCAACGACGAGCCCACGCTGGCCGAGATGACGGAGGCGGCCATCCGCGTGCTGTCCAAGAACCCACGCGGCTTTTTCTTGTTCGTAGAGAGCGGGCGCATCGACCACGCCCACCACGACAACATGCCGCACCTGGCACTGGACGAGACGCTGGCGCTGGCCGACGCGGTGCAGCGCGCCGATGAGTTGTTGCCGGCCGCGAACACACTGCTCGTGCTCACGGCGGATCACTCGCACGTCATGGCGTACAACGGCTACTCGCGCCGCGGCAACGACATCCTCGGCGCCTCTGACGATATAGGCGACGATGACGTGCCCTACATGACGCTCTCCTACACCAACGGGCCCGGTTACCGTGACCATGTCGATGGAAGACGTGCTGATGTAACTAGTGACAATACCTTCCGTGAGTCCATCATCTGCCTTAAACATATATTATCATCGATCTGTACTTACCTGGTTGAGTGGTTGCACATAAATTCTTTTTTCTAATTTCAGAGGCCGTCGCTTGGCAAACACACGCAGAGGTACCGCTCGAGTCGGAGACGCACGGCGGCGACGACGTGGCGGTGTTCGCGCGCGGGCCGGCGCAGGCGCTGTTCACGGGGCTGTACGAGCAGAGCCAGCTGCCGCACCTCATGGCGCACGCGGCGTGCCTGGGCCCGGCCTCCGAGCGCCGCGACGCCTGCAACGGCTCCGTCATGCTCTCAGCTTCTCTCCTCGCGTTACTACTTTCCGTAGTCGCCGCGCTCTTCCATTAGCTTTAAAAAAATATTATATTTGTTAAATTATTATATTACCTTGATATTCCTAATATTGTATATATATATATATATATATATATATATATATATATATATATATATATATATATGTATATATATATATATATATATATATGCCGCTGCCCACAGAAGATTGCAATGTTCAATTGTTGTGAGGAAAAGGAGTGCGAATCTGTAAATACGAGTAGGTGTGTGGATGGATAATTAAGTATACTTAGTTTATTAATACCATCATAACAAGTGAATGTCTTCACCAAATCTAGGAGTGTGATGAATCATTTCACATTTGTATACTTACTTTATTTCGAGTGTTTTAAGGTCACATGACAAGTCTTTAAAACATCTGTTATGTTTAAAAGTAAACTTTTATTATAATTTGTTTCCTTTGCATCCAAGAGGCTTCCGTTTGAAATAAAATATAATATCACCAAAAAAAATTAAACAATAGTAAACATTTGCAGAGTCTATTATATTTGCAAAAATATGTATTTCTGATTCTAATCTAAAGTAAAGTTTTTATTTACAAGCCATTAACCGTCAAAATTTTTAACATACATGAATGACCATGATTGGATATGAATAAGTCAGTATGGATAAAATTATTATTAATTATTTGACGACCGGTCTGGCCTAGTGGGTAGTGACCCTGCCTTTGAAGCCGATGGTCCGGTTCAAATCCCGGTAAGGGCATTTATTTGTGTGATGACACAGATAATTGGGCTCGATTCGGATTTTGAAATAGACATCTATTAGATATCTTTTAGACATCACCAAGATACGATAACGATAATATGTTTTAGATCTAACCTGTCAAATGTGACATTTGCGCGATTCTGGAGATACTCTTGAACGATTTCCTCAGGATATTTAATTTTATTTTATTTTATTATTCAAATAAGTTACACAGATATGACTTAGAGATCCAATTCACATCTAATAGATATCTTACGCTATCTAACGTAAAAGTGACATTGGTTGCCCGAATTGCGCTGCAAAAGAGAACTAGTTGATACCTAAACTATAACTTATCTAGAATGGATCTAGTACGTGTCGTCTCTTGTGAATAACTTGAAGTTCAAATACGGCAGTTTGTTCCTGAGTAATGGTTCTTTTTCTGTGTTGAAATAATATATTTTTTTTTATTATTTAAGCCAAAAAATCAAAATAACTGACTTCTTTAATTTTGCCAAACATTGTGTATTTTCTTCTGATGATAAGAACAGAAGCTGTAATAGGTACCTATAAAATAGGTAAAAAAAAAATAACTTTAATTTTCAAAGAATATACATGTATTATTTAATACCTATGTTTTTTTTTTGTTTCGAAGCGATTATTTCCGAACAAAAAAACCTTATCAAAAAAACTCTTTAAGTAAGGGTGGTACCTAAAAAAACTCTAGTTTTTATTTTAACACTATGTCGGCGTGATTGATTCTACTATGTACATTGTATACGTGTACCAAATGACTTACTGCTTTACCGGTAATCTCAACGTTATAAAAACTAGGGATTTTCATTTTCTTTATTTTGACAATGTTGCTGCCTTTATTTTTAATATTCTTAGGGTTCCGTACCTAAAGCGTAAAAACGGGACCCCCTATTTAATTACTAAGACTCCACTGTCCGTCCGTCCGTCTGTCCTTCCGTCCGCCTGTCTGTCTATTATTCATGAACCGTTATAGCTAGACAGTTGACATTTTCACAGATGATGTATTTCTGTTGCCGCTATAAAAATAAATACTAAAAATATAATAAATATTTAAGTGGGGCTCCCATACGACAAGCGTGATTTTTTTTCAGTTTTTTGCGTTATGGTATGGAACCCTTCGTGCGGGAGTCCGACTCGCACTTGGCCGATTTTTTATAAGTATGAGCAGTGGTTCATTTACGGTGACAAGAAAAATAGTTTAAAAGTATACCTTTATAATAATTTCTTGCACAAATAATTTTAATACGCGGTAAATTTTTGAAATCTCTTATATATTTCTTATTACACACTACGATTACTATATCTACTATCAGCTCAAACCTCAAACTACGCTAAAAATATGGTACGAGTGCAACAAGCGGGCAAATTATGTACAAGTATAATTAAATCGAAATAAAATTGCATCGGCTTCCAGTGGTATTGTGAGCGGTAGTATATATATCGCTGTAAGAGTTTAAATACCTATTTATCTCGTTCACTTTGGGAGGATAAGATAAAACGAGAAGTAATAAAGTATTGTGTTCAATCGAGAGGAGTACACGCTTAGTCGCCTCTGGCGCGACAAGAGTTCTGCGCGCTCCTCCACTCGCAACATGCGTCCCTCACTGTCCCTGGCGCTGTCGGTGTCGCTGGCGCTGCTGCTGCCGGCGCGCGCCGACCGCTACCACCCGGAGCGCGCCGCGCGCGCCGCCGCCGCCGGGAGCTCGCGCGCCGCCACGCCGGACGAGGCTGAACGTGGCGCGGCCTACTGGTACTCGGAGGCGTTCGCCGCCATCGACGAGCGGCTCACGGAACCGACTTATGACGACGTGGCGAAAAATGTGATCATGTTCCTGGGCGACGGGCTGTCGGTGCCGACGTTGGCGCCGGCGCGCACGCTGGCCGGCCAGCGCGCCGGCCGCACCGGCGAGGAGGAGCGACTTTCCTACGAGTACTTTCCTATCACCGGACTTGCTAAGGTTCGTCGTCACTTTAAATTTTTCCTATTACTTACATATAAAAAAACAACAAGTAAATTGTACTATGAACATAAATACCTTCAGTTATTCCTGACTGATTGACTGATTGTTTTTGTTTATAAATGATAATGCTCATAAAACAAAATATCCATTGATAGAAATTTTATTTTTTTACTATTTTAAAACCTAACAGTTTTAAAAAATAGGGCCTCTTTATCTCTATCATCCTCCTATTTCCAAAGTTACTTCTGCTTCTATAATTCTAGTTTAGTTTTTAAATGACTTAGAGAATTTAAATATTCGGTAAGTAATGCAAGTTTTTTACGAATTTACAGTTTTTTTATATATGTAGTCCGCTGACGGAAGAAGAAGGTAGTTAGTTTTGTTAACATAAATCTCTTATATAATTCAACCAATTAGATTCACTGTACTAAATACTTAACGAATGCTGATGAACCAAATGATATTGAATATAGAGATTTGTTGATTGGTTGGTTCATTTTGCATAATTTAATTTCTGGCTAGAAGCTTGTTTGCTATCACGATTCTTTGTGAATAAGTTGTATGATTTCAGACGTACTGCGTGGACAAGCAGATCCCGGACTCCGCGTGCACGGCCACGGCGTACCTGTGCGGCGTGAAGAACAACGCTGGCACGCTGGGCGTGACGGCGGCCGTGCCGCGCTACGACTGCGCTGCCTCCGTCGACGCTGCCACGCACCTCGACTCCATCGCCGCCTGGGCGCTCGCCGACGGACGCAGCGCCGGTTAGAACTCTTGCAATCAGTGACTCAATTGAATTAATATTCATCAGAATTTAAAGTTATGTCGTCTTTGCTTTATATATGATTACCATATCTATTGTCACTCAGGCATCGTGACATCAACGCGCATCACGCACGCGTCTCCCGCCGGAGCATACGCCAACATCGCTAACCGCGACTGGGAGAACGACGGGGAGGTCCGCGCCGCCGGGCACGACCCCGCACGGTGCCCCGACATCGCCGACCAGCTCGTCAACTCTCATCCCGGCAACAAGTTCCAGGTCAGCACCTACTCTTATATATCACTTAAATTTCCTTAAACATACTCGACACTCGTAGTATACTGTATGTAGTGTACGTACATGTTACACATTATTTTATGTTGTTTTTTTTTGTGTTATTGTTATTATATGAAGGTTCGGGAAGTGCGGTTCATGACACTGAAACATAGTATTTCTGTTGTAGGTAATTTTGGGCGGTGGACGTCGCGAATTCCGACCGAACACTACAAACGATGAGGAGGGTCAACCGGGTCGGCGATGGGACGGACGCGATTTGGTCTCGGAATGGCGCGCGCAGCGCGAAGAGGCCGGACAATCGAACGCTTATGTCTGGAACCGCAACGAGCTGCTGGACGCCATAAATAACCCGCCTGACTACCTGCTGGGATTGTTCGAGGACGGCCACATGCAGTACGCGGCGGAGGCGCGCCTGGCGGGCAACGACGAGCCCACGCTGGCCGAGATGACGGAGGCGGCCATCCGCGTGCTGTCCAAAAACCCGCGCGGCTTCTTCTTGTTCGTAGAGAGCGGGCGCATCGACCACGCCCACCACGACAACATGCCGCACCTGGCACTGGACGAGACGCTGGCGCTGGCCGACGCGGTGCAGCGCGCTGATGAGCTGTTGCCGGCCGCTAGCACGCTGCTCGTGCTCACGGCGGATCACTCGCACGTCATGGCGTACAACGGCTACTCGCGCCGCGGCAACGACATCCTCGGCATCTCTGACGATATAGGTGACGATGACGTGCCCTACATGACGCTCTCCTACACCAACGGGCCCGGTTACCGTGACCATGTCGATGGAAGGCGTGCTGATGTTACTAGCGACAGTACCTTCCGTGAGTCCATCATCTACCTTAAACATATTATCATCGATCTGTACCTACCTGGTTGAGTGGTTGCACATAAATTCTTTTTTCTAATTTCAGAGGCTGTCGCTTGGCAAACACACGCAGAGGTACCGCTCGAGTCGGAGACGCACGGCGGCGACGACGTGGCGGTGTTCGCGCGCGGGCCGGCGCAGGCGCTGTTCACGGGGCTGTACGAGCAGAGCCAGCTGCCGCACCTCATGGCGCACGCGGCGTGCCTGGGCCCGGCCGCGCAGCACCGCCAGCTCTGTAGCAGCGCCTCACTTACCACCCCCGCTGCGGCGCTCCTGCTCACGCTCGTCGCAGCGCTCTTCCGCCTGCAGTAAACGATAGGTTCACATAAGCGAACACAACGCTGAACTCTCTGGATGGGTGATGTTACTGATGTTACTATCAGCCATTTAACTCGTACAAAATACGAGACTAAAAATCTGCGTTCAGTGTTTAACTTATAGACTGGACTCATACTTGTTGTTTATTTATGTTAGATACGTTATGTTAGTTTTTAATTAATTACATTTAAGAAATAAAAATATTTCCATTGCGACCTTTTTTTTTTCATCAATTTTTTTGTCATCAATCACGTTAAGAATCAGCAAACAGGCCAACTCAAACGTATACTGACATCAAAATGAATGAAGGCTGACTCACTTTAGACCGGGCCGTGTCCGGGTCAGAGTTTCCGGCGCTTACTTCTCTATGACATGATAGGCGATCACGTGATGCTTTCCATAGAAAACGATGCGCCGGAAGCTCCGGCCCGGACACGGCCCGGTCTAACGTGAGTCATCCTTAATTCTAATGTTGTCATTAAGAAAAGAGTTAAAGTTCTGATATTAGGTAGTGTACAATCGAATTGGCCTCAAAGTTATATGCCTTCAAAACATAAGATACTTACACGTAAAAATTTCAAGTCCGGCGACGCACTTTTATTACTGTAAGTAAATAAATTTGAGATGTATTCAGAATCAGAAAAATATTTATTGTATCAAAAAATACCTTATGAACTAAGTACTTACAAAATATAAACCTTGAATACTAAAATAGGTACAAATTAATTAGAAAAATAGGTAATTAAACACGAATGATTGGGCAATGGGCTCCAAGCTCAGCATATTATGCCAAGCACTTCAAGCAGGAGGGGCCTAGCGCTGGTTTTCAGACTGGACCCTTGAGATCGTTCGGTCGCAGGTTAACAAATTACCGTGCTTCGCTAGGCTTAACAACTTATTTATTCTACTGTTGTTTGAATTTTATTCTAATTCAAACAAGAGTAGAATACACTACTTCTATGCGTACTAAACAGTGGCACTTCTATTTATACAAGTATCTGTTTTGTAACGTCGCACATGAATACAAGCGTAGCGAGTGGTTAAAAAAGTGGAATCTTGAGTGTTGCGAGGGTTTCAAGGCACGAGAGGAGAACAAATTTTTCTGCCCTGGTGAAACACAGACGAGACGTTTTCATCACACTAACGAGAGGCATTATACTAGTACTAGCTGTAAAACATTACAAATCTAAATTAATGCTTTTGAAAATTGGCCGTTAAAAACATCATCCATCCATCCTACCGGTTAATATGAGCAAACAACTAGAAATTTGCACTTTAGATAGAGGACTGATTGACACACTGTTTTCAAAGAATAAAGAGAGTATTTTCAACTCGGAAATTCCGAGAAATACTTTTTAATTCAGACTAGGTATTCGTTATTCAGAGTACATTTTATCGCAAAGTATTTAAAAAAAGTATTTTGAAAATACCTATTTCGTATTTTGTATTTAAATACAAATTCAAAAACTATTTTGCATTTGCATGCATTTTGCATTTGAAATATATAAATATCAAGGAAGTATTTGTATTTTGTATTTAAATACTTTTTATAAAGTATTTTTCACATCTCTGGTAGTCAAAGTTCAAAACTCGATATATTACATGTATTAACATAACACGTACATTGTACGTTGCTGCCATATACTGATGAGTAGAAACACTAATAATGTGAAATAATTAAACTTATAACATATTTTCTAAATAAACGAACCCCGTGAAATTAACCCTTAATCAAACGGAACACTTTTTATGAGATTTTTGAAAACTAAGAATGGTTTTTAGGTAATTTGGGTCCGTAAATTACGAAAACCTATATAAAAAAAATTAAGTGGGGGAAAGGGGGATTTTGCGGTGGGAAATAATTTCCCGCTATCTGTTACGGAATAGCAAAATTTTGAATGAAGTGGGAAAACTTGGTATCGCTGAGTGCGGCCATTAAAAAGATAAAAAATATTTCGTAAATTAGAATGAAGTGGAAAATAATTTCCCGTTATTTGATTAAGGGTTAACACACATAAATACCATCAACAGTTTCCAAATAGCGTAGACGAAATAGTTCATTATCTGGGGTTAATAACCGACACCGTTCATAGATGGCATTAGTAGTTATCATAATACAGGGTGTAATCGTTAAGTGTGGTCAGGCGATAATTCCGTAAATATAACAGAAATTACATTAATAACTTTTTTAAATAAAAGCAGAAATATCCCAATCTTTAACTTCAAACCCTCCCATACATTTAGTACGACGACTCACCCCCAGAGATAAAAGTGCTTGAGATTCGTTATTTGCGATAATAAACTGTAATAAAATAATAAAACTACCGTTTATGAAATAATATATCTAAAATTTATTTTTTAATCACAACGTAAATTTTAAGAAAAGTTCATTTAGAAACATTTAAGAGAGTCCGTCAATGTATCGCACAAGAAGGGCGTCACGTCGAGCAACTACTGTAAACAAAAAATTTACTTCCTTAAAAAATAAGTTTTTTTTTTTTTTTTTTTTTTTTTTTTTTTTTTTTTTTTTTTTTTACAGCCAGCCTTCTGGGCACCTTGCCCGTTGACGGCGATCTGGGCCAAATTTTTTATCTTTAGATTTTTAAGTTTTATTATGTTTGTTTATTTCTTTCTTTGTTTTTACCAAATAAAATTTCTAATGCTAAATAAAAAAAAAAAAAAAATAAGTTAAATGATAGATTTATTATTTCATAAACGGTAGTTTTATTACAGTTTACTATCGCAAATAATGAATCTCAAGCAGTTTTATCTCTTACGACACCGACGGCGTTCTTTGAGGGGTGAGTCGTCGTACTAAATGTATGCGAGGGTTTGAAGTTAAAGTCTGGGATATTTCTGCTTTTATTTAAAAAAGTTATTAATGTAATTTTACTCATTGGGTAACGCACTTTAGATATCAATTTGCAGTTTTCTGATATCTGTTATATTTACGGAATTATCGCCTGGCCACACTTAACGATTACACCCTGTATATTATTATACTTAAGAGTTACTATTACCTTACCTAGCCGCGTAGCCAAGATGCCAATCGCTTACGCTCCGTAGCGCTAATATCGAAGAGTGATAGAGAGACATAATGCTTTTCGTTGTCGAAGCGATAGCGATTGTAACCTTGACTAGGCCGGCTGTACCTTTCTTGTAACGTTAATTGATACAAATTTTAGTAATTTTAAGTTTTATTTAAAAAATAATAATAAAAACACGTGAATTTTTGAAGTTTGCGGTTGTATCAAAAATACACGCAAAAAAGTTAAAGTGATATTCGTTGTTACCGGTAGATGGCAGTAATCAATAAATACAAGCATAAGATAAATGGCGCTATTAAAATTTTCCTCGGAATCATGTGGTGATTTCGCAATTACAGTGGTTAGGTAAGGTTCGGAGTTAGGTTAGGTTTTGAGTTAGGTTAGGTTTTGAGTTAGGTTAGGTTTTGAGTTAGGTTAGCTTTTGAGTTAGGTTAGGTTTTGAGTTAGGTTGAGGCGGTCCCCCTGAGGGCCCACATCAAATACTTGGGCCTAGTCTTGGATAGCAAGTGGGAGTTCGAGGAACATTTTGCCAACCTGGTTCCTCGGCTCGTTGGTGCCGCCTCGGCGCTGAGCCGTCTATTGCCCAATGTAGGAGGCCCCCAAGCTCCATGCCGACGCCTATATGCGAACGTCGTTCGCAGCATGGCACTATACGGGGCACCTATATGGGCCGGGAGGCTTAACAGCAAAACGAGGGCCCTCCTCCGAAGGCCGCAGAGAGTGATTGCGCAACGCATCATAAGAGGGTACAAGACAATAGGGCACGCAGCCGCTTGCGCCCTCGCCGGCACCATACCGTGGGAGCTTGACGCCCGACTCCTGGCCGAGAGGTACAACCAGCGGACGGAGTTACGCATCGCCGATGAGCGTCTGGCTCCCAGGGAGTTGGAGGCTCGGCTTGATGCAGAAAAGAAGAGAGCGAGGGATCGTTGGAAAAGCCAGCTGGAGGACGAGCCCTATGGTACGTATACCGTAGCGGCGCTCCTCACATCTTTTGACAGCTGGCTAGACCGAAAAAGTGGTACCCTTACGTACAGACAAGTGCAGGTAATGACTGGACACGGCTGCTTCGGTCATTACCTGTACACAATAAGGAGGGAACCTTCGCCGGTTTGTCACCACTGCGGGTACGAAGACGACACTGCCTACCACACGATGGTGGAATGCCCAACCTGGGCTCCTGAGAGATGGGAGCTGGAAATGGCCCTAAACGTGGATGATCTCTCGCTGCACAATATAGTAGCAAAAATCATAGTCAGCGAGAGATCCTGGGCGGCGTTCCACAACTTTTGCGAAAAAGTTATGCGGAAAAAAGAAGAAGCGGAGCGGGCGCGCGAGGCCAGAGCCGATGCGCATCCGCTACGGCAAAGACGGAGGGGAGTCAGGCGGCGGCAATTCGTCAATTCCCCAGTAGAGCTGCGGGCTGGGGACCCGCAAATAAGGCTCTACGCGCTCGAGGAGGGGTTGTAGCGTTACACAATCCCTCCTCCTCTAATCTGAGGGTGCCCCCGGTGAACGGCCGGGGCGGCCGGGGGAGCATCGTGGTAGAATATTAGTGACCTCACGGTGCTCCCCTATAACGGCAGAGAGGGTAACGCCGCAGGGGTTTTAGTGGGTATTCTCCTCCCCTCCCTCTGATTAGCAGAGGGAGTTACGGGAGGTGCGAGTCCCACATACCACCCCACGATGGGCCCCTCCAGCCCGGGGTGGATGTGTAAACGCATTTCCCCTGCGACAAAAAAAAAAAAAAAAAAAAAAAAAAAAAAAAAGGTTTTGAGTTAGGTTAGGTTTTGAGTTAGGTTAGGTTTTGAGTTAGGTTAGGTTTTGAGTTAGGTTAGGTTTTGAGTTAGGTTAGGTTTTGAGTTAGGTTAGGTTTTGAGTTAGGTTAGGTTTTGAGTTAGGTTAGGTTTTGAGTTAGGTTAGGTTTTGAGTTAGGTTAGGTTTTGAGTTAGGTTAGGTTTTGAGTTAGGTTAGGTTTTGAGTTAGGTTAGGTTTTGAGTTAGGTTAGGTTTTGAGTTAGGTTAGGTTTTGAGTTAGGTTAGGTTTTGAGTTAGGTTAGGTTTTGAGTTAGGTTAGGTTTTGAGTTAGGTTAGGTTTTGAGTTAGGTTAGGTTTTGAGTTAGGTTAGGTTTTGAGTTAGGTTAGGTTTTGAGTTAGGTTAGGTTTTGAGTTAGGTTAGGTTTTGAGTTAGGTTAGGTTTTGAGTTAGGTTGGGGCGCTAGGTCGGGTAACCTCCACGAGGGTCTGGGCCATTCCAATTTCTGTTAATCCTTGCGGATTCGCAGTCAAGGGAATGGTTTATGGCTGGTGCGCCCTGGGGGCAACGGTAAGTGATCTCCTGCATGGGATTTCTTACCGGAGCTGCCAATAACCCGACACCCGGGGTTAGCCCGGGGGGGGGGAGGGTGTTCTTGGAGTGTCTCTGTGATCTCCTAGGCTATACCGGACAGGGCTACCCATACCGGGCAGGCGAAGAGTGAGGGACACTACCAAGAGCAAGACGGGTTTGCCCGCTTTCAGTGCAGAAACCGGGTGGACAGGCTCCGGCCACCGTCACAAACTCGTTATCCCAAATGATAAGGTGTTGTTGCCATGTCTAGCAGCCTTTGATGGGACCGAGGGCCTTGCCTTGGTCGGCCGGGTCAAGAGGAGATAACCTCAATAAAAAACCACAATCCCTCGCATGGCGGTTCACCGTGCGGGGGTGCTCTCTTTAGAGCGGCTGGGGTGTGCATCAGCCATTAGTGGCCAACCTGTGACACCGCCCGACCTCACAGAGTATATAGGGCCACAGCTTGGGTACGGGGATCTCTGCCCCTGTGGAAATTTAGTCTCCCCTACTCGTGGGAATTGAATGGATAATCTAAATAAAACAAATAAAACAAATCTTGAAGATATGGTGGGTGCTTCTGGCGCCGAAAATGAGAGGGACGGCGTCGTTTCAGAACTTAACACGACGCCAGCACAGCTACGGCTGCGGGGCTGCCGAGTGTCACTACGTCTAGACGAAGCGATAGACTCAAATTCAAATAGCAGGGATCGGAGCCCATACGAAGGAGGAGAGGGATCAGCGACCAAATCAAATATGGCTGACAGCCAGAGGGAAATCAGGACTGATCGGTCAGAGAGGATACGCCGACTGTCTGATGCAACGGACTCCGACGACCTTCCAGAGGTTATCTTTATAGATAAGGCTGGCGAGAAATCGGTGGAAAAACAGCTGGCCCAAAAACGGTACCATACTGGATCGGATGAGGATACGTGGCTGGGGACCTTGCCAAAAGTCAATACAGCACGTAGAGGCGGGAAAAACGGAAAGGGTAAGACTCGCGGAGCGTGCACGGGTATTTCCAAGTCCAAGCCCCTTGGGGCATACGTGGGAATCGCCAAGACCAAAACTTTGTTGAAAAGAAGGCTCGACATGGATACTAGTGAAAAAGATACGGATAAAAATACCGGAAATGCGTCCCAATCTCGCGGGCCAGCCTCCTGCTGGATGAAGGACCAAACATCCGAACAGGTCATATCTGATGAGGAGCTGGAAATGGAGTACAGCCTGGTGCCGGAAGGCCCTCAGTCTCCAGCTGCTGACGAAGACGAGGCGGATGTGGCCCGCAAGGCAGCCAAGAGGGTGCTGGCAGAAGTCAGCAAATGTATGAATTTAAAAGGAACAATCCGCGGCCGCATTAACAAGGCGTGCCGCGAGATCGTAACGGCCATGGATAACATGGACTCAAGAGAGGAAAATGAAGAGGTCCATGTCCTTCGGGCGAATAACAAAAGACTGAAGGAAGAGCTAGCTCATGCGACGACTGAGATGAAAGCGCTTAGAAGGGCCTTCTCCGAACGGAATAAGGAGACTCCAGCAGACAGTGCAAGGCCTAACCAGATTCTGGGGTCGGTAACGGATGCCTTGTCTGGGTTTAGGGAGGAGTTAGAGGCGAGTCTATTCAAGTCGATTGGGGATATGGTTAATGCCCGCTTAGACGACATAAAGAGCCGCCTCCCTCCGGCGCCGATCGTCCGCCCGCCACTGGCGGCGGACCGAAGAAAGGCATCTGAGGCTGCCGATGCGACAGTTTCTCCATCAGCCCCCGTGGTTGATTTGCCGGATGATCCCTGGACCCCGTTGCCTGCCCCTGCCCCTGTTCCTGCCCCAAGGCCCAGGAAAACGGCAGATAAATCTGTAGCATCGTCGGGGTCAACGCTGATGCCCCCTGCCAGAACTGCACCAGGGCCAAAATTGCCGCGGAAGAAACAAGCGGCTACCAAGCAGGTACCCCGGGTGGCACCTCCCCCTCCTGCGGAGAGGTCGACAAACCCCACCCCCGCTCCCCGAGCGAAGAGGGTCCCTCAGACGGTGCCGCCCCCACCACCGACGACTGCTGCTCCGACGTGGACGGAAGTAGTAGGCCGTAAGGCAAAGAGGAAAGCTAAAAAACCAACAGCTGTAGCAGGCCAACCGGCTCTTAAACCAAAGCCGAAGCCACGTAAACTGGTGGCTCCATCAACGGCGGGCATAGTAGTGGCTCTCAAACCAGAATCTGAGGCTACATATGCGGGAATCCTAACCAAGGTGACGACCTCGTTTGGTCTAGCCGAGGTGGGGATAGACCACGTCAAAGTTAGAAAAACGGCCGATGGGGCGCGTATCATCGAGGTTTCTGGTACCGACAATGGCAGGGCAGCCGATATCCTGTGCGAGAAATTGGAGGGCCTTATTGGCAACGATGCGAGGGTGTACCGGCCAACTAAAATGGCTGGCTTGAGGATATCAGGACTCATGGAATCTGCAACCACGGAGGCAGTAGCCGAGGCAATAACAGCGAAGGGTGGTTGCAGATTTGATGAAGTGAAGGTAGGTGCAATCCGTACCGGATTTAATGGAGCAGGATCGACCCTCATTAAATGCCCGGTGACAGCCGCCAAAAAGATAGTAGAGGGAGGGCGTTTGCTTGTGGGGTGGTCGAGTGCACAAGTACAGATTCTAGATCCAGCACCGTTCCGCTGTTATAAGTGCATGGGGACGGGACACACTCGCGCTACTTGCCCCTCACAAATAGACAGAGGCAACACGTGCTTCCGGTGCAGCAAGCCGGGACATAAGGCGTCCGGCTGTACCGAGGCGCCATTCTGCGCGGTGTGTCATCAGGCCAAAAAACCAGCCGGACACTACATGGGAGGCCAAGCGTGCTGCCCCCCACCGACTAAGGGTAGACAAGACCCCATCCGGCCCCAGGGGCCCGATCAGAGATCCGCCCATGGGGCTGACGAGGGACAAGACATGGATGTGTAATGTTGCCACGCCCTTACGAACTCCTACAGACCAACTTGAACAACTGCGCCCGTGCCCAAGACCTGCTTATGCAGGTAATAGCAGAGTGGGGCATTGGCGCGGCTGTGGCAGCGGAACCATATTGTGTTCCTCCTCAGCCCAACTGGGTAGGAGCAACTGATCGGAAAGTGGCCATAATGGTACCGGCTATCGGGGACTATCCTCCCCTGATCGCCGTTCATAAAGGTCCAGGAATTGCGGCAGCCAAATGGGGAAATATTATAATAATCGGCACTTATTTTTCCCCCAATAGGCCACTATGGCAATTCGAGGGTTACTTAGACGATCTGGGGGGGCTGATAAGGAGGTTAGCGCCAACCCCGGTACTCGTAATGGGAGATCTCAATGCTAAAAGCGCAGCCTGGGGTTCCCCTGTTACAGACGTGAGGGGCGAAACCCTTAGGGATTGGGTGCTAGCGATGGGGCTTGTGGTTTCAAACCAAGGTCACGCTTACACATGTGTGCGACACCAGGGAGGGTCCATTGTGGACGTCACTCTTGCAACCCCTGTTATCGCCAATCGAATTGAGGACTGGCGTGTACTAGAGAATGTGGAGACCCTCTCTGATCACGTCTACATCAGGATGAGGATTTCTCCATCTCCAGCGGCTCCACCACAGGGTCTACCGCATACAGCGGGTAGGCGTCGTCCCAATGGCCGCTTCCCTAGGTGGTCCTTGGCTAGCCTAGATAAAGAGATGATTGAGGAGGCTGCATTGATACAGGCTTGGTGCGCTCCCCCGCCAGTAGACCTCGGGGTTGAAGAACGGGCAGCCTGCTTCCGTACCTCGCTCACCACGGTGTGCGATGCTGGTATGTCGAGGGCAAAGAAACCAACTGGCAAAAAACAGGTCTACTGGTGGTCGGAGGAAATTGCTGCCCTCAGAGTAACCGCCAATGCTGCACGGCGTAAATTCATAAGGTGCAGGCGCCGACAACACACAGCGGCAGAGGAAGAGATACTCCGGGAGGCCCTAGTAGCTGCAAAAGGGGCATTGAGAACGGCCATAGCCAAACGGAAGGATGAGGCCCGAGAGGAATTCCTGAGAACCTTAGACAGGGACCCATGGGGGCGACCCTATAAAATTGTGAGGAACAAAATGAAACATGCTCCACCCATGGATTCCCTAGAGCCGGAACTACTAAAAAGAGTTGTTGAGGGCCTCTTCCCGGTGGCACCGGACTTTACACCTCCCGTCATGGCTCTCCCAGTGGAACAACCGGAGGGCCTCCCGGATGTCCCTTTAATCTCGGACGTGGAAATCATGGGAGCAGTCTTCAGAATGAGAGCTGGCAAAAAGGCTCCTGGGCCGGATGGTGTGTCAGGGAGAGTCCTCTCCCTGACATTGAAACACCTCGGAGTCCGACTTCGCGGGCTATTCGATGACTGCCTCAAAGAGGGAATTTTCCCTCGTTGCTGGAAGGAGGGTAGGCTGTGCCTGCTGCGAAAGGAGGGTCGTCCAGCTGACTCTCCTTCAGGATACCGCCCCATCGTCCTCCTAGATGAAACTGGAAAGATGCTGGAGCGCATCATAGCAAGGCGTATCACTAAGCATCTGGAGGACACGGGCCCAAACATTAGTGACCATCAATTTGGGTTCCGCGAGGGGCGGTCTACAATAGACGCAGTAGGCACGTTGAAGAAATTCAGCGATCTGGCAGCAGAGAAAAAGGAGGGAGCCATAGCAGTGTCTCTAGACATTGCCAATGCATTTGGCTCTCTCCCCTACGGAGTTATAAAAGAGGCGCTCCGGTACCACGGCGTCCCTCTCTATCTGAGGACGATCATAGAGCACTACCTTACTGATAGGGTTGTGCTCTATGAATCGGGAGGCGGACGCCTTGAAAGACGGATGGAATGTGGTGTTCCACAGGGGTCGGTTCTGGGGCCCCTGCTCTGGAACATCGGATTCGACTGGGCAATACGAGGAGAGCAGCTTCCCCGCATGGTCACCATTTGTTATGCCGATGACACAATGGTGGCCGTGAGGGGAAAACAGTTCCAGGAAACCTTGAGGAGAGCCGCTGTCGCAACCGAACTCACGGTGGGACGCATCAACCTCCTAGGGCTTGCCGTATCCCTCAATAAGACCGACGCCGTGGTCTTCAAAAGAAGAGGCTGGAGACTGGGACCCAATGATGTGATCCCAGTAGGGGGTGAGGCGGTCCCCCTGAGGGCCCACATCAAATACTTGGGCCTAGTCTTGGACAGCAAGTGGGAGTTCGAAGAACATTTTACCAACCTGGTTCCTCGGCTCGTTGGTGCCGCCTCGGCGCTGAGCCGTCTATTGCCCAATGTAGGAGGCCCCCAAGCTCCATGCCGACGCCTATATGCGAACGTCGTTCGCAGCATGGCACTATACGGGGCACCTATATGGGCCGGGAGGCTTAACAGCAAAACGAGGGCCCTCCTCCGAAGGCCGCAGAGAGTGATTGCGCAACGCATCATAAGAGGGTACAAGACCATAGGGCACGCAGCCGCTTGCGCCCTCGCCGGCACCATACCGTGGGAGCTTGACGCCCGACTCCTGGCCGAGAGGTACAACCAGCGAACGGAGTTACGCATCGCCGATGAGCGTCTGGCTCCCAGGGAGTTGGAGGCTCGGCTTGATGCTGAAAAGAAGAGAGCGAGGGATCGTTGGAAAAGCCAGCTGGAGGACGAGCCCTATGGTACGTATACCGTAGCGGCGCTCCTCACATCTTTTGACAGCTGGCTAGACCGAAAAAGTGGTACCCTTACGTACAGACAAGTGCAGGTAATGACTGGACACGGCTGCTTCGGTCATTACCTGTACACAATAAGGAGGGAACCTTCGCCGGTTTGTCACCACTGCGGGTACGAAGACGACACTGCCTACCACACGATGGTGGAATGCCCAACCTGGGCTCCTGAGAGATGGGAGCTGGAAATGGCCCTAAACGTGGATGATCTCTCGCTGCACAATATAGTAGCAAAAATCATAGTCAGCGAGAGATCCTGGGCGGCGTTCCACAACTTTTGCGAAAAAGTTATGAGGAAAAAAGAAGAAGCGGAGCGGGCGCGCGAGGCCAGAGCCGATGCGCATCCGCTACGGCAAAGACGGAGGGGAGTCAGGCGGCGGCAATTCGTCAATGCCTTGATTCCCCAGTAGAGCTGCGGGCTGGGGACCCGCAAATAAGGCTCTACGCGCTCGAGGAGGGGTTGTAGCGTTACACAATCCCTCCTCCTCTAATCTGAGGGTGCCCCCGGTGAACGGCCGGGGCGGCCGGGGGAGCATCGTGGTTGAATATTAGTGACCTCACGGTGCTCCCCTATAACGGCAGAGAGGGTAACGCCGCAGGGGTTTTAGTGGGTATTCTCCTCCCCCTCCCTCTGATTAGCAGAGGGAGTTACGGGAGGAGCGAGTCCCACATACCACCCCCACAATGGGCCTCTCCAGCCCGGGGTGGATGCATAAATGCATTTCCCCTGCGTCAAAAAAAAAAAAAAAAAAAAAAAAAAAAAAAAAAAAAAAAAAAAAGGTTTTGAGTTAGGTTAGGTTTTGAGTTAGGTTAGGTTTTGAGTTAGGTTAGGTTTTGAGTTAGGTTAGGTTTTGAGTTAGGTTAGGTTTTGAGTTAGGTTAGGTTTTGAGTTAGGTTAGGTTTTGAGTTAGGTTAGGTTTTGAGTTAGGTTAGGTTTTGAGTTAGGTTAGGTTTTGAGTTAGGTTAGGTTTTGAGTTAGGTTAGGTTTTGAGTTAGGTTAGGTTTTGAGTTAGGTTAGGTTTTGAGTTAGGTTAGGTTTTGAGTTAGGTTAGGTTTTGAGTTAGGTTAGGTTTTGAGTTAGGTTAGGTTTTGAGTTAGGTTAGGTTTTGAGTTAGGTTAGTTTTTGAGTTAGGTTAGGTTAGGTTAGGTTAGGTTAGGTTAGGTTAGGTTAGGTTAGGTTAGGTTGGGGTGCGGGATTGGTAGACCTCCTCGTGGTGCACCCTGGGAGGGGGAGGATAGCCGCTCAGTTGCGCGTTCGCCATTCTCCCTCTGCGAACTACCAGTCAGTGTGGTCATGGCAGTTGAGTCATCTCCTGCGTGGGCTTTGGTGCCGTGTCATTATGGTTGACTGCTCCCGACATGCTTCAGCTAATCTGAAGTGTCAGGGAATGCAGCTGTCGTGGAGGTGGTGCGATTGCACCGTCTGTTGTCGGGGCCCCGGTTAGGGCCAGCGGCCGATTTGGCGGTGTGGGATGGCGAGCCTTCAAGGCTCGCGGCGCGGCAGGCCTGGCGGTCACAGTCATGTGGCTGCTGGATGGGTTTCGGCCCCCTGTCGGGCAACCCGTAACCTGCACGTAGCGGGCCGGGGGCGCTGCTCATTGAGAGTAGCGCTGCGTGGAGAAAACCACTATAATAAATCCCCAATCCCAAGGTGAGCAGATCGTGCCGATGGGATGCATGGCTGGAGGGAGTCCAGTGCCAAGCGTGCGGGGGAGCTCACCCCCGAAAAAAGAGACGACGATGTGGAGCATTGGTAAAGTAAAATGAAGGTTGATTGTGAAAATAATCCCCTGGCGGGTCTCCAAAAGGAGGAATCCCGTCCGCTCACTTCGGTGACCGGCTGCCCTCCGTATGCAGGGGTGGGCAACAATCGCCTCGTAGGCCGGCAGGTTGCCGGTCTCCGTGAACACAACCTTGGCGTAACGAATATGGACATTGATGCTACGTGGAATAAGGATTTAGTTGATCTGGAGGTGAAGGACTGTGACCTGATGTCGCACTCCAACACCAACGACCTAGACTCGAATACGGAAGAGTGCTCAGAGCTGGGCACTCTAAGACTGAGGGGTGGAGGATCGCCAGAGAGGGACTGTAAGGGTCGGTTCGTTGGCAAGGGCAGACCGGGCCCTAAGACCTCCAAAGAATCCAAGGAGACCACGGTGGTGTCGGCAAGGACAGTGTCTCCCTCAAAGAGCGAGGTACCGGAAGCCTTAACTAGAGAAGAATCACAGAGTCGACCGGGGAGTCGGAGATCGCTTCCGGACTTAAGGGTGAATCTCTCTCGCTGCGATGAGTCCCAAACTCCAGCTCCGTCTAGTAGCACAAAGAGGAAAGAGGCGGAAGCTCACGTGGGCGATAAAGGTGTGGACATTGAATCCGATACAGGGAGCATGCTCAGTATCCGCTCGGAGCCAGCTCCCGATAACAAGCATGGTGATGGTGCCGAGTCTGACTCGGACATGAGCTGTTATTCACTAAGTGACACCGAAAGGAGGAGGAGGTTCTGGCGGAAGCGCGGTCGCGGCGGCTTGGGGTCAGACTCAGACGAGACCACTGAAAAGCGGTCTCAGTCGGCTTCAAAGCGAGGTCGCGGTCGGCCCCCAACCACGGGACAGTACTTTGGTCTCACCAAAGCCAAAGAAGAGTACAACCGCGCCAAAAGAGAAGAGATGAGATTGAGGGCAGAAGAAGAAGTGGCTGGCATACAGCTGCCATTTTTAATTCGCAGTCAGACAAGC
The DNA here is from genome assembly GCF_910591565.1 of Cydia splendana. Classification (NCBI taxonomy): domain Eukaryota; kingdom Metazoa; phylum Arthropoda; class Insecta; order Lepidoptera; family Tortricidae; genus Cydia; species Cydia splendana. The sequence goes on from NC_085974.1 coordinate 19,656,709, forward strand.
GGCCCAAGGCTGGCTGGCTCCGTCTCGCCCTGTGCGCAGGATGTCCTCTCTGCGGCTGCGCTCTCCCAGCGCGTGCAGACAAGCCTGGACGCAATAACATTGGTTGCCAAAAATTCCGGCAATCTAAAAGGCACGTTTGTAAAGGCACTGAAGGACGCGGCAGTGTCTATTAAAGAAACATTCGAGTGCCTTTTAGAGCGCACTACTTCAGAGGAGACGAGGCATCTGCAGGCCCAAAATGATAGCCTGCGCGCACAACTGACTGAATTAAAAGCTGAGATGACACAGCTGAGAGCAGATTTCCGGGACCAATTTAAGAGGCCGTCCCCAGCCCCACCTCTGCCCACAGAACATCTGCAGCCATCCGGCAGCTCCCGCAAGGATACTGCAGGGTTCCCCAACACGGAAGAAATGATGCGCTCCATGACGGCGCAGATGGGGCTAATGCTAGACGCGAGGTTAGGAGCTTTGGAGCTGGAGGGTAGGCTACTGCCGGCCCAACCAATGCGGCCCCCGTTGGCTGCTGACCGGAGGCACCAGGCTCCTCACAGCCAGGAGTCCGAACCCGCTCCCAAACCCAATCCAAAGGTACGGCGAGGTCCTCCAAATCTCACAAAGGAGCCCCAGAAAGGGAAGAAGAGGAACAAGAAGAAGACGACCCTTGCAGCAGTCGAAGCCGCCGCGGTTCGCGGTGCCGCCAAACCTGCTCCTAGGGCTTTGCCTTCAGCCCCTATAGCCACGGATAAAGCGTGGAACATAGCGGCTAAAGGAGGCAAGAAAAAGAAGGCGGGAAGGGGACCGCAGCAGAAGGGAAAGCTCGCAGCAATTGGAGCAGCTACGTCACCACGGTCACAAAAGCAAGAGGCCAGCAAACTGCGCCCACCCCGCTCTACTGCTGTGGTCTTGTCCTTGCAGCCTGAGGCCGAAGAGAAGGGCATCACTTATAAAAGTGTGATTGCAGCGGCCAAAACACAGGTTGACTTGTCTGAACTGGACATTCAATCTGTTCGGTTCAAAGTTGCAGCTACCGGCGCGCGACTACTGGAGGTACCGGGGGCCGCCAGCGGTCCAAAAGCAGATAAATTGGCTGAGAAACTTAGCCAGCTGTTCAGTCCTGAGGAAGTCAGAGTGTCTCGGCCTACAAAATGTGTCGAATTGCGCGTATCTGGCCTAGATGACTCGGTGACATCAGAGGACATCGCTGCGGCGATTGTGCAAGCCGGTGACTGTGCGATCCAGGAGGTCAAAGTGGGCGACATAAAATCGGATCCCTGGAGCCTAGGTTCGGTATGGGTTCGCTGTCCTATCGCTGCAGCTAAAAAGGTGGCTGGAAAGGGAAGACTACTGGTTGGATGGGTGTCGGCGCATGTCAAGCTGCTGGAAGCGCGTGCCCAAAGATGTTACCGGTGCTTGGAGCCGGGACACGTGAGGGCAAAATGTCCTTCTGACATAGATAGGTCCCAACTGTGCTACCGTTGCGGCCAGGCGGGACACAAGGCGAAAGAATGCTCGGCGGCGCCGCATTGCAATGTCTGTGCAACGTTGGGCAAAGAGGCGGGTCATAGGGTAGGGAGCAAGAGCTGTTCTGCTCCACCCAAGAGAACGAAGACAAAGGCTGGCGATGGCTCCCGGGTCTCCTCGCAGCCTGTCCACCCATCCACTACTACTGTGGACGAGACTCAGGGGGTTTCAGAAATGGACGCCAGTTAAATATGGCCATCCAAGTTCTGCAGGCGAATCTTAATCACTGCGCCAGGGCTCAGGACCTTCTGTTCCAGAGTATGGCGCAGTGGTTAATAAATATAGCAGTGATAGCGGAGCCATACACTGTTCCTGCCAGAGCAGAATGGGTCGGGGACCTAGACAGTACTGTGGCCCTGGTGTCGCGGAGCGCAACTAGCTCCCCACCTTTTCAAGGCGTCGTAAGGGGTCACGGTTTTGTGGCGGCAACATATGAGAAGATTGCTGTTGTTGGTGCCTACTTCTCGCCCAACGATAGTCTAGCGAATTTTGAGCAGTTCCTCGTGGAAGTGGGTGCCATAGTCAGACAGCTGCACCCGACACCTGTTCTATTTGCCGGAGATTTAAATGCAAAGTCCAGGGAGTGGGGTTCTCGGGTAACAGATCCTTTTGGGCAGTGCCTGGAGGAATGGGCTGTTGCGTACGGACTGGCTGTGATAAATCGGGGGACCGTGAACACATGTGTGCGGCAACAGGGGGGCTCAATTGTCGACGTTACGTTTGCGAGCGCTCCTCTGGCACGGCGTGTTAACGACTGGAAATGTTTGGAGGATGTAGAGACCCTTTCGGACCATCGCTACATTAGGTTCAATATTTCCACACCCACGACCGTGTCGATAAGCCCTAGAAGTCTTCCAAGGGGGAACAACCCTCGATGGGCGCTAAAACGACTGGACCGTGAAGTGCTGGAGGAGGCGGCCCTCGTTAAGGCCTGGCTGCCGGCACCCGAAGGTTCTTTGGACGTCGAAGTTGAAGCCTCATGGCTAAGGGATGCCATGACTGACACCTGTGATGCTGCCATGCCACGAGCGGGGCCCTTTCTTCCAAAACGCCAAGTGTATTGGTGGTCCGCAGAATTGGCACAACTGCGAGAATCGTGTATCGCAGCGCGACGCCAGTACACAAGGAGTCGCAGGCGGCAACGGCGAGATGCTAACGAGGAGGCACAGCTCTATGCAACTTACAGAGAGCTAGCTGTCTCTCTTAAGACGGCTATTGGTCGAGCTAAAGACCGGGCTGAGAAGGAGATGCTGGAGAGTCTCAATAACGATCCTTGGGGGAGACCATATAAGATGGTGAGGAGTAAACTCCGACCATGGACACCCCCGCTGACACAGACTCTTCAGCCCCAACTCTTGCAGCGGGTGGTAAACACTCTCTTCCCGGATACACCGGAGTTCATACCACCCCCAATGGCGCCGATTGATGCAGGTGCAGATGATACCGACGTACCAGAGGTCACTGAGGGCGAACTTGGTGCCGCTGTGCTCCGGATAAATAAAAATAAAGCGCCAGGCCCCGATGGCATACCAGGCCGTGCTTGGGTGCTAGCAATAGGTCCTCTTGGACCCCGGGTGAGAGCACTCTTCAGCGCATGTTTCGAACAGGGTCGGTTTCCACGGATGTGGAAAACAGGGAAACTGGTCCTTATTCAAAAGATGGGACGTCCGGCCGACTCATCATCGGCTTATCGACCGATCGTCTTACTCGACGAGGTGAGTAAACTTTTCGAGCGTATCATCTCGCTTCGCCTCCTCAAGCACCTCGAAAATGTGGGGCCAAATCTTAGCCAAAATCAGTTCGGCTTTCGTCACTGCCGATCCACAATTGACGCGATCGCCAGAGTTAAGACCCTGAGAGAGGAGGCAGTGTCCCAAGGCGGGGTGGTCCTCGCAGTGTCGTTGGACATATCGAACGCATTTAACACTCTGCCTTGGGGGTACATTAAGGAAGCACTCAGATACCATGCGGTGCCGAGGTATTTGCGCAACATTATCGAGGCGTACTTATCAGAGAGGGCTGTCAAGTACCCGGTGCCAAATGATAACGGATGGGGTCTGAAAATCATGTCATGCGGTGTTCCGCAGGGGTCGGTACTGGGACCACTCCTGTGGAATATTGGGTATGACTGGGTGCTGCGTGGCAGAAATCTTCCGGGGATTGAACTGACGTGCTATGCCGACGACACTCTCATTTCAGCGAAGGCTAGCACGTTCAGGGAGGCGTCGCTAAGGGCTACGGCGGGAGTAGCCCAAGTGGTAACAAGGATCCGTAGGTTGGGTCTAGAGGTTGCTCTTCATAAGTCGGAGGCCATCTGCTTTCATGGACCTAGAAAAGCACCTCCAGCTGGCGCTCAGCTTGTAGTAAGTGGAGTTCCCATCGGCGTTGGGTCGACGATGAAATATCTGGGACTCGTCCTCGACAGCCGGTGGAACTTTAAGGAGCACTTTAAGCGCCTGACTCCTAGGCTTCTAGGAGCAGCCGGTGCGCTTAGCCGACTCCTACCAAACATGGGGGGGCCAAATGTAGGCTGCCGCAGTCTATACACGATGGTAGTGAGGTCGATGGCCCTGTACGGTGCACCCATTTGGGTAGATGCCCTTAGCGCCGAAAACCAAATACTTCTACGAAGACCTCAAAGGATCATGGCGATAAGGGCCATCAGAGGATATCGCACCATCTCCAGTGATGCGGCATGCGCCTTGGCCGGGACCCCGCCCTGGGATCTGGAGGCAAAAGCACTGGCGACCATATATAGGCGGATTTCGGAATCTCGAGCCAGAGATCAGGAGCCTATGCTCGAAGAGGTGAAGCGCTGGCGGACGAATGCTCGCGTTGTCGTTCTCCGAAAATGGGGTGAGAGGCTAAGGAATCCATGCGCCGGTCACTGGACAGCCGGAGCTATCCAGCCTGTCCTTAAAGAATGGGTCGGTAGACAGCACGGTGTGGTGTCTTTCCATCTCGCACAGGTACTCTCGGGCCATGGGTGCTTTGGCAAGTACCTGTGCGAGAAGTCTAAACGGGAGCCAACGCCAGCGTGTCACCACTGCAACAGTGCAGAAGATACAGCGCAGCACACGCTGGCGGACTGCCCAAGTTGGGTAGCGCCGCGCAATAATTTAGTTGCGACAATTGGGGCTGATCTGTCGTTGCCGACCGTCGTAAAGGCAATGACAGAAAACAAACGATGCTGGAAAGCTATGACCACCTTCTGCGAGGTGGTCATGACCCAAAAAGAAGCGGCGGAGCGCGCGCGAGAAGAGGATGTAGATGCTCACCCGCTGCGGCGCAAAAGAGCAAGGCGGAGGCGGGTCGCCCATGACCGCCGCCTGCCGCCTTAATGAAGACCTTTGGGTGGCAGTCAAGGGGACGACAGCCATCCGATTGAAACTAGGTCCTCGAGGCGAAGGGTGTGCTAAAACCAAATCACGCCCCAAATGCCGGTAGGGAAATCAATTTCCCGGAGATGGGGCTTAACAGCCAGCCGCTGCGAGGCCATGGTAGTGTACACAGATTGTTCCCGTGGCCTCGCCTTACAGCACCGTGGTGACAAACAGGTGGTTTTAGTGGGTAGACCGGATTCTCGTGGGAGTCCCACATAACCACCCGGGTGTCCCCGCACCCGGGTGGTATGCGTAATGCATTTCCCCTGTATAAAAAAAAAAAAAAAAAAAAAGGTTAGGTTAGGTTAGGTTAGGTTAGGTTAGGTTAGGTTAGGTTAGGTTAGGTTAGGTTAGGTTAGGTTAGGTTAGGTTAGGTTAGGTTCCACGGACCTGCTCGGGTGTCCGAGTGGGCGGGGAGGTGAACCCCGACGTGGCGCGTCCCCAGGTGGTGGATAGGGGTAAGCCCCGTCTCGTCATCGAGCCGGGGTAGGACGTAGTCCCGCGAACCAAACACCGGGGGGGAATTGGGGGGGCTTTCTGCCCGAGAATGGCTCTCCACGCGTCCCTCTGAATAAGCAGACGGCGCAGTGGATGAGCAGATGGGAATGTTATGTGGTGTCAATCGGGTCACTGTTTTGCGCGCGAGAGTCCGGGGGCTCTCCCCCCGTAGGCGCTGGAGGGGACTGGATGGGCCCCTGACGCGTCATGGATGTGTGTGGTAGCCAGTTTGGGGAGCCTTCTGCTCTTCTGACATTGCCTAGCTGTCTGGAAGGATTGTGCATTGGGCTTCTGTGAAACCCAATTGCAGATCCATCTCTCCGGGCGGGTCGGCGGTGTTAGCGGATCGGGAGGCTCACGCGTCGGATGCCGCGCGTATCTGTTGCGCGTCTGGGGGGGCTGTTGGCCTCCAATGGCGGCTGCGGGGGACATATTCCGGATCTTCGCCCGCGGAGCAGTTCCTTGGTTGATACCCTGAGGAGTGGCTGCGTAGCTATGCCAGTGTTCCCCAGGGCTATGCCGAATAGGGCTTCCCATATCGGACAGGCCGGGGATGAAGGGCCAGACTACCGAGATAAATGGCGGGTGGCTCCACGTGTCCCTCTGAGTAGCAGAGGGCACAGTGTGAGCCGCAAGGTCCCTGTTGGGACGCTGATGGGACCCATTAGGAATTCCCTCTGGCCGGGGGAGGAGTGGGAGTGGCTTCGGCTACTAAGCGCGGCGGATCCGTCTCGCAGTCTGCAGACGGACGTTGGCCTTGGCCATCGTCGGGCAACCCGTAACCCACACTGAGTGGGCCGGGGATTCCGCTCACTGAGAGGGAAATCACGTGGAAGAAAACCACTATAAAAATCACCCCAATCCCAAGGTGTGTCTGACGTGCCGACGGGATGCGTGGCTGGAGGGAGTCCAGTCACAAGCGTCAGGGAGGGGCATACCTCCTTAAAAATAGCAAACCAAAAATGAGTGGAAACGAAAATGGAGAACTACCCCAGGAGGTTCCAATCCTCCATGTCGCCACAGGACGGGCAAGCGCCCGTGCTGTGGCGCCATGCCGCCTTCCGTATTCTGGGGGGGCAAACCACTCTAGATTCCAAAACGACGACACTGGCAAATACTTCATGGACACCGATTTGCAGAGTAATTTGGTTTTGAGGCTGCAAGGAGGGGGTGATGGGGAGGATGGTGGTCCGGCAGAGGCGGAAGCTTCCACCAGGCCCCCCAAAGATGGGTTCCGGTCACTTCGGGATGCCCAGGGGCGCCTTGTGCGCCATGTTGAAGACGTGCCTCCGGGGACGGCGGTGGACTCTGCACGCTCTCCACCCGAACCAGCTAGAGTGCTTAGTGAGAGACGTAAAGCCGTAGTGCGACTGGAACGCATTACAGAAAGGGTCCCCTGTCTTGGCAGGGAGGAGTTCTTCTCCCCCAGGACAATAGATGCGGATGACCTCCCTGGGCACGGAGCATTTTTCTCTCCGATGCCAACCGATGGGGAAAACGCCGAATCCGACGCTTCGATAACTGCCCAATTGTCCGAGGGACGGAAGAGGCAGCGAAGCAGCGGTAGTGACACAGGAGCATCGCCGAGCGGCGAGGCTTCCGATCTCGCGGAGCGAGGAAAGTCCGCCTCGGGACCTTCCAAGCGAGGAAGAGGCCGCCGACCAACCACGGCACGCTATGCAGGGCTGACCAAGGAGAAGGCTGAGCTCCTGGAGCTGAAGCAACAGGAGCTCGAGCGGCAGGCCGAAGAGGACCTGAGGGCCGCGTCCAAAAAATTGACATTAAGACGGCTTGCCCGCCATCCGGAATCATTCGGGACGACAAGTGGGTCAGACGATGAAGACCGCACAGCCCTGGCCCTGAACCAGCAGGTACGTGATAGTCTGGGGCTTATTAAGGACGTGGCCACCAAGTCCAAAAACCTAAAGGGCACGTACCAGCGTATCCTGAAGGAGGCTATGGCTGCGATCCGGGAAGCAGTCGGCGAGTTGAGGGGCCGGACTGTCTCCGATGAGACGAGGAGGCTCGCCGCCGAAAACGCTCGCCTAAAGGCGGAAATGGCCGAGCTCCGTAAGGAGATGGGCGACCTGCGTGCTGGCCTTGGGCAGCGCCTCGAAGGGACGCGCCAAGAGACGGCGACACCACCTGCTCGGGAGCAAGGCGACTTGGAGCGCAACATCGTTGCCAAGGTGAGTGCCATGATGGGTGCAAGGTTAAGCGCCTTGGAGGAGAGACTGCTCCCACAGGAACCTACCCAGGCGTCGACTGCTCCCACACCTTCCAAAGCAGGAAGCTCTCCCCCCGGTCGCACCCCAGCTCCTACCAACCCATCGGGTGCGAAGCGGGCCGCGAAGAAGAAGAAAAAGAAGGAGGGGCCCAAAAAGCCTCCTACGAGTGTTCCTGGTCCCGCTTCCCAAGTCCAGCAGCCTCGGCTGCAGACACCAGTGCCAGCCTCTGAAGAGGGTTGGACGACTGTGGTCAAGCGGGGTAAAAACAAAAAGAAGACTTCCGCTGGAGCGGCGACGACTGCGAAGCCACAACAGCCGGCGGCACCGCGGAAAGCGCAAGAAGGGAAGGGTCGCAAGAAGGCCAAGGTGACACTGCGCGCCCCGCGTTCTGCGGCCGTAGTCCTCACCCTGCAGATGGGAGCAGAAGAGAGAGGCGTCACCTACGGAACGGTGATTACGGAGGCCAAGTCCAAAATCTCCCTAGACGGGCTCGGTATCACCGGTCTGAGGTTCCGTAGGGCAGTGACAGGGGCGGCAATCTTGGAGATCCCGGGCCCAGTCACCACCAGTGGCGACAAAGCAGACTCCCTTGCTGCCAAGCTGAGGGAGACGCTTAATGAGGCCGACGTCCGTATCGCTAGGCCGGTCAAATGCGCGGAGATGCGCATTTCCGGCCTGGATGACTCGGTCGCAGAAGAAGAGCTCGCCGCTGCCGTGGCGAAAGCTGGAGGGTGTGCCCTAGAGGCAGTGAATGTTGGCCGGATCTCCCGAACACCAACAGGCCTGGGTACAGCGTGGGTTCGCTGCCCCGTAGCAGCCGCCAAGAAAGTGGCTGAGGGGCGACTCCTCGTCGGCTGGGCTTCGGCAAACGTGCAGCTGCTGGAGTCCCGACCCCTGAGGTGCTACCGCTGCCTGGTGCCTGGCCATGTTAGGAAGGGGTGCACCTCAGAAATCGACCGCAGCGACCAATGTTACCGCTGCGGTCAATCCGGTCACCGGGCCAGGGACTGCACCGCCGCGCCCCACTGCACTCTGTGCGCTGCAGCGGACAAACCTGCCGACCACAGTGCCGGCAGCAGTACCTGCACAACGGGGGCTAAAGCCCCGAAACGCGCGTCCCGGAAGGTGGCCGGCCAACCAGGCACCCCTGGAGCATCAACGCCTCCGGCTGCACAAGAGGGCCCGATTAACAATGCGTCAAAATGACGACGTCAGTTAATCGGGTCCTCCAGGCGAACATAAACCACTGCGCCGGGGCTCAAGATCTCCTCCTGCAGTCCATGGCGCAATGGTCGATAGATGTCGCCGTGGTCGCCGAGCCGTACTATGTCCCTCCCAGCCACAACTGGGCTGCGGACCTGAACGGCTTAGTGGCCATTATAACAAAGGCAGGGGCAGCGGGCATACCGCCCCCTTCCACCTTGTCGAGAGGTCAAGGCTATGTGGCTGTCCTCTGGGGCGAAATCACCCTGATTGGGGTATATTTCTCCCCCAACCGAAGAGTCTCCGAGTTTGAAGCCTTCCTCGGCCAGCTAGCGGCTCTCGTCGGCCAGACCCAACCGCGCCAGGTAGTTGTCGCGGGTGATTTAAATGCCAAATCCAGGTCTTGGGGCTGTCCCGCAACAGATATTCGTGGAGATCTGTTAGAGGAGTGGGCGACGATGACCGGCATGTCGGTTCTGAATCGAGGGTCGGCCAGTACCTGCGTGCGCTGGCAGGGGGAGTCCATAGTGGACGTTACGTTCGCGACCCCGGCACTTGCGACCCGTGTCCGTGACTGGAGAGTGCTAGAGACGGTGGAGACACTATCAGACCATTTGTACATCCGGTTTGATGTCTCCACGTCCTCCGGAGACACTACAGACCCAGATCGTCGTCCGAATGGCCGTGCTGCGACTCCTTCCCCTCGCTGGGCACTGACCAGCCTAGATCGCGAAGCGGTAGAAATAGCGTCCCTCGTACAGGCCTGGTCAACATCTCCTGGGCCTGTGGAGGTCGAGGAAGAGGCAGCCTGGTTTCGTGAAGCTATGTCACAAATTTGTGACGCAGGCATGTCACGAGCCAAGCCACGGCCTCCGAAGCGTCAAGTGTACTGGTGGTCTCGAGAAATCGAAGAACTTCGATCCCGCTCCAACAGGGCGAGACGCCAGTACACACGGTCCCGCCGACGAAGGCAGACCCGAGACGTTGAAGAAGAGACGCGGCTGTACAACGCCTACAGAGAGGCAGTCAAGGCGTTGCAGCTCTCCATCTGCGAGGCGAAAGCGAGCGCCAGAGCGGAGCTTCTCGAGACGCTAAACCGAGATCCATGGGGGAGGCCGTACAAGGTGGTCAGGGGCAAACTGCGCCCCTGGGCCCCCCCCTTGACGGAGAGTCTCGAGCCTCGACTGCTGGAGGTGGTTGTTTCCAACTTGTTCCCGAACAGACCGGAACACCAGCCCCCAGCAATGGCACCTCCTCATCAGCTCGTAGGGTATGAGGTTGCGGAAGTCGGGGTGCCTCCGGTAACGGAGGCAGAGCTAGATGCAGCCATGCTGAGGCTTAAAGCTAAAAACACGGCACCTGGTCCAGATGGGATTCCAGGACGCGTCCTGGCTCTGGCGCTGCGGGCCCTGGGGGAGAGATTCCGCGGGCTACTGGACGCCTGTCTGCAGTCCGGCCGATTTCCGACCATCTGGAAAACCGGCCGGCTCGTCCTCCTTAAAAAAGATGGGCGTCCCGCGGACTCTCCATCAGCCTACCGTCCGATCGTGTTGCTCGACGAGGCTGACAAGCTCTTCGAGCGTATCATCTGCTGTCGCCTCGTCGAGCACCTCCGGGGAGTGGGACCTGACTTGTCCGAACATCAGTTTGGATTCCGAGAGGGCAGGTCGACCGTAGATGCGGTCGCGCGCATCAAAGCCCTCTCGGATGAGGCGGTTGACCACGGTGGGGTTCTGCTAGCGGTGTCCTTGGATATCGCCAATGCCTTTAACACCCTGCCGTGGTCGTGCATTAGGGAGGCGCTGAAACACCACAGAGTGCCCCCCTATTTGTGCCAAATTGTCGGGGCCTACCTTTCGGAGCGGTGCGTGGAGTATCCGGTCCGGGCCGGCGGGCTAACAAGGTGGGAGACATCGTGCGGTGTTCCACAGGGCTCGGTCTTAGGGCCGCTCCTGTGGAACATTGGGTACGACTGGGTGCTGCGGGGGGAGCTTCTCCCGGGGTCAAGTGTGACTTGTTATGCAGATGACACGCTAGTCACGTCCCGGGGGACCTCGTACCGGGAAGCAGCACGCCTCGCCACCGTGACGGTAGCACAGGTGGTGAGGCGCATAACGATGCTGGGTCTGGAGGTGGCGCTGCACAAGTCCGAGGCGCTCTGCTTCCACGCTGCCCGAAAGGCGCCACCTGAAGGATCCAGCATCGTCGTTGGTGGCACTCGAATCAAGGTAGAGTCCAACATGAAATATCTTGGACTCGTCCTTGATTCCCGGTGGAGCTTCCGCGAGCACTTTGTCCGCCTGACCCCCCGACTAATGGCAGCATCGGCCGCACTGAAGAGGCTGATGCCCAACATCGGGGGGCCGGAGGTTGCGAGCCGCCGTCTGTATATGGGGGTGGTGCGATCGATGGCCCTGTACGGGGCGCCGATCTGGGCGGTGAATCTGGCGGCCCGAAATGTCGCCCTGCTGAGGAAGGCTCAGAGGGCGATGGCCATCAGCGTTGTACGCGGGTACCGCACAATCTCGTACGATGCGGCTTGCTTATTAGCGGGAACGCCTCCCTGGGATCTGGAGGCGGAGGCCCAAGCGTCTTTGTACGAGTGGCGCAGAGACCTCCGGCTGCAGGAGTACCATCCAGCGCCCAGGGAAGTAGAGGCGCAGAAGCTCCTCGTCCGGCAGTCCGTCGTCCTCCAATGGGAGGAACAACTAGCTGGACGCGAGGAAGGACACAGGACTGTCGAGGCGGTCCGGCCGGTACTACAAAACTGGATGGAGATAGAGCGGGGCTCGTTAACCTTCCGTTTGGTGCAGGTGCTCACGGGTCATGGCTGTTTCGGGAGCTACCTGCACCGGTTCGCAAGACGGGAGGTGACGGCCGAGTGCCACCAGTGCAGCTGCGCCGAGGACACGGCGCAGCATACCCTGGAGGAATGCCCAGCCTGGGCGGGGCAGCGCTGTGATCTCGTGGCAGTGGTGGGGGACGACCTCTCCTTGCCAGCCATAGTTAAGACTATGACCGCCGACGAGAGGTCGTGGAAAGCGGTTCTCTCCTTCTGCGAGGATGTAATGTCGCAGAAGGAGGCAGCGGAGAGGGAACGGGAGGCTGACCCAGCCTCGCACCCGATCCGACGCAAGCGTGCAGGGGCCCGGAGGAGAGCGTATGCCCATCTCCTTCCCCCCACCTAGCGAGGTCTGGGCAGCGGCGCGGGGGCGTCGCTGCCCATTACATAGGCCTTGCAGAGAAGGCGCGCGTGGTATGCCACGCGCTTTCTGAGGAGGCAGGGGTAGAAGTTCCTCTCTAGCCCCCCCCAGAGAAGGACCCGCCGCATGTGGTAGTGGCGAGCGGCGCCGGCGTGGTCACGGTTGCGTACTTAAGAGAACCCGTGGCCACGCCCAATTGGCGGCGCGCAGGCATACCGTTGGTTTTTTAGTGGGTAGCGGCGCCTTTGCCGAGTCCCACATAACCCGCATTTCTCCCCCGGGTGTGTGGGCATGCATAAAGCATTTTTCCAACGAAAAAAAAAAAAAAAAAAAAAAGGTTAGGTTAGGTTAGGTTAGGTTAGGTTAGGTTAGGTTAGGTTAGGTTAGGTTAGGTTCCACGGACCTGCTCGGGTGTCCGAGTGGGCGGGGAGGTGAACCCCGACGTGGCGCGTCCCCAGGTGGTGGATAGGGGTAAGCCCCGTCTCGTCATCGAGCCGGGGTAGGACGTAGTCCCGCGAACCAAACACCGGGGGGGAATTGGGGGGGCTTTCTGCCCGAGAATGGCTCTCCACGCGTCCCTCTGAATAAGCAGACGGCGCAGTGGATGAGCAGATGAGAATGTTATGTGGTGTCAATCGGGTCACTGTTTTGCGCGCGAGAGTCCGGGGGCTCTCCCCCCGTAGGCGCTGGAGGGGACTGGATGGGCCCCTGACGCGTCATGGATGTGTGTGGTAGCCAGTTTGGGGAGCCTTCTGCTCTTCTGACATTGCCTAGCTGTCTGGAAGGATTGTGCATTGGGCTTCTGTGAAACCCAATTGCAGATCCATCTCTCCGGGCGGGTCGGCGGTGTTAGCGGATCGGGAGGCTCACGCGTCGGATGCCGCGCGTATCTGTTGCGCGTCTGGGGGGGCTGTTGGCCTCCAATGGCGGCTGCGGGGGACATATTCCGGATCTTCGCCCGCGGAGCAGTTCTTGCCTTGGTTGATACCCTGAGGAGTGGCTGCGTAGCTATGCCAGTGTTCCCCAGGGCTATGCCGAATAGGGCTTCCCATATCGGACAGGCCGGGGATGAAGGGCCAGACTACCGAGATAAATGGCGGGTGGCTCCACGTGTCCCTCTGAGTAGCAGAGGGCACAGTGTGAGCCGCAAGGTCCCTGTTGGGACGCTGATGGGACCCATTAGGAATTCCCTCTGGCCGGGGGAGGAGTGGGAGTGGCTTCGGCTACTAAGCGCGGCGGATCCGTCTCGGAGTCTGCAGACGGACGTTGGCCTTGGCCATCGTCGGGCAACCCGTAACCCACACTGAGTGGGCCGGGGATTCCGCTCACTGAGAGGGAAATCACGTGGAAGAAAACCACTATAAAAATCACCCCAATCCCAAGGTGTGTCTGACGTGCCGACGGGATGCGTGGCTGGAGGGAGTCCAGTCACAAGCGTCAGGGAGGGGCATACCTCCTTAAAAATAGCAAACCAAAAATGAGTGGAAACGAAAATGGAGAACTACCCCAGGAGGTTCCAATCCTCCATGTCGCCACAGGACGGGCAAGCGCCCGTGCTGTGGCGCCATGCCGCCTTCCGTATTCTGGGGGGGCAAACCACTCTAGATTCCAAAACGACGACACTGGCAAATACTTCATGGACACCGATTTGCAGAGTAATTTGGTTTTGAGGCTGCAAGGAGGGGGTGATGGGGAGGATGGTGGTCCGGCAGAGGCGGAAGCTTCCACCAGGCCCCCCAAAGATGGGTTCCGGTCACTTCGGGATGCCCAGGGGCGCCTTGTGCGCCATGTTGAAGACGTGCCTCCGGGGACGGCGGTGGACTCTGCACGCTCTCCACCCGAACCAGCTAGAGTGCTTAGTGAGAGACGTAAAGCCGTAGTGCGACTGGAACGCATTACAGAAAGGGTCCCCTGTCTTGGCAGGGAGGAGTTCTTCTCCCCCAGGACAATAGATGCGGATGACCTCCCTGGGCACGGAGCATTTTTCTCTCCGATGCCAACCGATGGGGAAAACGCCGAATCCGACGCTTCGATAACTGCCCAATTATCCGAGGGACGGAAGAGGCAGCGAAGCAGCGGCAGTGACACAGGAGCATCGCCGAGCGGCGAGGCTTCCGATCTCGCGGAGCGAGGAAAGTCCGCCTCGGGACCTTCCAAGCGAGGAAGAGGCCGCCGACCAACCACGGCACGCTATGCAGGGCTGACCAAGGAGAAGGCTGAGCTCCTGGAGCTGAAGCAACAGGAGCTCGAGCGGCAGGCCGAAGAGGACCTGAGGGCCGCGTCCAAAAAATTGACATTAAGACGGCTTGCCCGCCATCCGGAATCATTCGGGACGACAAGTGGGTCAGACGATGAAGACCGCACAGCCCTGGCCCTGAACCAGCAGGTACGTGATAGTCTGGGGCTTATTAAGGACGTGGCCACCAAGTCCAAAAACCTAAAGGGCACGTACCAGCGTATCCTGAAGGAGGCTATGGCTGCGATCCGGGAAGCAGTCGGCGAGTTGAGGGGCCGGACTGTCTCCGATGAGACGAGGAGGCTCGCCGCCGAAAACGCTCGCCTAAAGGCGGAAATGGCCGAGCTCCGTAAGGAGATGGGCGACCTGCGTGCTGGCCTTGGGCAGCGCCTCGAAGGGACGCGCCAAGAGACGGCGACACCACCTGCTCGGGAGCAAGGCGACTTGGAGCGCAACATCGTTGCCAAGGTGAGTGCCATGATGGGTGCAAGGTTAAGCGCCTTGGAGGAGAGACTGCTCCCACAGGAACCTACCCAGGCGTCGACTGCTCCCACACCTTCCAAAGCAGGAAGCTCTCCCCCCGGTCGCACCCCAGCTCCTACCAACCCATCGGGTGCGAAGCGGGCCGCGAAGAAGAAGAAAAAGAAGGAGGGGCCCAAAAAGCCTCCTACGAGTGTTCCTGGTCCCGCTTCCCAAGTCCAGCAGCCTCGGCTGCAGACACCAGTGCCAGCCTCTGAAGAGGGTTGGACGACTGTGGTCAAGCGGGGTAAAAACAAAAAGAAGACTTCCGCTGGAGCGGCGACGACTGCGAAGCCACAACAGCCGGCGGCACCGCGGAAAGCGCAAGAAGGGAAGGGTCGCAGGAAGGCCAAGGTGACACTGCGCGCCCCGCGTTCTGCGGCCGTAGTCCTCACCCTGCAGATGGGAGCAGAAGAGAGAGGCGTCACCTACGGAACGGTGATTACGGAGGCCAAGTCCAAAATCTCCCTAGACGGGCTCGGTATCACCGGTCTGAGGTTCCGTAGGGCAGTGACAGGGGCGGCAATCTTGGAGATCCCGGGCCCAGTCACCACCAGTGGCGACAAAGCAGACTCCCTTGCTGCCAAGCTGAGGGAGACGCTTAATGAGGCCGACGTCCGTATCGCTAGGCCGGTCAAATGCGCGGAGATGCGCATTTCCGGCCTGGATGACTCGGTCGCAGAAGAAGAGCTCGCCGCTGCCGTGGCGAAAGCTGGAGGGTGTGCCCTAGAGGCAGTGAATGTTGGCCGGATCTCCCGAACACCAACAGGCCTGGGTACAGCGTGGGTTCGCTGCCCCGTAGCAGCCGCCAAGAAAGTGGCTGAGGGGCGACTCCTCGTCGGCTGGGCTTCGGCAAACGTGCAGCTGCTGGAGTCCCGACCCCTGAGGTGCTACCGCTGCCTGGTGCCTGGCCATGTTAGGAAGGGGTGCACCTCAGAAATCGACCGCAGCGACCAATGTTACCGCTGCGGTCAATCCGGTCACCGGGCCAGGGACTGCACCGCCGCGCCCCACTGCACTCTGTGCGCTGCAGCGGACAAACCTGCCGACCACAGTGCCGGCAGCAGTACCTGCACAACGGGGGCTAAAGCCCCGAAACGCGCGTCCCGGAAGGTGGCCGGCCAACCAGGCACCCCTGGAGCATCAACGCCTCCGGCTGCACAAGAGGGCCCGATTAACAATGCGTCAAAATGACGACGTCAGTTAATCGGGTCCTCCAGGCGAACATAAACCACTGCGCCGGGGCTCAAGATCTCCTCCTGCAGTCCATGGCGCAATGGTCGATAGATGTCGCCGTGGTCGCCGAGCCGTACTATGTCCCTCCCAGCCACAACTGGGCTGCGGACCTGAACGGCTTAGTGGCCATTATAACAAAGGCAGGGGCAGCGGGCATACCGCCCCCTTCCACCTTGTCGAGAGGTCAAGGCTATGTGGCTGTCCTCTGGGGCGAAATCACCCTGATTGGGGTATATTTCTCCCCCAACCGAAGAGTCTCCGAGTTTGAAGCCTTCCTCGGCCAGCTAGCGGCTCTCGTCGGCCAGACCCAACCGCGCCAGGTAGTTGTCGCGGGTGATTTAAATGCCAAATCCAGGTCTTGGGGCTGTCCCGCAACAGATATTCGTGGAGATCTGTTAGAGGAGTGGGCGACGATGACCGGCATGTCGGTTCTGAATCGAGGGTCGGCCAGTACCTGCGTGCGCTGGCAGGGGGAGTCCATAGTGGACGTTACGTTCGCGACCCCGGCACTTGCGACCCGTGTCCGTGACTGGAGAGTGCTAGAGACGGTGGAGACACTATCAGACCATTTGTACATCCGGTTTGATGTCTCCACGTCCTCCGGAGACACTACAGACCCAGATCGTCGTCCGAATGGCCGTGCTGCGACTCCTTCCCCTCGCTGGGCACTGACCAGCCTAGATCGCGAAGCGGTAGAAATAGCGTCCCTCGTACAGGCCTGGTCAACTTCTCCTGGGCCTGTGGAGGTCGAGGAAGAGGCAGCCTGGTTTCGTGAAGCTATGTCACAAATTTGTGACGCAGGCATGTCACGAGCCAAGCCACGGCCTCCGAAGCGTCAAGTGTACTGGTGGTCTCGAGAAATCGAAGAACTTCGATCCCGCTCCAACAGGGCGAGACGCCAGTACACACGGTCCCGCCGACGAAGGCAGACCCGAGACGTTGAAGAAGAGACGCGGCTGTACAACGCCTACAGAGAGGCAGTCAAGGCGTTGCAGCTCTCCATCTGCGAGGCGAAAGCGAGCGCCAGAGCGGAGCTTCTCGAGACGCTAAACCGAGATCCATGGGGGAGGCCGTACAAGGCGGTCAGGGGCAAACTGCGCCCCTGGGCCCCCCCCTTGACGGAGAGTCTCGAGCCTCGACTGCTGGAGGTGGTTGTTTCCAACTTGTTCCCGAACAGACCGGAACACCAGCCCCCAGCAATGGCACCTCCTCATCAGCTCGTAGGGTATGAGGTTGCGGAAGTCGGGGTGCCTCCGGTAACGGAGGCAGAGCTAGATGCAGCCGTGCTGAGGCTTAAAGCTAAAAACACGGCACCTGGTCCAGATGGGATCCCAGGACGCGTCCTGGCTCTGGCGCTGCGGGCCCTGGGGGAGAGATTCCGCGGGCTACTGGACGCCTGTCTGCAGTCCGGCCGATTTCCGACCATCTGGAAAACCGGCCGGCTCGTCCTCCTTAAAAAAGATGGGCGTCCCGCGGACTCTCCATCAGCCTACCGTCCGATCGTGTTGCTCGACGAGGCTGACAAGCTCTTCGAGCGTATCATCTGCTGTCGCCTCGTCGAGCACCTCCGGGGAGTGGGACCTGACTTGTCCGAACATCAGTTTGGATTCCGAGAGGGCAGGTCGACCGTAGATGCGGTCGCGCGCATCAAAGCCCTCTCGGATGAGGCGGTTGACCACGGTGGGGTTCTGCTAGCGGTGTCCTTGGATATCGCCAATGCCTTTAACACCCTGCCGTGGTCGTGCATTAGGGAGGCGCTGAAACACCACAGAGTGCCCCCCTATTTGTGCCAAATTGTCGGGGCCTACCTTTCGGAGCGGTGCGTGGAGTATCCGGTCCGGGCCGGCGGGCTAACAAGGTGGGAGACATCGTGCGGTGTTCCACAGGGCTCGGTCTTAGGGCCGCTCCTGTGGAACATTGGGTACGACTGGGTGCTGCGGGGGGAGCTTCTCCCGGGGTCAAGTGTGACTTGTTATGCAGATGACACGCTAGTCACGTCCCGGGGGACCTCGTACCGGGAAGCAGCACGCCTCGCCACCGTGACGGTAGCACAGGTGGTGAGGCGCATAACGATGCTGGGTCTGGAGGTGGCGCTGCACAAGTCCGAGGCGCTCTGCTTCCACGCTGCCCGAAAGGCGCCACCTGAAGGATCCAGCATCGTCGTTGGTGGCACTCGAATCAAGGTAGAGTCCAACATGAAATATCTTGGACTCGTCCTTGATTCCCGGTGGAGCTTCCGCGAGCACTTTGTCCGCCTGACCCCCCGACTAATGGCAGCATCGGCCGCACTGAAGAGGCTGATGCCCAACATCGGGGGGCCGGAGGTTGCGAGCCGCCGTCTGTATATGGGGGTGGTGCGATCGATGGCCCTGTACGGGGCGCCGATCTGGGCGGTGAATCTGGCGGCCCGAAATGTCGCCCTGCTGAGGAAGGCTCAGAGGGCGATGGCCATCAGTGTTGTACGCGGGTACCGCACAATCTCGTACGATGCGGCTTGCTTATTAGCGGGAACGCCTCCCTGGGATCTGGAGGCGGAGGCCCAAGCGTCTTTGTACGAGTGGCGCAGAGACCTCCGGCTGCAGGAGTACCATCCAGCGCCCAGGGAAGTAGAGGCGCAGAAGCTCCTCGTCCGGCAGTCCATCGTCCTCCAATGGGAGGAACAACTAGCTGGACGCGAGGAAGGACACAGGACTGTCGAGGCGGTCCGGCCGGTTCTACAAAACTGGATGGAGATAGAGCGGGGCTCGTTAACCTTCCGTTTGGTGCAGGTGCTCACGGGTCATGGCTGTTTCGGGAGCTACCTGCACCGGTTCGCAAGACGGGAGGTGACGGCCGAGTGCCACCAGTGCAGCTGCGCCGAGGACACGGCGCAGCATACCCTGGAGGAATGCCCAGCCTGGGCGGGGCAGCGCCGTGATCTCGTGGCAGTGGTGGGGGACGACCTCTCCTTGCCAGCCATAGTTAAGACTATGACCGCCGACGAGAGGTCGTGGAAAGCGGTTCTCTCCTTCTGCGAGGATGTAATGTCGCAGAAGGAGGCAGCGGAGAGGGAACGGGAGGCTGACCCAGCCTCGCACCCGATCCGACGCAAGCGTGCAGGGGCCCGGAGGAGAGCGTATGCCCATCTCCTTCCCCCCACCTAGCGAGGTCTGGGCAGCGGCGCGGGGGCGTCGCTGCCCATTACATAGGCCTCGCAGAGAAGGCGCGCGTGGTATGCCCACGCGCCTTCTGAGGAGGCAGGGGTAGAAGTTCCTCACTAGCCCCCCCCAGAGAAGGACCCGCCGCATGTGGTAGTGGCGAGCGGCGCCGGCGTGGTCACGGTTGCGTACTTAAGAGAACCCGTGGCCACGCCCAATTGGCGGCGCGCAGGCATACCGTTGGTTTTTTAGTGGGTAGCGGCGCCTTTGCCGAGTCCCACATAACCCGCATTTCTCCCCCGGGTGTGTGGGCATGCATAAAGCATTTTTCCAACGAAAAAAAAAAAAAAAAAAAAAAAAAAAGGTTAGGTTAGGTTAGGTTAGGTTAGGTTAGGTTAGGTTTTTTTTTTTTTTTTTATTATAAACTGTTATTTATGGGTGAATGGCCCTCGCTTACAATACGGGCGACCAATCACCCTGCAACTGTTTGTTATATTTCTATGAAATGTGTGGCAGTATGCAGGGACTCAGTTGAATGAGCTCCTGCGACACAGCCGTTTACTGTTGTGAGAAATAATGCTCCCGCAAAGAATACGGACAACATTATCTCATGTTTATTTACTTTAATTAATTATTACGTGTTATTAAATTTCTTTAAACTGTTGATTATGATATTTATATATTTTGAAAATGACTCTATTGTTGATTCTTTAGTGATAATACTGCTTAATTTGTATGGGTCCACGTTGACATTTTGGCATATAATTTCATGTTTAATCCGAGAGTAATCGTACTTTGGGCACTGCTTCAGTAGATGCTCCATCGTTTGAGGAGTAAGACTGTCACATGGGCATGTATTGTCGTCAATTATTTTAAATCGTTGCAAGTATGTTTTATTGTAACCGTGGGCAGTTAATATTTGCGTCAGTTGAAATGAGATTTGCATAGATCCACGCAGTGCCCTAATAGAATCTATGTCAGGCAGGTACTTTTTCACGTGCATCCCAGTCTGACTATCCACGTACCATTTGTTGTGTAATGTGTGAATATTCTTTTTATTATGTAGTTTGTGATAGGACAGTGGAAACAGGTCGTAGTCAGGAGGCTTGTGTGAAGATGCTGCAGCTTTAGCGGCCATGTCAGCTCGTTCGTTGCCGTTGAGGCCGACATGAGCTTTGATCCAGCAGAAATTAATTGCTGTTTTCCCCGACTCCCTGACCCTGTGGAGAATTTTGTGGATGTTATTAACAATTCTATTGGTACTGCTGCGATTTGAAATCTCCATTAAAGCGGCCTTAGAGTCCGAGAAAACAGTGACTTTAGGTAATTCCCGTACGTGGCATTCGTGGCAGGCTCGTTCTAGGGCGTAGCACTCAGCCTGAAAGACGGTGCAGCTGCTATGTAGTTTGAGTTTTTGCATGTAGCTCCTACCATCAGGGTAATCAATGATAACAGCTGCACCGACCATATCATTGTATTTGCTACCGTCTGTGAATACTCTATGCATATCAACATCATCATAAAAGGGTTCCAGTTGTTCTTGGTTTACTACCTCGGATACCTCTATGTTTATCCTTTCAGCAGGATGTAGTAATTCCGTTACCGGGACTCTCCTGTCGTATCTTATGTCGTCAGGTAAGTATTCTGATATCTGACAGCGTTTGACCAGCTCTGTAGAGGCCACCTCTTTTATCTTTAGGTGTAGTGGAGTCAAGCCAGCAAGTGCAATTGACTCCACTGTTGGCAGAGTACGAAATCCGTGAATAATCTTTAGGGCGAACCCACGCTGGAGACTAAGTAATTTATTTGATACCTTTTTGTAGCTCGTGGCAGTATGCCAGATTTCGGCGGCGTAAGTTATGATTGGCTCGATGACTTGCCTGTAAATTGTATTAACGTTTCCAGCGTGGATTCCCCAAGTTGGCCTTATATAAATACAGAGTTTTTTATATATTGTCTGGGCCTTTTTGACAATATACTCACTGTGTTTTATGAAGTTCAGATTCTCGTCAATGATCACTCCTAACAGTTTGAAATCGCTGTCAGGCTTTATAGTGACGCCATTCATATAAATCCGAGCAGCCTTGGCCTTCGGGGTAGGAGTGATCATTTTCGTTTTCTGTGGTCCAAATTTTAGTTTGTTACTTACTCCCCAGCGATGGACTTGTTGGAGTATACAGTTGGTATTATGTTGTAATTGTTCAACATTATCCCCGGTACAAATAAGCAAAACATCGTCAGCATACGCTTGGATGTAGTTGCCCTGAGGCAGCTTCTGGTCCAGCAGGGAGTCGATAATTGTATTCCAGAAGATGGGTCCAAGGACTGATCCTTGGACACATCCCCTGGACTGCACTTTCGTCACTGTTGCATCAGCGTAATTCAGTATTACAACTCGTTCTGCGAGGTAGCTGTTCACTAATTGATATATATTTTTGGGACATTTGGCCTTTTTTAAACCATTTAGCAAGGCCGGCCACCAGGCATGATCAAAGGCACCTTCAATGTCTAGCGAGATAGCCAGTACTAGTTTTTTATTTTCTTTAGCCTCTCTAATGCAGTTTATGGCTTTAGACAGCGCATCAGTAGTAGACCGCTGTTCTTTAAAGCCATACTGGTGTTCGCTACATGTTCGGGTTTTTTGAAGAAAGTACGTTAGTCGTTTTGCGATGAGTTTTTCAAGTACTTTGCCTAGAACATTAATTAGACCGATCGGTCTGAAAGAGGATATGCTATTGTAACTATCTTTGTTGGGTTTAGGTATGGTCTTTATATAGGCTGTTTTCCAGGGTGTAGGGAAATGGTTGAGTAAAAGACATCTGTTATATATATTTGTGATTAAGTTGGGGTAATTATTTATGAAATGTTGGCATATATCGGCAGTTAGGTTATCTAAACCCGGTGCTTTTTTGGAAGACATATACTGAATAGCTTCTTGGACCTCAGCAACTGTGAATGGGATTTCATTGTCGGCGTTATAATTATCATCTAGGGCTAAATTTCTTGCTTGTGTGTGGCAGGCAGTATCCTCATTTGGGTTGTCATCCGGGAAGAATTTAGTTGTTAATTTTTCTGCTGTTTCTGTGGAGGTTTTAGTATAATTATGTGCGTTTATTTGCAGTGTGGCAGGTGGCTGTGACTGTGGTTTTGATTTTAGGAGTCGGTTTGTTACTGACCATACATCATCCTTTCCTTGTTTGTTGCAGAAATCACGGAAGGCGCTAGTGGACGTTTCTCGCATCTTGTCAGCGTATTCGTTCCGCGCCTCCGTGAGCTCCACAACAATACTGGTCAAGTCTTTATTGCCACGTTTTAGGTCTTGTAAACGATGATGTAGATAAATAACTTTCTTTTTAAGTATGGTAAGTTCAGGTGTCCACCATGGTATGCGTATGAAAGGAGTTGGTTTTCTGAATGTTGAGTGACAGGTTTTTGAAATTGTTTTTGTGATATTGCTTATATAGTTGTCCAGTTGTATCTTATCTAAGTTGTCAATGTTAATATTGTGCAAGCCGGATGCAGTCATGTTTTCTTGTAGCGTGTTTTTAAATATTTCCCAGTCAGCGTTTTTAGTGTTGTATTTGAAGGTAGTAGATGAGGTCTTTTTCTTTATTTTGTTACTAAGATTTATATTAAATTGTATTGCGTGATGGTCAGAAGATGGTGTGATTGCATGATTGATTTTCCAGTCTTCAATGTTGTGGGCATACGTTGCGGATGAAATAGTTAGGTCGATGATAGAAGTCCTAATTCTATTATGGGTGATAGTTTCGAAGGTAGGTTCACTGCCTAAATTGCATGTGACCATATCGCTATTGAAAAGGATTTCGTAAATACATTTGCCTCTATCATTGTTTATGGAGGAGCCCCATGACGTGTGCCAGCCATTGAGATCTCCACACACTATGTGCGTCTGGTGTTTATATAATGTTATAACTTCCTCCATGTGATGTAGTGTTCGTGCCGGGTCATCTCTAGGCTCAATGTAGACAGATGTCATATACATTTTCTTATTGTCTCTTGTTACAATTTGTATAGTGACTAAATTGGCAGTGAAGTGCTGTATCATGCCAAGGCATGCACCCAGCCCACGTCTAACCGCAATGCAGGCCTTAGTTGTGATGTTCTTGTCACTCTGTTGATAGATGTCATATTCAGGTATATATTTCATTTTCATGCTATTCCCAGTGTAAGGCTCAGTAATAAATATTACATCATATTTTTCGCTAATTGTACATCTTATCAGTTCTTCGGTGGCGTGCAGGCTGCGACCTAGATTGGCTTGCACAACTTTTAGCATTATTTTGTCAATTGTTCTCAGTGGCCCGATGGTTCTATGTGAATTATTTTGACTGTGTTGTTGCATCTGGCTGCCCTTAGCAGTACTGGACCGATAGCCGAGCTATCCGGTCCCATTTTTGCCATTCTGGGCAGTCTGAGCGGTAGGCTGGGTGATCATATTCTTTTCCTAGCTTTTTACAATTAGCGCAGCTGGGTTTACTGGTCTCCCTTTGTGTACAATTGCGCGTATCATGTTCTAATGCGCAGTGGCCGCAGACGTTTCCGCTTGCACAATTTAGCGCTCTATGTCCATATTCTTGACAGCGGAAGCACTGTATTATCGGAGATTGATCATATACAGGTATCACTTGATACCCTACTCTGATCTTATTATCCTTAAGCGTGGCCCACATAGAAGGGCTAACCTCAATGATCACGTTATTCGTCGCGTCTGTCCTGCCCCTAGAGCGACGAACGACTCTGATTAGTCGGTCTGCTTGCGGTATATCGCCGATCATGCTCTCGTTCTGTTTTAGCACAGCCTCTGGCACTTTCTCATTTGTGACATCTGGCGTGACACCAACAAGACGCAGCAGAGGTTTCCGCAGCTGAGGCGTGGTGACTGTGAGTCTCTCTGTATTTTCCTTTAGAGCTTCAGCATACTTTTTGCGGTCGCTTTCAGTGTTACAGGTCACTGCAACCTTTTGCTGTCTTGTTACACGGACATTGTTGATTGCTATTCCCATTTGCACGACGTCAACTTTCTTTTTTATTTCCTTCACAATCTCATCACCGCCATGCCTAGGATCAATTGATTCTATCATAACGGTGTATCTTGGTTGAGAAGGAGTATCAATTTGCCCTATTGCCGAGTTTGTTAGCTGCTTTTGCGCTCGCCTCTGTCTCTTTGATAAAACTGGGGTGAAGTCACTTTCCCCTTGCCGTACGTCGGTTTCTACGGGCGATCTAGTTGTGGCGGGTCGCGTAGTCTGATTTGCCGCACGAACTGCGTCATCGCAGTCATCTCTTGCGTATCTTTGAAGATTCTGTATTGACTTTTTTATGCCTCCAAGCTCTTGACGAATGGTATCCCTTATTATTTGTTCCGTTTCATGTTTCTTCGGAAGTTCCTGCATCTTTTGTGTGAGACCATTCAGGCGCTCAGTTACTCCAGTCATGCCCATCTCATTCAGTCCCTCATAGGCGTCTGTTCTACTTGGGGTTGTCGGATGGTCTGTCAGCCTAGACTGGTTTCGTGCGGGTGGAGGGCTCCTGGCATCCTCAAGCACCTGTTGGATCTCCTTCATTCTCGATGGCTGCATATCGTACTTCATAATGTGTTTACCTTTGTCGAGGGCTTTTAGTATTTCGAAAGACGCCCTGGTTATGGCATCTTTATTTAATCTATTAACGCTCTTCTCCTCGTTAACCGCCCTGTTGGTGAATTTAGCCAGGTGGATAACAACGGAGAAGAATGAGTCCATATCAGAGACATCGGATGCGCATGCTCCAATATCAATTTGCTCCTCTGGCTTGAGTTTCTTAGAGTGCTTTGTTTTAGGCTTAGCAGTTTGTGTTGGATTTTGTGAATGCAGGTCCGACAGTGGCTGCTGAGAATGTGGCAGTGTGAGTGTTTGCGGCTGTGACTGTTGCTGTGGCCTCGGCTGTCGCTGTGGTTGTGACTGCAGACGCTGAAGGAAGGCAGACAAATTAGTAACGTCAGTGTTTGTGTCGAGTCGACCGCCCTGCGTCCCAATTACGTTCAGTGTGTTTAGCGGGATCGCAGAGTCGTGACTGAATTGAAGCGGCTCCATCTCGCCAGAACTGTCAATGTTTAATGCCACCGCTGGCCTGCGAGCGTCAGCAGGTTCTTTGTCAGCTGTTACCTCTCCGGCGCTTGCAAGCGAGAAGGTCGCATTCAAGATGTGGCTATTTAGCTCAGGCACGTCCATGTCAATAAGGCTCACTTCGCTAGTGTTATCTAGAGCGGTGTCTCGCCCATCAACATGATGCAGGCTAGCCTCTGTCAGTTTTTGGGGGGCCCCCTGCGGCTCCGGCGGCTCCGGAGTGCCCTGCTGCTGTTTTTGATGAACTTCGTGATGCTCTTGTTGCGCAGATCGTAAGCGATTTTTCACTGGCGAATGGAACATTATGTCAATTTTAACGTAAAGTTACGAGATTCAAAAATTTATATTCTCTGAACAGAGCAAGATATTGCAAAGAATTAAAAAGTACAATATAAATCAATTCAAAGTCTACGTATATTGTGAATTTCAGATTTTTAGAGTGATTAATAGTATAGAAATAAAGGAATTACAAAAAATTTAAATTTTAAGAGAAATGTTAATTTTTAATATCAACGAAGAGTTTTTATGAAAAGTTTATCTAAAGAAAATGTTAAAAACAAGAAGATCTATCAAATGAATTCAAAACAAGAGAAATCTACTAAGTGGGAATGAAGATAAATTAGTATTAAAATGATTGCCAATATAATTTTTGCAGGCACCGCAAAATTTCGAAGAAATTATAAAATTAAACTATGAAGATGTAAGAACACTATTTATATATATGAAACTGTTTTAAAGGTATAACAAAGGCAGATTTTATTGTGAAGTAAAACTATGAAAAACTTGAAAAATGTGTGAGTTATGAATTTTTTAAAAATTGGAAAATTTGAGGAACACTAAAATTTAAATATCTCCGTAACTAAATAAAGTACGACAATAAAAATGATACCAAAAAATAGAGCTTGATGAGCTTTAAAATTGTTGTAAGTTTCAGAATTTTTAAACAAGATTTGTTGAACAAATTATAAGAAAGTGTGAAAAAGTTAGGTCAAAAGACGACGGAAGTGAACTTCAAAGTTATTCAAGAAACTGTAGGAGATACGGGGTTGAATGATATAACAAAAATGAATGAGAAAAATTAACTTTACTTAATAAAA
Source organism: Cydia splendana (assembly GCF_910591565.1). Lineage (NCBI taxonomy): Eukaryota > Metazoa > Arthropoda > Insecta > Lepidoptera > Tortricidae > Cydia > Cydia splendana. The sequence continues at coordinate 19,683,098 of NC_085974.1, forward strand.
GATAAACTAGAAAAAACTATCGGGTGGATTAAGAGATATTAATGTAAATGTAGATTGCCTGTAGCTTTTTGGCAGGTGCAATTAAAAAGTGATTAAAGTTGGATATTTTTATGTGAAGTTGTATGAGAATAGATTATTTTTAGTAAAGAATTATTTAGGAATGACAAAAAGAGATTTTTAAGAAGGGAAAAAATATTGAAAAGTGGAAAGATGACTGAGTTATGAATTTTTGAAAAAGTGAGATTTTGAAAAGTAGTAAAAATTAGAATATCTACGGAACCAGGAAGACTATGAAAATAAGTGTAGTATCAAAAAATCGGGCTCTTTATGCATTAAATTTGTGCCAAAAATCATGAAATTCGAGTAGTATTTGGTCACTTTTAAAAAGGTTAGGTTAGGTTAGGTTAGGTTAGGTTAGGTTAGGTTAGGTTAGGTTAGGTTAGGTTAGGTTAGGTTAGGTTAGGTTAGGTTAGGTTAGGTTAGGTTAGGTTAGGTTAGGTTAGGTTAGGTTAGGTTAGGTTAGGTTAGGTTAGGTTAGGTTAGGTTAGGTTAGGTTAGGTTAGGTTAGGTTAGGTTAGGTTAGGTTAGGTTAGGTTAGGTTAGGTTAGGTTAGGTTAGGTTAGGTTAGGTTAGGTTAGGTTAGGTTAGGTTAGGTTAGGTTAGGTTAGGTTAGGTTAGGTTAGGTTAGGTTAGGTTAGGTTAGGTTAGGTTAGGTTAGGTTAGGTTAGGTTAGGTTAGGTTAGGTTAGGTTAGGTTAGGTTAGGTTAGGTTAGGTTAGGTTAGGTTAGGTTAGGTTAGGTTAGGTTAGGTTAGGTTAGGTTAGGTTAGGTTAGGTTAGGTTAGGTTAGGTTAGGTTAGGTTAGGTTAGGTTAGGTTAGGTTAGGTTAGGTTAGGTTAGGTTAGGTTAGGTTAGGTTAGGTTAGGTTAGGTTAGGTTAGGTTAGGTTAGGTTAGGTTAGGTTAGGTTAGGTTAGGTTAGGTTAGGTTAGGTTAGGTTAGGTTAGGTTAGGTTAGGTTAGGTTAGGTTAGGTTAGGTTAGGTTAGGTTAGGTTAGGTTAGGTTAGGTTAGGTTAGGTTAGGTTAGGTTAGGTTAGGTTAGGTTAGGTTAGGTTAGGTTAGGTTAGGTTAGGTTAGGTTAGGTTAGGTTAGGTTAGGTTAGGTTAGGTTAGGTTAGGTTAGGTTAGGTTAGGTTAGGTTAGGTTAGGTTAGGTTAGGTTAGGTTAGGTTAGGTTAGGTTAGGTTAGGTTAGGTTAGGTTAGGTTAGGTTAGGTTAGGTTAGGTTAGGTTAGGTTAGGTTAGGTTAGGTTAGGTTAGGTTAGGTTAGGTTAGGTTAGGTTAGGTTAGGTTAGGTTAGGTTAGGTTAGGTTAGGTTAGGTTAGGTTAGGTTAGGTTAGGTTAGGTTAGGTTAGGTTAGGTTAGGTTAGGTTAGGTTAGGTTAGGTTAGGTTAGGTTAGGTTAGGTTAGGTTAGGTTAGGTTAGGTTAGGTTAGGTTAGGTTAGGTTAGGTTAGGTTAGGTTAGGTTAGGTTAGGTTAGGTTAGGTTAGGTTAGGTTAGGTTAGGTTAGGTTAGGTTAGGTTAGGTTAGGTTAGGTTAGGTTAGGTTAGGTTAGGTTAGGTTAGGTTAGGTTAGGTTAGGTTAGGTTAGGTTAGGTTAGGTTAGGTTAGGTTAGGTTAGGTTAGGTTAGGTTAGGTTAGGTTAGGTTAGGTTAGGTTAGGTTAGGTTAGGTTAGGTTAGGTTAGGTTAGGTTAGGTTAGGTTAGGTTAGGTTAGGTTAGGTTAGGTTAGGTTAGGTTAGGTTAGGTTAGGTTAGGTTAGGTTAGGTTAGGTTAGGTTAGGTTAGGTTAGGTTAGGTTAGGTTAGGTTAGGTTAGGTTAGGTTAGGTTAGGTTAGGTTAGGTTAGGTTAGGTTAGGTTAGGTTAGGTTAGGTTAGGTTAGGTTAGGTTAGGTTAGGTTAGGTTAGGTTAGGTTAGGTTAGGTTAGGTTAGGTTAGGTTAGGTTAGGTTAGGTTAGGTTAGGTTAGGTTAGGTTAGGTTAGGTTAGGTTAGGTTAGGTTAGGTTAGGTTAGGTTAGGTTAGGTTAGGTTAGGTTAGGTTAGGTTAGGTTAGGTTAGGTTAGGTTAGGTTAGGTTAGGTTAGGTTAGGTTAGGTTAGGTTAGGTTAGGTTAGGTTAGGTTAGGTTAGGTTAGGTTAGGTTAGGTTAGGTTAGGTTAGGTTAGGTTAGGTTAGGTTAGGTTAGGTTAGGTTAGGTTAGGTTAGGTTAGGTTAGGTTAGGTTAGGTTAGGTTAGGTTAGGTTAGGTTAGGTTAGGTTAGGTTAGGTTAGGTTAGGTTAGGTTAGGTTAGGTTAGGTTAGGTTAGGTTAGGTTAGGTTAGGTTAGGTTAGGTTAGGTTAGGTTAGGTTAGGTTAGGTTAGGTTAGGTTAGGTTAGGTTAGGTTAGGTTAGGTTAGGTTAGGTTAGGTTAGGTTAGGTTAGGTTAGGTTAGGTTAGGTTAGGTTAGGTTAGGTTAGGTTAGGTTAGGTTAGGTTAGGTTAGGTTAGGTTAGGTTAGGTTAGGTTAGGTTAGGTTAGGTTAGGTTAGGTTAGGTTAGGTTAGGTTAGGTTAGGTTAGGTTAGGTTAGGTTAGGTTAGGTTAGGTTAGGTTAGGTTAGGTTAGGTTAGGTTAGGTTAGGTTAGGTTAGGTTAGGTTAGGTTAGGTTAGGTTAGGTTAGGTTAGGTTAGGTTAGGTTAGGTTAGGTTAGGTTAGGTTAGGTTAGGTTAGGTTAGGTTAGGTTAGGTTAGGTTAGGTTAGGTTAGGTTAGGTTAGGTTAGGTTAGGTTAGGTTAGGTTAGGTTAGGTTAGGTTAGGTTAGGTTAGGTTAGGTTAGGTTAGGTTAGGTTAGGTTAGGTTAGGTTAGGTTAGGTTAGGTTAGGTTAGGTTAGGTTAGGTTAGGTTAGGTTAGGTTAGGTTAGGTTAGGTTAGGTTAGGTTAGGTTAGGTTAGGTTAGGTTAGGTTAGGTTAGGTTAGGTTAGGTTAGGTTAGGTTAGGTTAGGTTAGGTTAGGTTAGGTTAGGTTAGGTTAGGTTAGGTTAGGTTAGGTTAGGTTAGGTTAGGTTAGGTTAGGTTAGGTTAGGTTAGGTTAGGTTAGGTTAGGTTAGGTTAGGTTAGGTTAGGTTAGGTTAGGTTAGGTTAGGTTAGGTTAGGTTAGGTTAGGTTAGGTTAGGTTAGGTTAGGTTAGGTTAGGTTAGGTTAGGTTAGGTTAGGTTAGGTTAGGTTAGGTTAGGTTAGGTTAGGTTAGGTTAGGTTAGGTTAGGTTAGGTTAGGTTAGGTTAGGTTAGGTTAGGTTAGGTTAGGTTAGGTTAGGTTAGGTTAGGTTAGGTTAGGTTAGGTTAGGTTAGGTTAGGTTAGGTTAGGTTAGGTTAGGTTAGGTTAGGTTAGGTTAGGTTAGGTTAGGTTAGGTTAGGTTAGGTTAGGTTAGGTTAGGTTAGGTTAGGTTAGGTTAGGTTAGGTTAGGTTAGGTTAGGTTAGGTTAGGTTAGGTTAGGTTAGGTTAGGTTAGGTTAGGTTAGGTTAGGTTAGGTTAGGTTAGGTTAGGTTAGGTTAGGTTAGGTTAGGTTAGGTTAGGTTAGGTTAGGTTAGGTTAGGTTAGGTTAGGTTAGGTTAGGTTAGGTTAGGTTAGGTTAGGTTAGGTTAGGTTAGGTTAGGTTAGGTTAGGTTAGGTTAGGTTAGGTTAGGTTAGGTTAGGTTAGGTTAGGTTAGGTTAGGTTAGGTTAGGTTAGGTTAGGTTAGGTTAGGTTAGGTTAGGTTAGGTTAGGTTAGGTTAGGTTAGGTTAGGTTAGGTTAGGTTAGGTTAGGTTAGGTTAGGTTAGGTTAGGTTAGGTTAGGTTAGGTTAGGTTAGGTTAGGTTAGGTTAGGTTAGGTTAGGTTAGGTTAGGTTAGGTTAGGTTAGGTTAGGTTAGGTTAGGTTAGGTTAGGTTAGGTTAGGTTAGGTTAGGTTAGGTTAGGTTAGGTTAGGTTAGGTTAGGTTAGGTTAGGTTAGGTTAGGTTAGGTTAGGTTAGGTTAGGTTAGGTTAGGTTAGGTTAGGTTAGGTTAGGTTAGGTTAGGTTAGGTTAGGTTAGGTTAGGTTAGGTTAGGTTAGGTTAGGTTAGGTTAGGTTAGGTTAGGTTAGGTTAGGTTAGGTTAGGTTAGGTTAGGTTAGGTTAGGTTAGGTTAGGTTAGGTTAGGTTAGGTTAGGTTAGGTTAGGTTAGGTTAGGTTAGGTTAGGTTAGGTTAGGTTAGGTTAGGTTAGGTTAGGTTAGGTTAGGTTAGGTTAGGTTAGGTTAGGTTAGGTTAGGTTAGGTTAGGTTAGGTTAGGTTAGGTTAGGTTAGGTTAGGTTAGGTTAGGTTAGGTTAGGTTAGGTTAGGTTAGGTTAGGTTAGGTTAGGTTAGGTTAGGTTAGGTTAGGTTAGGTTAGGTTAGGTTAGGTTAGGTTAGGTTAGGTTAGGTTAGGTTAGGTTAGGTTAGGTTAGGTTAGGTTAGGTTAGGTTAGGTTAGGTTAGGTTAGGTTAGGTTAGGTTAGGTTAGGTTAGGTTAGGTTAGGTTAGGTTAGGTTAGGTTAGGTTAGGTTAGGTTAGGTTAGGTTAGGTTAGGTTAGGTTAGGTTAGGTTAGGTTAGGTTAGGTTAGGTTAGGTTAGGTTAGGTTAGGTTAGGTTAGGTTAGGTTAGGTTAGGTTAGGTTAGGTTAGGTTAGGTTAGGTTAGGTTAGGTTAGGTTAGGTTAGGTTAGGTTAGGTTAGGTTAGGTTAGGTTAGGTTAGGTTAGGTTAGGTTAGGTTAGGTTAGGTTAGGTTAGGTTAGGTTAGGTTAGGTTAGGTTAGGTTAGGTTAGGTTAGGTTAGGTTAGGTTAGGTTAGGTTAGGTTAGGTTAGGTTAGGTTAGGTTAGGTTAGGTTAGGTTAGGTTAGGTTAGGTTAGGTTAGGTTAGGTTAGGTTAGGTTAGGTTAGGTTAGGTTAGGTTAGGTTAGGTTAGGTTAGGTTAGGTTAGGTTAGGTTAGGTTAGGTTAGGTTAGGTTAGGTTAGGTTAGGTTAGGTTAGGTTAGGTTAGGTTAGGTTAGGTTAGGTTAGGTTAGGTTAGGTTAGGTTAGGTTAGGTTAGGTTAGGTTAGGTTAGGTTAGGTTAGGTTAGGTTAGGTTAGGTTAGGTTAGGTTAGGTTAGGTTAGGTTAGGTTAGGTTAGGTTAGGTTAGGTTAGGTTAGGTTAGGTTAGGTTAGGTTAGGTTAGGTTAGGTTAGGTTAGGTTAGGTTAGGTTAGGTTAGGTTAGGTTAGGTTAGGTTAGGTTAGGTTAGGTTAGGTTAGGTTAGGTTAGGTTAGGTTAGGTTAGGTTAGGTTAGGTTAGGTTAGGTTAGGTTAGGTTAGGTTAGGTTAGGTTAGGTTAGGTTAGGTTAGGTTAGGTTAGGTTAGGTTAGGTTAGGTTAGGTTAGGTTAGGTTAGGTTAGGTTAGGTTAGGTTAGGTTAGGTTAGGTTAGGTTAGGTTAGGTTAGGTTAGGTTAGGTTAGGTTAGGTTAGGTTAGGTTAGGTTAGGTTAGGTTAGGTTAGGTTAGGTTAGGTTAGGTTAGGTTAGGTTAGGTTAGGTTAGGTTAGGTTAGGTTAGGTTAGGTTAGGTTAGGTTAGGTTAGGTTAGGTTAGGTTAGGTTAGGTTAGGTTAGGTTAGGTTAGGTTAGGTTAGGTTAGGTTAGGTTAGGTTAGGTTAGGTTAGGTTAGGTTAGGTTAGGTTAGGTTAGGTTAGGTTAGGTTAGGTTAGGTTAGGTTAGGTTAGGTTAGGTTAGGTTAGGTTAGGTTAGGTTAGGTTAGGTTAGGTTAGGTTAGGTTAGGTTAGGTTAGGTTAGGTTAGGTTAGGTTAGGTTAGGTTAGGTTAGGTTAGGTTAGGTTAGGTTAGGTTAGGTTAGGTTAGGTTAGGTTAGGTTAGGTTAGGTTAGGTTAGGTTAGGTTAGGTTAGGTTAGGTTAGGTTAGGTTAGGTTAGGTTAGGTTAGGTTAGGTTAGGTTAGGTTAGGTTAGGTTAGGTTAGGTTAGGTTAGGTTAGGTTAGGTTAGGTTAGGTTAGGTTAGGTTAGGTTAGGTTAGGTTAGGTTAGGTTAGGTTAGGTTAGGTTAGGTTAGGTTAGGTTAGGTTAGGTTAGGTTAGGTTAGGTTAGGTTAGGTTAGGTTAGGTTAGGTTAGGTTAGGTTAGGTTAGGTTAGGTTAGGTTAGGTTAGGTTAGGTTAGGTTAGGTTAGGTTAGGTTAGGTTAGGTTAGGTTAGGTTAGGTTAGGTTAGGTTAGGTTAGGTTAGGTTAGGTTAGGTTAGGTTAGGTTAGGTTAGGTTAGGTTAGGTTAGGTTAGGTTAGGTTAGGTTAGGTTAGGTTAGGTTAGGTTAGGTTAGGTTAGGTTAGGTTAGGTTAGGTTAGGTTAGGTTAGGTTAGGTTAGGTTAGGTTAGGTTAGGTTAGGTTAGGTTAGGTTAGGTTAGGTTAGGTTAGGTTAGGTTAGGTTAGGTTAGGTTAGGTTAGGTTAGGTTAGGTTAGGTTAGGTTAGGTTAGGTTAGGTTAGGTTAGGTTAGGTTAGGTTAGGTTAGGTTAGGTTAGGTTAGGTTAGGTTAGGTTAGGTTAGGTTAGGTTAGGTTAGGTTAGGTTAGGTTAGGTTAGGTTAGGTTAGGTTAGGTTAGGTTAGGTTAGGTTAGGTTAGGTTAGGTTAGGTTAGGTTAGGTTAGGTTAGGTTAGGTTAGGTTAGGTTAGGTTAGGTTAGGTTAGGTTAGGTTAGGTTAGGTTAGGTTAGGTTAGGTTAGGTTAGGTTAGGTTAGGTTAGGTTAGGTTAGGTTAGGTTAGGTTAGGTTAGGTTAGGTTAGGTTAGGTTAGGTTAGGTTAGGTTAGGTTAGGTTAGGTTAGGTTAGGTTAGGTTAGGTTAGGTTAGGTTAGGTTAGGTTAGGTTATGTTAGGTTAGGTTAGGTTAGGTTAGGTTAGGTTAGGTTAGGTTAGGTTAGGTTAGGTTAGGTTAGGTTAGGTTAGGTTAGGTTAGGTTAGGTTAGGTTAGGTTAGGTTAGGTTAGGTTAGGTTAGGTTAGGTTAGGTTAGGTTAGGTTAGGTTAGGTTAGGTTAGGTTAGGTTAGGTTAGGTTAGGTTAGGTTAGGTTAGGTTAGGTTAGGTTAGGTTACGGTTAGGTTAGGTTAGGTTAGGTTAGGTTAGGTTAGGTTAGGTTAGGTTAGGTTAGGTTAGGTTAGGTTAGGTTAGGTTAGGTTAGGTTAGGTTAGGTTAGGTTAGGTTAGGTTAGGTTAGGTTAGGTTAGGTTAGGTTAGGTTAGGTTAGGTTAGGTTAGGTTAGGTTAGGTTAGGTTAGGTTAGGTTAGGTTAGGTTAGGTTAGGTTAGGTTAGGTTAGGTTAGGTTAGGTTAGGTTAGGTTAGGTTAGGTTAGGTTAGGTTAGGTTAGGTTAGGTTAGGTTAGGTTAGGTTAGGTTAGGTTAGGTTAGGTTAGGTTAGGTTAGGTTAGGTTAGGTTAGGTTAGGTTAGGTTAGGTTAGGTTAGGTTAGGTTAGGTTAGGTTAGGTTAGGTTAGGTTAGGTTAGGTTAGGTTAGGTTAGGTTAGGTTAGGTTAGGTTAGGTTAGGTTAGGTTAGGTTAGGTTAGGTTAGGTTAGGTTAGGTTAGGTTAGGTTAGGTTAGGTTAGGTTAGGTTAGGTTAGGTTAGGTTAGGTTAGGTTAGGTTAGGTTAGGTTAGGTTAGGTTAGGTTAGGTTAGGTTAGGTTAGGTTAGGTTAGGTTAGGTTAGGTTAGGTTAGGTTAGGTTAGGTTAGGTTAGGTTAGGTTAGGTTAGGTTAGGTTAGGTTAGGTTAGGTTAGGTTAGGTTAGGTTAGGTTAGGTTAGGTTAGGTTAGGTTAGGTTAGGTTAGGTTAGGTTAGGTTAGGTTAGGTTAGGTTAGGTTAGGTTAGGTTAGGTTAGGTTAGGTTAGGTTAGGTTAGGTTAGGTTAGGTTAGGTTAGGTTAGGTTAGGTTAGGTTAGGTTAGGTTAGGTTAGGTTAGGTTAGGTTAGGTTAGGTTAGGTTAGGTTAGGTTAGGTTAGGTTAGGTTAGGTTAGGTTAGGTTAGGTTAGGTTAGGTTAGGTTAGGTTAGGTTAGGTTAGGTTAGGTTAGGTTAGGTTAGGTTAGGTTAGGTTAGGTTAGGTTAGGTTAGGTTAGGTTAGGTTAGGTTAGGTTAGGTTAGGTTAGGTTAGGTTAGGTTAGGTTAGGTTAGGTTAGGTTAGGTTAGGTTAGGTTAGGTTAGGTTAGGTTAGGTTAGGTTAGGTTAGGTTAGGTTAGGTTAGGTTAGGTTAGGTTAGGTTAGGTTAGGTTAGGTTAGGTTAGGTTAGGTTAGGTTAGGTTAGGTTAGGTTAGGTTAGGTTAGGTTAGGTTAGGTTAGGTTAGGTTAGGTTAGGTTAGGTTAGGTTAGGTTAGGTTAGGTTAGGTTAGGTTAGGTTAGGTTAGGTTAGGTTAGGTTAGGTTAGGTTAGGTTAGGTTAGGTTAGGTTAGGTTAGGTTAGGTTAGGTTAGGTTAGGTTAGGTTAGGTTAGGTTAGGTTAGGTTAGGTTAGGTTAGGTTAGGTTAGGTTAGGTTAGGTTAGGTTAGGTTAGGTTAGGTTAGGTTAGGTTAGGTTAGGTTAGGTTAGGTTAGGTTAGGTTAGGTTAGGTTAGGTTAGGTTAGGTTAGGTTAGGTTAGGTTAGGTTAGGTTAGGTTAGGTTAGGTTAGGTTAGGTTAGGTTAGGTTAGGTTAGGTTAGGTTAGGTTAGGTTAGGTTAGGTTAGGTTAGGTTAGGTTAGGTTAGGTTAGGTTAGGTTAGGTTAGGTTAGG